>NC_079505.1:16869063-17244063 GCF_030052815.1 Hevea brasiliensis
TTTTAACAATCACACCCCACCTTTTTTTGGTACAACATGCACAGGAGTCACCCCATGCTTGTAATTTTAAGATTTCCTTTTTCACAACATCCTTCATTGTAGGATTCAATCTTCTTTGATGTTCAATGGAAGGTTTACTATTTGGCTCTAGGAAAATCCTATGCATACAAACTGTTGGACTAATTCCCTTTATATCATCAATTGCATAACCCAAAACTCTTCTATATTCTCTCAAAACTCTCAATAATTTTTCATTCTCAATATCAGTCAAAGATGCATTAATTATAACAGAATATGTTCCATTGGGTCCAAAAAAAGCATACCTGAGGTTGGAAGGAAGAGGTTTAAGATCTACCTTTGGGGCATCCTCTACCTTTAATGATGGTGGTTTGATCTCCAAATTTTGCACTTCTTCAAGCTGAAAAATTGTGGCTTCAGGATGTGGTGGAGAGCTCTCCAAGTATTGTGCAAAAGCAGCTATGTTGTGATTATCATCATCAATGCTCCCACCATGGACTAAGCAATTTTCAAGTGGGTCTTGTGGATAGTTTTTTCTTAAATGCTCTTGAACAATCTCATCAATAATGTCTACCCGCAAACAAGACTCAACTTCTTCATGTTTCCTTTTCATGGCTGGATTGATGTTGAATATCATTTGATCATCTCCCACTCTAAGTGTCAATTTCTCACCCTTTACATCAATTAATGCACCAGCTGTTGCCAAAAAGGGTCTTCCCAATAAGATAGGAATTTTTGTGTCTTCTTCCATATCTAAAATGACAAAGTCCACTGGAATGTAGAATTTCCCAACCTTGATAGGCACATTTTCAAGAATGCCTTCTAGATACTTAATTGAACGGTCAGCCAATGAAAGATACATGTTTGTGGGCTTCAACTCTCCCATATTAAACTTCTCATAAATTGAAAGAGGCATTAGGCTAACACTAGCTCCAAGGTCACATAAGGCATTTGCCACACAATTATCACCAATATGACAAGGGATGGAAAACACACCCGGATCTTTGAGTTTGGGAGGTAACTTCTTCTGAATTATAGCACTGCATTGCTCTCCCAAGTTGATGGTGTCATAATCTTCTAGCCTTCTCTTGTTGGTAAGAATCTCCTTAAAAAACTTGGCATAACTTGGCATTTGGGATAGTGCCTCAGTGAATGGCACATTGATATACAACTTCTTTAGCACTTCAAGGAATTTGCCAAATTGTTTGTCTAGCTTATGCTTGATGAATCTTTGAGGGTAGGGAAGGGTGGGCTTGTAAGGCTCAGGTGGGATGTATGGTTTCTCTCCCTCATCTTGCTCACTTTTTCTTTCTTCTTCTTTTTCATTTTTCTTGCTCTCAATTAAATTTTCTTCTTTTGTGCTCTCTTTTTCTTCTCTCTTATTTTCACTCTCTTGACCAACTTTCTTACCACTTCTCAAGGTCACAACCTTACATTGTTCATGAGGGCTTTGTGGTTGGCTAGGTAGTTTCCCATAGGATTTGCTTCCTGATGAGCTTGCTTGTTGAGCCAATTGAGTCTCCAACATGCGGTTGTGAACTTGTAATTGATTCATGGTTTGTCTCATGTGTTGCATTTCTTCCTCCAATTCGCTATTCATCTTGCTTTGTTCAGTAAAAAATTTCTCCATCATGCTTTCCAAGGTTGGCTTCGGTTCATGAGGTGGAAGGGATTGTTGTGCTCTTAATTGATATCCAGGTTGTGGCTGCCTTGTGGGCTGAAATTGAGGCTGAAATTGAGGCCTATTCTGCTGCATATATTGCTGGTTATGAGGATAATTTGAGCTTTGACCTTGTTGAGCAAAATTTGCTTGTGGTCTCCATGTTGAGTTGTTCACATTAGAGTAAGAATTTCCCATAGGTTTCTGTTGATAACCTCCTGCATAAGCAGCTTGTTCTTGCAAATAATCATCACCATAAGAAGAGTAATCAACTCCACAACTTTGAGTTCCATCTGTGAAGGCAACTTGTTGCATAGTTGTAGGAGTTGAGGTTGTTGCCTTTGTGCAAAAATCACTAAGAAGCTGAGTCAACTGGTCAAATCTTGCATTCATATAGCTAACTGAGTCAAGTTCATAAATCCCAGCTTTCTTTGGCTCAAGTGCTCTAGGATTTCCCCACAAATGGGTATTATGAGCAATCTTCTCTAATAGATCATAGCATTCTTCACTTGTCATTCTCATGAAATCTCCTCCGCTATGAATCAATTGTGTTTCTTATGGTCGGAGTAACTCAGTGTAGAAATTCTGAACAATCATCCATTTGGGTATTTCATGATGAGGACATTGCCTTTCAAGCTCCTTAAATCTCATCCAAGATTCATACAAAGTTTCATCATCCCTTGGCTTAAAAGCTACCATCAAATTCCTCAAATGAGTGGTTTTCCCAGGTGGGAAAAATTGAGATAGAAAAGCTTGAGATAGCTGCTCCCAATTAGCTATAGTAGCTTGTGGAAGTGAGTCATACCACTCTAATACTGAATCCTGAAGAGAGAATGGAAATAAGGTGGGCCGAATCACTTCATCTGAAACTCCAGGCTGCCTTTGTGTACAACATATCATCAAAAATTTCTTCAAATGAGAATGAGGATTTTCAAGTGGACTACCTCCAAATTGTGAATTCTGAACCATTTGAATAAGACCAGTCTTTAACTCAAATTGATTAGCTCTAATAATAGGTCTGTTATCTCTCACATCTGCACATCTAGGAAAAGCATAATCCAACATGGATCTTCTCTAAGGATCATTTTGATTAACAACTTCATTTTGCCTATTTTGCTCATTTCCTCCATTGTTTCCACCAATAGCTCTATTTTGATTCTCCATATTTTCAATTGTCTCCTCTTGCTCAAATCTTTGTTGTTCTTCTTTTTCTGCTTCTTTTCTTCTCTTGTATTCCTTTTTGTTGGCTCGGCAAAATTTTTCAATTTCTGGGTTGAACAACAATTCAGTATCACTTGTGCTTTTCGATCGTCTCATAAACAAGAAAAGTACTTGAAAAACACAAGGAACAACAGTGAAAATAAAAGAAAATAAAAATTCTAATTAGCTTAAAACAATTAAAATCCAACTTAAAAACAAACAATTCCCCGGCAACGGCGCCAAAAACTTGATGTTGTGTATCCGCAAGTGCACGGGTCACAGTAGTATAGTTTTAAAAAAAATGATATCGATCCCACAGGGAATTGTGCTTAAATTGGAAATAAAAGTATAAGCTAATTAGAATGGCAAAATTTAAATATGTAAAATGAAATTTAAAATTTAAGATTGATATTTGAGGAATTTAAGCTAAATCAAACAATTAACTAAATTAATTAAACTAGATTACCAAAATTTAATTTGAAATTTCTATTTATGAAATTGAGAGGAATTAAATCTAAATTCAATAAAAATTAAAGTCATTCTAGAGATTGGATTTTCAATATTGTTTGTATGTGGTTTATCCCTAATTTAGCCAAACACATGAGAATTGCAATTTTGAGAGAAATCAATTCTTAAATTTTTGAAACCTTTTTCAAGCATCTCAAAGTTGGTTTTCATTAAATCAAACCCTGTTTTCACGGTATTTCAAACCTAACAAAAACCCAATTAATGCTCTAATTGATTTTAGAAAGTCCCCTTAATTCTCTTAGCTTATCTCTAACACCAAGAAAATAAAGTTTATTGCAAGATTATCTATCCCTAATATTCACTTTTCAATCCATCTATTAAGGATTAAAGCTTAACTTAATGAGGGCCCATTCATCAAGCAAGGCAACAAGCTCACAAGCAATAAATCAAAATATAACAATCTTCATTTAAATGGCTAAATCAGTTCAAAACCACAATAAAAAACAACATTTACAAACCCATCTCTAGAATCTCAAACAACTACTCACAAATCATTGTTTCAAGACAAACCCAAGTGTATAGATGAAGAAATAATGGAAATCTAAGTTAAGGAGTAGAAAAACCCAGAAAAATACAGCTGAAGCTGCTGCTGGAAAGTGCAAAAAATGGGTTCTGCAGCTGCTAGAAAATGGCTTCACGTGCTCCCTCTTTCTCCCTTTCTTTCTTGCCAAAATTGTCTCCCTTCCTCCTTATGGAAAGAAAATGATAAAAGAGACTTTATATAGGTGAGGGGACTGCCCTATAATGGGTAAAAAGGTAGAAGATTCCAGAGAAAGTGAGGTATAAAATCAGAGTAACGGAAATGCCACGTCAGCCATTTCCAGTAAAAATGACATAAGCTGAATAGGTTATGCCGCGGGTTGTGTCGCGGGTTGTGTAACAATCTGCCTGAATATATGACGCTCGACACAACCTGCGACATAAGCTAAATTGGTTGTGCCGCAGGTTGTGTAACTCTCGGCCATTTTTTTTACTCAATTTCAAAAATTTTTGCAATTCAACTCTAATCTCCTCCAAATGGCTACTCTGATCAAAATACACCAAATTTATCCAAATTTAAACTACAAAACAAATAAATTCCAAAAATTAAACTAAGAAGTGTGAAAATTATAAAATTGACTAAATATATGCTAATATCTATAATAATAGCTATAAACAAGGGTAAATTATGTGCAAAAATTACTCCTAAATGATGATCTAAAATGCATGCATCAACTATCAGATGAGACAACTTCGATCAACGCAGATCCCTATGGTTAAAGTCCTGTGGAGGAATGCACTTGGGAGTCAGAGCGGAATATGCACAGCAAGTACCCATATTTATTTGATATGTAACTCTGTGTCATTGTTCTGTCTTGTGTAAAATTTGAGGATGAATTTTTTACGAGGGAAGAATGTAACACCCTAAATTTTTAAATAATTATTTTATGTGTAGTATATGAGTTTTGACTGGTTGGAGGGCCCAAGAGGGGCCAGATGATGCTGTTAAGATGTGAATTTGAGACTTGTGGTTTTAGAAGTGGTATTTGAACTACTTTGTAAGTTGGGTAGGTTCTAGGTACAAGGGAAATTTTGCTGGATTTTTGGCATAAATTAGGGTGTCTTTTGACTGTCTAAGTTCTTATTTTATATTGGTGCTGACAAATTCATTAATATAATTATTTAGGTGAGTAGGGTCAGCCATCGTCCTCTACCCAGTAGCCACAATTATCTCCGGTGTACTGTGAGTAGATATTGATTTTATTTATGATTTCAATATTATTATATATTCAAGGCATGCCCATGCATCATTTATAAGTATATGCATGTAGCTATTATAGGCATGCTTTGTATTGCATTATTATTTGATGAAATTAATATGGGTATCGCCTTAGGGTAATTTGGAGCTGTGTGTACGTGTCGGTGTGCGTGAGGTGTGGTATTGGATATGGGTAGGACAGGCAGATCGGCTTGAGCTAGTCTCGCTTGGGCCCTGGTCCTTTTTGTGATAAGTCACGGTGAGTATAATTTTGAGTTGATCTCACTGACCCTTGCATTTGAACTATTAAGAGAAAGTCCAGCTCGAGTTAATCTTGCTGGTAGAGGTTGGAATTAAGAGAGCTGTGTAGGGGATCAGCACCCATATATATATATATATATATATATATATATATATATATATATATATATATATTTTTTTTTTTTTTTTTTTTTTTTTTTTTTTTGATTGATGTGACATACGAGTGTATGAGTGCTCCAAATTATTCTTTGTGTAAATATTATTTGGGCTTGGTTGAATGTGTTGATATATGCTGCATTTCATCCTTAGGGATGCATTAGCCCTAGATAGTTATAAAAATTATATTTAAAATCAATATCTTACTCTATGAGTCGAATGCTCACTCCTGTTCACCTCAATTTTTTTAGGATATAGGAGAATTGATTTTGTGATTAACCTGCTTCCTTCCTCGTAGGTCTATTAGTAGCAAATAACAGTATTATATGGTATTGATTATAAATCTAGAACCCCGCATGTGTTAGAAGTATTTTAATTGGTTTGGGACTATAATAGTTTATTTATTTTTGAAATTATAAACCTAATATTTATGCTTGTGTGGATATATGGAATGGATATTTATCTTGGATGAAGGAGTTGAGCTCCCATTTAATTAAATTGTTATGTTGAGTATTATGAGGGTGAGCTGAGCTCCCCAAATAGATATATTTTATGATTACAAGTTGGGCGAGTTAAGAACTCTCCGTTGGATAGTCCAGGTTATGGCTGGACTCTATCCGGTTAGTTTCTTGAATTGGGATTTAGAGTATGGGCTTCATAGTTGGGCTAGAACAATTAAGATTACCACGGGCTTTGGGGGCCTTATGTTGACCCAAGTCCTGGTGCCGGTCTGCCCATAATTTGGGTTGTGACAATCCATATAGGTGACTTAAACTATTTTTCCAACAAATAGGTATGATCCTATATTTAGGAATAAATTTTAACAACTGTTCCTGAACTTATAGGTTGTAACATTATAGTCCTTCAACTTTAAAATGTAACATAAAACCCCTTCAACTTTCATATTTTGTATAGTAAAATCTCTCTGACTTTAAATTACTAATTTTTCAGTTAGATGCTAACATGAACAGATCCAGCGTAGTGCTTAATGAGCATTTTCTTTTCTTTCATATACAAAGTGTAAAATTATTCTTTCTACACATGAAAAATTATTTTTTCTGTAGAGAATAGAAGGATTCAATTAACACATGGCTTGAGAGAGGAAAGAGAAATGATGACTAAGCATTACGCTGAAACTATTCGGGTCAACGTCTAACTAGAAAACTGGTAACTGAATGTTAGAGGGATTTTACTGTGTAAAATTTGAAAGTTGATGGAGGTTTTATGTTACATTTTTAAATTGAATGACTATAGCATTACAACCATAACGGTTGTTAAAATTTACCCCTATATTTAGTCTAGAATTATTTTTTTTTTTAATGTAATATATGCCCGAAAATTGAATATCCACCGAGGTCCCAGGAGATGGAAGGTTTGAAGTTGAGTCATGAGAGAGATTTAATATCAAATTTATGTAGGGAGACCTTTGATGGTCAAAGGTTATATCTTTGGCTGCCAAAGTCCCCATATCAAAAATATAAAATTCGAAATTTTTATAACCTTCTATAAGCTCACCCCCAAAATCTTCCTTGAACTTACTTTTCTGTTTTCCCTATTCGCCTTCAGTTTTTCTCATTTTTTCTTCACTTTTCCCATCTTAAATAACCCAATTCCATTAGAATCACCCTCAAGCTCCCTAAGTTGTTAAAAGAACTACCTTTAATCCTCTCTTAAGTTGGTTAAAGAGAGATGTTGAGGTATCATTCTCCTTTTAAAACCCTAATTTAGCTTGATATAATTTTTTTGAAGGTTTTAAATATGCTACGTGTTCCAATGGCTTTAAATCTACCTATTCTTTAGCGTTGATAACGGTCTCAATTTTAAGTTGTTACATTTTCAATCAAATAAGGATATCATTATTTTTTTTTTCTCTTGTTTTAATCAAAGCAAAATAAATTTGAGTTTCACAAGCACATACACTATAATATTATCAGTATGCAAGCAGCAGTTTAGTGTATAAGCATTTATTTATTAACGGCATAAAAATATTCGTATGGTGGAGGTTGGTTAAAGATGGTGTTACATGGCATTCAAAACAGCCTTGAAGTGAACGAATTAGAAAGATCAAAGAAGGAAATGAGACACCTCTTTCTTGAACTATAACATGAACAGATCTTCCAATCCACACCAATCCCGAGTTTTTCTTCATTCCTCTCATATACTACCGTAACACCCTTAATTTTAGGTTTTAAAAAAAAGTTTTCATGTCAAATTTATTACATAATAAATAATATGAATTTAAAAATATTTTTATTAGTTAATAAGTTCATTCCTTAATTATATATTTATGTATATTATTGATTATTAATTATTAAATGAATTGTAGATAAAAAAAAATAAGTTATATATGAATAAATATGAATTAAAATTGAATTAGAATAAATAATTTAATTAAAATTAAAATTAAATTAATTATTGAAAAAAGAAAAAGAATTTATGAAAGCAATAGCATGGAAAATTATATAGGGTAGTGAATTGCAATAAGAAATGTAATCGAAATATAAATTGCTATTAAACCAGAAAAAGAGATATAGTTGTATTAAAATTTATTTTGTGTAAATAATTATAAGTATAGAGATAAAGTTCTAATATTTTTAAAAAAAGTTTTATTAGGATTTATTTAAAAATAAATTTCAATTAATATATATATATATATATATATATATATATAACCATAAGGATATAGGTTTTTTAGTAAATTATATAAATTTAAAACTTTTTGAACATCAAAGAGTAAAAATATGCTTGGAAAAAATAGGATTCCTTTCAAGAATCAAAGACTTATTAAAATTATAAATTTGAAAAATACAAATAAAAATATGATTTTATAATAATTTAGAGTATATCTATTACCATTTGATATATAGTAAAATATAAAAAATATATATATAATATTAAAGATTGAAAAATATTAATACTGCAATATTTTTTGAGATAAATTAGTACTGCAATATTAAGTTTTAATATTAGAATCGTATTTAGAATTTTGATATATAATAAGATTCTTTTAATTTGTAATTATAACTCATCAAATAACAAATTACACAAAATTTTATATAATATGATAACAATGTATATTATAATTTTTATATTTTATACTAGTTAATTTATTAAATTATTGTTTAAAATAAGAATACAAAGATTTTATTAATGCATAAAAATATTTATAATAAATAATTTATGTATATTTAGTCAGAATGAAATTAATCTCCATTAAACTTATTTTTTTATATAGTTTAAACTTTAAATATATTATAACTTTTAATTTTGTTATTATATAACACATTGTTGTCATTAAAACTTTGGTATTTCTACATGTTTTCCCCCTTACAAAAAAAAATCTTTC
Organism: Hevea brasiliensis; assembly: GCF_030052815.1. Classification (NCBI taxonomy): domain Eukaryota; kingdom Viridiplantae; phylum Streptophyta; class Magnoliopsida; order Malpighiales; family Euphorbiaceae; genus Hevea; species Hevea brasiliensis. Next base: position 16,877,971 of record NC_079505.1, read on the forward strand.
CTTTTCTAATTTGTTATTTAAGATTTTTTTTTCTAATTTCGATTTTATAACTTGCGTTTTTTATGGGAGCATTTTAGAAAATGAAAATTTATTTCAAATTAATCATCTTAAGATAACGTATTTCTTATAATCTTTAAATAATTAATTATATAATTTATTGTCAAATTAACGTGGGCTATTAAATTAGTGCATACTTTAGATCTATCAATCTATATCTATAACATTGACTTTACCTAAATTGCCCTTTATTATTTATAATATTCATTATTATATTTTTTATTATTTAATTTAACTTTACAATTTATATAAATTTAAAATTCTTAGGACTTAAAATTTAATTGTCTATATAATTTTAGAGTTTATATAAATTTAAAATTTTTAGTTCTACTTATATTTAAATTCTACTTAATTAAATTTTTATTATAATATAATTTAAAATAAAATTTTATAAAAATATCTCTATGATTTATCTTATTTATAAAAATAGAAAAGTATTTTATTTATATAAATTTCTTTTTTAATGAATCTAATATATTTCTATCTCTATCTTATAATTATTTATATAAAAATATTTTAATATAATTATATTTAAATTTATGTAAATGAACAAGAAAATAAATTAATTTTTGCTAACCAAACATATGAATTAATGTTTTTAAGTTTTTTTTTTATTTTAATTTCTTATAAGTTCATTTCAAAAATATTTCATATAAAATAAATTTATATTTTTAATTATAAATATATTTTTAAAATTCTTAATTATTGCATTAATATTTAATTAGTGTGTAATATATAATAAAATTTTATGAATATAAAATTTTTAAATAATATATAATTACTTACAAAGCATATAAAATAAATTATATATATGAGAAAAAAATTAAATAGATAAGTATATTACTTAAAAAAAATTAATAGTTAACATAATATGTCAAGTTGGAATTTAATTATAAAATTAATATAGTTAATTGAATGATTGAAATTTATAATATTGATTTTTTTATTTTAAAATGATATATTATTAAAAGTTAAAAAAATGCTAATGTGTGTACATATAAAAAAATAATAATTTTTTAATCTTTTAATACGATAATCTTATTCTAGCATAGTAAATAATAAATACGTATAAACAGAATTAGGAATCATATTTTGAATATAGAATTTTTATTACAATTAAATAAATTTATATTTAAATATAAACTTAAATTGATATTTTGATTTAAAAATAATCTAATTTTCATATGAATATAAGCATTACATAATTTAATAGAATTTTTATTTATTTGGATTCAATAACTTTCTTTGTTAAAATTTGACGTTTACTTTTAAAAAAATAATTATATAAAAATTTATTTTAAAAATAAATTATAAGTTAGTTTGATAGTGTATTTTATTATAAATCAAATAATTGTTTATATATTTTTTAATATAATTATTTCAATTAAAAATAATAATATACTAACATCAGTATTTTTTTATTCTATTAGTATTGATTTTTTATTTTTTATATAAAAAGAGAATTTTAGTTATTAATTTATTATTTATAAATAATTTATTAGTATTAATATATTTATCAATCTTATTTTTTTTTTTTTTTTTTTTTATATATAAAAAAAATATATATTATTATATATATATAAAAAAAAAAAAATATAAATGATACTTATTAATATGAGTGTCAAGAGATAATTTTATCAAATAAAATTAAAAAATTGAATAAAAAATAACTAGAAATTTAACGTTATATGAAATTATACTAAATACAATTTATTTTACTATTATATGTATAAACTCTTAAATGGCGTTAAAAAAATTTTTAATTTTTCACATTAATTATATATGTTTTATAAAAAATTATATAATGTTAAAAACTAATTAGTTTTGATAAACCCATGCATTTCATTATTGACTAAATTTGACACAAAAATATATGAACCAACAAAATAATAAATAATTAAATTTACATATTTATAAAACACTTAAAATTATAAAATATATTATAATAATAAATTTTGCATAGTAAATTTCACCAAAATAATTTATTATTTTCATTGATATACTTTTATATTCATTAACTTAATCTAAAAATAATAAGTATACATATAACATATATGTAATAAAAAATAAAAAATTATTATATTGTCATAATAATAATAATTATGATACACACAACTAAAGTATAAAGAACGTGCAATGCACATTTAAAAAATAACTAGTTATATTAAATATATAAAAATATTTTTGTTCACTCAAAAGTTCGCCCCATCATTTATATATTTATATAGATTATAAATTATAAATAAATTAAGATTAGGCTCAATAAGGGCTAACCGTAAAAAGTTAGACTTAATTATGGACTATCCCGTTCTAAATTTTCTTTGTCCTTTAAACAAATTGAAGAAAGATTTTTTTTTTTTTTTGTAATATTTCCTTTCTCCCTTAATTTTTAACATTCCAAATAAAGTGTTAATAAACTGAAAACAGAACTTGAAACTAAACTTTCTTTAGGAAACAACATTAATTGAGTAAAGATGCATTTGAGCCACCAGGCTACTAGCCTAGAAGTCAAGTGCCTAATTTGTTACATTAAGAAACTTGGCCTATCATACACTTAATACCTCTTTTACATGTGGATTCCACTGTAAATATTGTGTTTTGTGTCTACCATAAACTAGATCAAGCAAGAATTTCCCTTTGTCACAACATATCAGTCAGACACTTGTGTATCCTAGTAAGAATATTGACCATGGTACTTACCTGGGGATTGTTATTGGTATTAAAACCATTAAGTAATGTATCCCAACGAAGTTTCTGTACATCACGGCCATAGTGATTATAGCCGAGAATATACCCAGTCCGGTGCCGGAATGCTGAGACATCTGCATTGCTGAGATCTTGATACCAAGAAGAGGAAGTAATTGATTGGCTTTGGCTACCATCTTTTTCCTCCTCATAGACAAGATGGACTCCAACCCTTATAACTTGAATACCCGAAGGCATACCTACTCCCACAAACACTTCATCGCCATCTTCCATTTTATCCACATACTTCCAATGGCTCAACCATAGATTATATGCTTGCTCTCCTGGAATCTCGTAGAATGTTGGGCTGTAATTCCAGGATAAACCGTTATTTGTGTTCTTGATATGTGTGAAAGGTTTACCACATATCTTATAATCTGAACGAGGATTTGCAGGTTGATCAAATGCATATACAACACACAAATTCAACCCAATTATCTTATGCCCTTGAACACGATTCACATTGAAAGAAATTGAACGCCCTGCATTTTGGTAGCTGTACCATCCTGGAATCTCGCTTCCTGGAATATAAATGCTAAATATTCCACATTCGTGCAAGACCTGTGCCATTGGAATCAAAATATACATGAAACGAGTTAATCATAAAGTGCATATATTTGATTTTATTTTATTTTTATATGTAAGTGATAATGATTTTGGTTTAAAAAATATAAAATTATATTTATTACTTTGGTTTAAATTTACTCTAAATCGCACCAAACCCGACCATACACACCTACATGGAATTGTAGGAATTTAGGAAATGAAATGGAATTTAGAAAGGGTGAGACAGAACCTGGACTGAAGTTGTTCTTAGAGTTCCTGTTAAGCAATTAACCATTTGCACCTGAAAGCTTTCCAAGGATTCCAAATTGAACATGCCCAAAGCAGTGATCATCTCCATGTCAATGTTTCTTATGGGTTGTAATTTGAATGCACCTTCAACTTCATCAAGATTTTCACAGCCATAAGATCTGAAAATCAATCTTCTGAACAAGTTAGGTAAGTTTGTAATTCGTTCCAGTGACCTACAATGGTTCACATCCAATTCCTTCAGAGTTGGGGGAAGCTCTGGAAGATATTGCAATCTTTCGCAGTGGTCTAACAGAAGAGATCGAAGCGAAGTGAGGCTGCTAATACTTTCTGGCAGAGCATGAATTGGGTTACCACCAAGGTTCAAATGTTGCAAGGAAGGTAGCATGCTAAGATCTTTGGGAATATGATCATCTAACAGATTACAATTAGCAAGGCTTAGAGTTACCAAAGTCCTTGGTAAAAAGGTGAATGAAAATTTCATTGATTTTGGGCCTTTTCTTGGTGATAACCAAGAATGGAAGGTTGAATCCCAAGATGTAGCAGACAAGAAGTTGAGTTTACTTGCATCATCTGAGGTAGAGTTTAGTTGATTAATGGAATTACCATCAACAACAAGAACCTTCAAATTCATTTCTGCTAGCACTTTGGGTAGCTCATCGAGTTCTAAGCAACCGGATAAAACTAGTTCCTCAAGTGATTTCAGGCTTGCAAGTTTCCTTGGAAGCTTCCTGAGATTCTTGCAATCTCTTAGATTTAATAAAACTATTCTCTGGAGAACTTCAATAGATTCATCAATCTCAACCAAGTTTATGCAGTCTTGGAGTATCAATCTCTCGAGATTAGGTAGTCCTCTGAAGTTGGGGGTCGTAACAAGAAAATGCGAATGGCTGAGGTTCAGGATCTTCAAGTTTGGAAGATTCTGAAAATGGATGAATGGAAGAAAGAAGCAACCAATAACAAAATCAGATTCTCTATATATATAAAATTCAGAAACTGAAAGGAGTAGAAGAAGAAGAAGTTAGCATCATACCCTGTTCCTTTCCCAGAGACATTTGAGATAGCTATGCGGCATTTCAAGAACAGCTAGCTTTTCCAGATCAAAACTGATTGGTATAGATTTCAAAGAAAATCCACGCCAACTCAACCATACCAAATTTTTAGGGAAATCTTCATAGCTTCCTTTGAGTTTTACATTGCAAAGTTGGAGTAATTTAAGCCTCTGCATCTTTGCCAATCCTTCTAACTTCAATTCCACCTCATTTGGTGGGCTGAAAGTAAGGGCCTTCACTGCTTCTGAACCCTGCTTTGGTGCAAAAAAAAAAAAATTTGAAAATATGATCAAGCACAAAGATATAAATATATACTTGAAAATGGATGCATCTCTTACAGTATTTTCTTTCAAGGCAGTAAGTGCATCCCCATGGTTCCACAATCTGCTGCGTTTTCCAGGATCTTCAGGCGATTCCTGGCGAACAATTTCTCGTCCCATGTCTCTAATTAGCTGATGCATCATTATCTGCTTGTGTTCATTGACTGTTATAAGACACCTATCAATGAGATTCTGAAGCCCAACAACTGTGTAGAAACCACATTCATCTAGTATTTTGACAACATAATCTTTATCCATTCCCACGAAAAAGCAAGCTATGTCGAGGAATATGTTCTTATCATGATCATCTTGAAGCGAATCACAACTTATTCTCAGAATTTTTTGAATCTTGCCATCAGGGATTTCTTCCAACTTTCTTAATTCACTTTCCCATAGATCTACCCTTTTTCCTCGAAGTGAAGAAGCCAAAACCTGAAGAGCCAATGGTAGTCCACTGCAGTAGTTTACTACCCTTTTAGAGACCTTGACAAAACCTTCAGGAGGATGATCTTGGCCAAATAAATGCCAACTAAAGAGCTGCATTGATGAATCATCATCCAATTCCATAATTTTAAGTATCAAGCAACCTTCATAATTAACATTAAACAAACTTGCATATCTAGTTGTTATGATTATTTTACTTCCTGGGTATAACCATTTCTGCATTCCAATGATGGCATTGAATTGATCGATATGATCGACATCATCAAGAACAATAAGAACTCTCCTGCAACATATAGCTTCCTTGACCTTAATGATTCCTTCATCTACATTGTAAATATTGATTGGTTGGTCTTTTAGGATATCAGACAGAAGTTGTCTTTGTATGTGAAGCAAACCATTGAGCTGTTCAGAAGTTTCTTTAATGTTTGCAAGAAAGCTTCTTCCTTCAAAATTGTCATAGTTCATGTTATAAACTGTTTTTGCAATGGTTGTCTTCCCCACCCCTCCAATTCCATAAATTATCATTATCCTGGTATTGGTTGACACATCTTGTAACCAAATATTAATTCTTGCAACATCAAAATCTATTCCAACCAAATAGGGGGAAACATTCAGCACCTTGCGACTCAGTTTACTCCTAATATCTTTCACAATATTTCGAATAAATGGGGCCTCATATCTACAAATCAAATTTGCAATCAAAGCAAACAAGTAAATAAATATATTTAGTCAATTGAATATGCACACTTTTTTTTATTCATTGACTCCAATTATAACTTGAACCTAAAACCTCAAAGAGACACTCCAGTCACTGGGTTAAAACTCATGGATTTGTGGGAAATTCTCACCTAGACCCGGTCTACATGGATCCAAGATACAAGAACCACCAATGTATTTAATAAGTGGATTCCATCATACATTTTATATCTTAAGTCCATATAAACCTGGTCTAAGCAAGAAAAATCATATCGAAACACTTAGTTTTCCCACAATACCAAAATAGAGGTTTCAGATTTGAGTACTCTAATTAAAGAAATCTTGGTGAACATGGAAAGATACAACAAAGATAGCCAATGAATAAATGTTAATACAATTTTTAACTAATTTCAATATTTTTCATAATTTTTTCCTTCATTCTTAGCTTTTTTGTTAATTAGATTATGTTATGACAAGCACACAAATTTAAGACACACATAATCGCATAATAACACAATATATAAAAAAGAAAAAAATAACATAAAATTTAACATGGTTAGATCATAAGGTTTACGTCCACAGAAAATACAAGAGAAAAAAGTTCTGTGAAAAAGAGTTTACTCAGAATCCTCAAACTCTAACTTAAGTATGTTTCGGTAATATCTCAAAAATCTACCACCCATGCCCTCCACTGCCAACACAAACCTCACTTTTTATTTTAATATGTTGTAGCACGAAACTTTTTGTGAGGTCACAATTTGATTCATGAAGATATATTTAAAATTCAAGCTACATAAAAATAAAAATAACAAATTATTATTATTATTATTATTATTATTATTATTATTATTTCATGAGGCTTCGGCTGAGATTCAACACATACAATCATAATTTAACTATTAGCATCATTATGAATCAGATTCGATCAAAAGCTTTTGAGTTTTAAAAGAAGTACTCTGAGTCAAGTAAAAAAAATTATGCAGGGGAATGCAGGGCAATTACCTGTCCTGTAAAACAAAACCTCCAAGGTCTGCAACTTCTCTAAGAGCTGCTCTCCATCCCTCCACCCTATTCATCTCCTCCATGAAATACTGTTCATGTGCAGCAAATATTTCACCAAATCTTCCACTCTGTTCAGAGACTTCTGTTGGATCCACATCGTAGAAGACTGGCACCACAATGTGCTCAACAGTTCTGCTACGTTTCGTGATCATCACAAGTTCATCTAGGCACCATCTGGAAGAGGCATAGCCATTGGAGAACACAATTATGGATAATCTTGATTCTTCTATAGCTTTCTTGATTCCTATCTCAATGTTTTCACCTTTCTTAAGTTCATCATCATCTCTGAAAGTGTGAATTCCTGCTTGAATCAAAGCTGTATAGAGGTGATCAGTAAATTTCTTACGAGTATCCTCACCTCTAAAACTCAAGAACACATCATAATTGCATCCAGATGAGGCTTCCTGTGCCTTTGCTTTAGCCATTGAATAAGGAAATTAGAACTCTCAAGAATAATGAGGATACAAGTTGAATGCAAGAAACATTTCTATAACATATATGTGCATTTGCTTTACTTGCATATTTCTTTCACATTGCTAAGAACTTTCCCTTGTAGTTGACTTTCAGCATTCAAGCATTCTTGTCTATATTGTATATAATAGTTGACCCAATATATATGCATTAGACAAGTTGAACTTTTTTAATGATATATTATAGATGAGTTTTCTTGGATGGTACTAAATTCAACTCTTCCATTTAATAAAGTTTTAAGGGCATGTTCACTCGTAGAAAATTGAAACATTTTTTTGAAAAAAAAAATATAAGAAAATTGAAAAAAAAAATTCGTGTTTATATATATCAATTTTTCCAATAGAGAATTAAAAAACTAGTTTTCAATTTTTTATCATTAACTAAGATTTGGAAAGCAGTGTTAACTTTCACTGTTTCCTTTTATAACAAAAATTCTATTGTTTAACTGTTTTCAAATGGAAAACAATGACTTTTTTATAATTAAATTATGCTATAATTTTTTTAAGTAAAATTAAATAATTATTTAAAAAATATTTATTTATATTTTTAAAAATAATCATATTATTATAAAATAAATAAATAACGCATTAAAAATTTTAAATATATTTTATAATGATTTATTTTTTTTTAATTATGATAGATATGAATAATTTTTTTTATTTATTTGAATTAGAAAATTGTTTTGTTGCAGGTTAATATGATTTTCATATTTTTCTTTATTTTAATAGCATATAAAATATTCTATTAAAGCTTAAAGCTCAGATTTATTGTAGGGTAACATGTTTTAATTGACTTTGTTAATTTAAATTTAAAATAAAAATAAGTGAATAAAATTAATTTTTTAAAAAAATATTTTATTTTGAAAAGATTCGCAACCTATAAATTAGTTCAAAATTCTTTTTTGAAAGCAATGATAAATCAATTTCAAAATGATATTATCCTAATTCATTCAAAAAAATAAAACTAAAAAATCTAATTTAATCTTGCCCAACTCTACCCATTTACGAATCAAGCAACGCAAATGGGAGGATTCCTTTCATTCTTGAGACTTTTCAAGTCAAAAAAAGATGGTATTACTTCAATATTTCACGAACTGTAGGTTATTCAATCGGGAATATTGACTTTCTTTTAACATTGAGTGTACATTAAGAGTTAGCCACCATTGAAAGAAAATGCCAAAGTTTGAACATTTAGTTCAGACTCAAGCTGTTTTCTGCAGTTTTATATACGTTGATATGTTTTAAGCAGATTTAATTTATCATATTCAATTAGTGATATTTTTAAGAGAATTTTCACTAATTTTTTAATTAAGGATAAGATGCGGTAATTTATATGTATTCTGCATAATGCTCAGATGGGTCTTAGTTTGTTGTTGAGACTCTTTGAGAATTTGGAGGAATTTCTTTAGAAATTCTAGGATTCAATTCTTGCATTCTAGACATCTTAATTGATACCATTAATTCTAGATTTTTAGTCTTGTTTCTAAACTTCAAATTTCTTGTCATATTTATCTGTAGGGGTTCCTACTTCACATGTAGGTCTTAAGGACACTTTTGTTGGTTAGCTGGTTTCCTTTTCGGTTCATTTTCCTCCAATGCCAAGTGAGAGGATAAACATGTAACATTGTTATTTTCATTAAATGTACATGTTTGTATATTATTTTTGTTATGCAAAAATGGGAATGGACAATGGGCCTATATTAGGTGTTGCCACTTGGGATAGTTATATACGTGCATGTATGACCAATATTTTTATCGCTCTTGGACGAAAGATTTCAACGTTGCTCTCAGGTTGTCAATATTTTTATTTTATTGTGTTTGAGATGTCAATATCATCTATAAGAAGCATGTTATAAATGTATACAGATATTACAGATTTTATGATATTTCAAGAAATTATTCTTGCAACATCATTATGGCATATATTTTTATTTCAGTTTAATTATGTTAATTTGAAATGATAACGTATTTTAGCTTACCATATGATATTATTGACTATCGAAACCTTCTACTCTTCCTTGTTATTTATTTATTGGCTCAATGAATTCATACTCACCCTTTTATTTTTAATATTTTATTTTCTTTTGGTGATCCCAGTTTAGCAGTTCTTGTTTCCATAACTTATCCTTTATCTTTATCAGGTTTCGAGTTTAGAGGAGGTCGGGCTGCTCTTCTAGCAATTCACATTTCTTCTTGGATTTTTGGCATACATATGGACACAAAGTTTATGATAACTAGAAATCTATTTTTATTATATTTCTTGATCCTCGCTAAGAGAAAAAATATCTATAATTATATTTTTTTATGTTCTTAATTAAATTAAAATTACTTTCAGTTGATTGTGATAAGAATGTCAAATAAATACTATCCATGTTATCATTTTACCAAGTGTTTATATTTTATTAATAATGTTTTGGGGAAACTCTATCAATTTTTCAAGTTACATTCGTCTCTATAAGTTAAAAACAAGTGTGACATATCAAAATGTGAAGGATGAGGCTTCCTGTGCCTTTGTTTTAGCCATTGAATAAGGAAATTAAAACTCTCAAGAATGATGAGGAGACAAGTTGAATACAAGAAACATTTCTATAATATATATGTGCCTTGGCTTTACTTGCATATTTCCTTCGTTTTCCTATGAACTTTCTGAGAAAGTGTAGTTGACTTTATGCATCAGACAAATTGAACTTTTGAATGATATATTTTAGATTAATTTTCTCACCATACTAAATTCAACTCTTCCATTTAATAAAAATTTAAACCTCTACAATGATCTTAATCTAAGAATAAACTCTATCTGCTTCTATTTTTTAATCAAGTAAATGAGACAAATTTTGATATGATCAATTAAATCGAACCAATTCCATTCGATTAAAAGCGGTTTAATTATAATATGTTCAGCCTACGTAAAATTTAAACTATTCAAATTATCTAATTTAAAGCTGAACTATTTTAATTGACATTATTAATTCAAAATTTGAAACAATAATCATAAATGTATAAAATTAATCTTCCAAAAAATATTTTAGTTGAAAAGATTCACGATCTATAATTTAATTTAAAATTTTTTTAAAACTATGATAAGTCAAATTTAGGGGTATAAACGAATTGAGCTGAGCCGAGTTTTGAAAAGTTTAAATTTAATTTGTCAAAATTTTTTTTAACTCGAGCTTAACTCGTGTCAAGCTCCGACTAAATATCCATAAGCTCAAGTTTGGCTCATTTAGAAAACAAGTTCTAAATGAGCGAAGCCAAACCAAGCTTTTATCGAGCTGACTCTCGAATAATTTGTGAATAGCTCGACTCATTTATAGAGTGAGTTTTAGATTTAGAGATATGAAGTTTAAATTACGTAATTTTGATTAACTCTTTTATATATATATATAAACTTAATTTTGGTAAAAAATTAAATTTAAATTACAAATAATTATATTTAATAAATATATTTTATATATTATAATTTTAAACAATATATTATTTTTACAATATTCATAAATAAAATGATAAATATTTATAGTATAATAAAATATAATAATTAATATAAATATTTTTACAAATGAATCTATTCACGAGCCTGCTATCCAGAACACTATGAAATTTGAGTTTTTATTTATTTAACGAGTCTAAAAATTAAACTCAAACTCGACTCATTTTCTAAACTAGCTGAACTAAGCCAAACCAAATTAAATCGAATCAAACTTTTATTAAATCAAACCTTGACCAGCCAAACCAAATTAACTCATTTGCACCACCAGTCAAATTAACTCCTAAATCAAAATGATATTACCCTAATTCATTGAGTGTAGGTTGAAACTAGACCACCATTCAAATAGGCATTGAAAGAACATGCTGGTTGCAAAATGCCAAAAATTTAACATTTAGTTCAGGCTCAAGCTGTTATCTGCAGTTTTACATACATTGAAATGTTTTAAGCAGATTTAATTTATCATATTCAATTAGTAATAGTTTTAAGAGAAATTTCACTAATTTTTTAATTAGTTACCCTTAATTATTTCTATAAATGAAGGACGAGGTGTGATAATTCGATTTGTAACTAAACAGATCGAATCAATCAGTTGTGAACGTAGGAAACAATAATATCCAACCACGAGAATTTATTTATGTGAAAATTTAATTCATCATTTGTTATAAATTAAAAAAATATATATATCAATATTTAATCTCTACACACTTCTTTCTCCCGTGTAATCTCTACCGTAGGATTACAGGGCCAAACCTGAAATCCTAAGGTACGATGAATTCATTCTTTAAATGAAACCGATACACATATAATAATTTTATTATAATGGTTAGTTAGGATAAAATTTATATGGAACTTATCATAATTAATTATTATAATGAAATTATTATATATATGTAATGATAAATTGTTATACATCACAAGTTATTAAGGTTGAATCATATGAGAAATAGGCCGTTTGGGTAAAACTAATTCTTAAAAATTGATTTGCCTTGAGGATTAACTTATTAATCTCTTACTAAAGTTATTCCTTAATAATGTGGGATCGCAACAATACCCCATACTTAGAGAACTAATGTCTTTATTGATCATGACCACATTAATCACAGTTAGCATCCTACACATCAAATAACCTATCTTTATACAATAAGTCTAGGCTACAATATCGACTCTCTTAAAATGAGACAGACTTTGACACTAATTAATATATATCACCATGCACTACAAATTATTAATGTAACGATCGGGCTCTAACCACTAGAGGAATTGTCCGCTTTGGCCATAAGCCTCACGGTTTTGTCCTATAGGTGGAATGGAGAACTTCCAAGGAGGTCACCCATCCTAGGATTTCTCTCAAGCGAACACACTTAACCCTGGAGTTCTTCCAACTCTCCAGGCCATTCCACCAAAAGGCACCTCTAGTGATTAATTCCCCCATTTTATATATCATTACTTTTTGAACCCAAGACCATCTCCGTGCTTTGCCGATGTGGGATTTGCCTAAGGGACCTTTCTCCCCCCCTTTCGGGACTCTGTGTCCTCGCTGAGGTTTGCCCCACCATCGCTCAAGAGGTCACGCGAGTGGCTCTGATACTAATTGTAACGATTGGGCTCCAACCACTAGAGGAATTGTTCACTTTGGCCATAAGCCTCATGGTTTTGTCCCATAGGTGGAATGGAGAACTTTCTAGGAAGTCACCCATCCTAGGATTTCTCTCAAGCGAGCACGCTTAACCTTGGAGTTCTTCCAACTCTCCAAGCCATTCCACCAAAAGACGCCTCTAGTGATTAGTTCCCCCATTTTATATATCATTACTTTTTGAACCCAAGACCAACTCCATGCTTTGCCGATGTGGGATTTGCCTAAGGGACCTTTATCACCCCCTTTCGAGACTCAACGCTCTCATTGAAGTTTGCCCCACCATCGTCCAAGAGGACACGTGAGCGGCTCTGATACCAATTGTAACGATCGGGCTCCAACCACTAGAGGAATTGTCCGCTTTGGCCATAAGCCTCACGGTTTTGTCCCATAGGTGGAATGGAGAACTTCCCAGGAGGTCACCCATCCTAGGATTTCTCTCAAGCGAGTACGCTTAACCCTGGAGTTCTTCCAACTCTCCAGGCCATTCCACCAAAAGGCGCCTCTTTTTTTTTTTTTCTCAACCAGTTCTGTACTCATCTTTTTTCATCTCATATACCGCCTCCTTCTCATTTCTATCTATTATCTTTGATATGATCCTTTTCGGTTGATAATCTACCATAACCTTATGGTTCAAAAGGTTGGTGACAAGCATGTCATCTTCTAATCCATCTTTCGGTATCCTCTTTTTAACAGGAGATATAATGTATATATAGGGGTGAATATAATTAGGGTCTAGCAATACATACTTAAAGGTATTATAATTAGGAAATGTACCTCTAATAACGTCTACCAGATTTGGCTCCTCTCGAGTCATAGCGTACATACGGGGTGCTACTCCAACCTTGGGCAGTTCTGTAATCTCAGAAGCCCTCTATGATGTACCAGCTATCTCAAGCCTCACAGGTCTTCTACCCCTTTTCACTATTGGGGCAGACCTCTCAGTCAGTGGTAGTGTAGTGAGAGCACTCTCCTGTGGACAACTTCGTATGAAATGATCTGTAGACCCACATCTGAAACATCTACCAGTCAACAGTCGACACTCCCCTCTGTGTATCCTGCCACAGTGGGTACATTCTGCACCAAATTGATTCTCTTGTTCTGCATCGGGAACAAGCTATAGATACTCTAGACTGGCCCCTCTGGCCTTGTGTATGGCTCTGTGAACCCTTATGCTTCTTACTACTAGTAACTGGTGCACTAAACTGGCCCTGTCCAGGACCTCTCTTGCATTGCCTATCCTTTCTGGACTGCTCTTCATTTCTGACTCTCTCCACATCAAGGGCTGATGCTACCAATAGGGAGAAATCTGTGAAGTGGTGAGATGTAACTATTAGTCGGATGTTATCATTCAGTCCATCCTCAAACCTTCTGCACTTATCAACCTCTGTAGGCATTAGCTCTAATGCATATTCACTAAGTCTCACGAATTCCCGCTCATATTCGGAGACTATAAGTTGCCTCTGCCTCAGTACCAGGAATTCTCTCTTTCTAGCCTCCAAGTACACATGGCTGATGTATTTCTTTCTGAATTCAGCCAGAAAGAACTCTCAGGTGATCTGTGCAGGCTGTACTACTCTAGATACTGTCACCCACCATCTATATGCATCCTCCTGTAGCAATGACAGAGCACATTCCAAGCTGCCTGGGTGCGGTAACCTGTAATACCCTCTTTGTCCTCTCTAGCCAATACTCTGCTGCGACTGGATCATCATCCCTCTTACCTCTGAAGTCAACTGCCCCATACTTCCGCAGTCTCTCTAGTGGAGATCTGTGTACAGGTTGCGGCTGTGGGGGTGGAGGTGGCTATACAGGTGGTGGTGGTGGTGGTGGTGGCTATGGCTATGGAGGTGGCTGTGGCTGAGGAATGGCTCCGGCGACCTAACGGAATAGCTGTGTCATCTGTTCATATAAGGCCTGCTTTGCCCTACTCACAGTACCTCGAGATGACTCTGCTCTACTACCACTTCTCCCCCTACTAGGAGCAGGTGCGTGACTCTCTACTTCCTCCTCTATCAGTCCTAGAGGTCCGTGCTCTGAAGGATCAGATGCCATCGATCCTATAAAACAGACAAAGAACATATCTGCATTGGTGTCACCTCGACTCTATCTAAAGGCTCATGCATGTGATGCAACTATTTCTTTCTATAAAATTGGAACGATACAGAGAAGATTAGCATGGCCCCTGCGCAAGGATGACATTCAAAAATCGAGAAATGGTCCAAATTAAAGGTCCCTTAGGCAAATCCCACATCGGCAAAGCACGGAGATAGTCTTGGGTTCAAAAAGTAATGATATATAAAATGGGGGAACTAATCACTAGAGGCGCCTTTTGGTGGAATGGCCTGGAGAGTTGGAAGAACTCCAAGGTTAAGCGTGCTCGCTTGAGAGAAATCCTAGGATGGGTGACCTCCTGGGAAGTTCTCCATTCCACCTATGGGACAAAACCGTGAGGCTTATGACCAAAGCGGACAATTCCTCTAGTGGTTGGAGCCCGATCATTACAATTGGTATCAGAGCCACTCGTGTGACCTCTTGAGCGATGGTGGGGCAAATCTCAACGAAGACGCTGAGTCCCGAAAGGGGGGGAGAAAGGTCCCTTAAGCAAATCCCACATCAGCAAAGTACGGAGATGGTCTTGGGTTCAAAAAGTAATGATATATAAAATGGGAAAACTAATCACTAGAGGCGCCTTTTGGTTGAATGGCCTGGAGAGTTGGAAGAACTCGAAGGTTAAGCGTGCTCGCTTAAGAGAAATCCTAGGATGGGTGACCTCCTAGGAAGTTCTCCATTCCACCAATTCCTCTAATGATTGGAGCCCGATCGTTACAATTAAAGTTAAGTTGAACTATGTGAAAAGCAGGCTGCATTATTAGAACTCACTATTAAAAAATCCATTTGTAAAAAAAATTGTCTAGAAACTCATAAATTTCTCACTAAAATTGTCTTTTAGCAATCGTAACACATCCATTACATGGTATAATTTTTCCAAGGTCTGATGATGGCTTGTAGAGGTGGCTAGTCTGCAGCACTTGAACTTGCATGAAGTCCGATTCCTGCAGCAGCCACAACGTGTTGAAGTGAAATAGTAATCATGATAGTGAGTCATAGTCACTGCTTGTCGTGTTTTTAGTTCTTGTCGTTTTGGTGGATCTCGCCATTTGCTTAATCATTTTCTTTTAAAATCCAATTGTTAACTAATATCTATGCAGATTGAATGGTGGATACAATAATAATAATAAATTATATATTCTGTAATTTATTTAAAATTTTAGTTAAATTTCTAAAATTACATTAATTTGATCTAATTTTTTTAATTAATTTTAAATTTACATTTATTTTTTCAATTGATTCATAGCTGCTCATAATAATTTAATTTTGTTAACTACTATTAATATTTCATAATTTTATATTAATATTTATAATACACAAAATCTTTTACTATCGTGACTAAATTAAATGTTTTTTTTTCCTCACTTTTTCTTCTCATCACATTTAAATTTCATTATATTTTTTTTATATATTTTACAAATATCTCAATTTAATAGATTAAAATTAATTTTGTTCATACCATATTGATTTATTAAGAAGTAAAATATTTTTAATGAGTACTTATATGAAAATTAAACACTCGATAATTTAAGAAATAAAAGTGTCGAATTCTACGTACCTAAATTCAAATTTCATTATCATTAATGTCTCATAGATATCATTAATTAGTGATATTGATAGGTTAAATTTTTATAAGTAACTCTAGACAAATTATGAAATAAAATTAAAGATTTGATTAATAAAATTAGATAAAATTATAATAATTTCAAATAATTTGAATAAAATTATTAAAATTAAAAATTTTGAAATATTATTATATAAAAATGTTTGGATTTATTTATTTATTATTATTATTAAGCTTTTGTTGTTGTTACATCGCAAACCTGCATTTAAGGATGAATTCTTGGTCACTGTTTCACTCGATCTATCGTAGCTTTCCCGGATTCCATGGCAGGCATTTGGTTCCTTGCTCTGGTCCTCCTTTCTACTCTCTTACTGCGCACTACCACCGCTAAGAAAACTTATATCGTTCACATGAATCGCAACTCCAAGCCTCACTCATATGCCACTCACCACGATTGGTACCAATCCCTCACTACCACCTCTGATTCCATCCTCTACACCTATACCACCTCATTTCACGGCTTCGCTGCCTATCTCTCCCGTCAAGAAGCCGACTCTCTTAGCAACATGGATGTTGTCCTTAATGTCTTTGAGGACAGAGTCTACTCTGTACAAACCACTCGCACTCCACAATTCCTTGGTCTCGATTACAACTTTGGCTTGATTGATGATGGAAGAGAATTTCAAGAAATCGAACAAGCTTCTCAAGATGTTATTGTTGGAGTTCTTGATACGGGGGTGTGGCCGGAATCAAAAAGTTTCGATGACACAGGCTTGCCTGAGGTCGCAAAACGATGGAAGGGAAAATGCGACTCAACTCCTGATTTCGATCGTGCACTTGCAATAGGAAGTTAATTGGAGCTCGTTATTTCATAGAAGCACACGAGAAAAAAGAACCTGGGTGGAAGGGTATTGTCTCGCCTAGAGACTATATAGGGCATGGAACGCACACTGCTAGTAAAGTTGCTGGGTCACCTGTGGCAAATGCGAGTATGTTCGGTTTTGCGGGGATTTTTACCCAAAGGGTGTAATAAAAAAAATTATACAAAAAAAAAAGAGAGGATTTAAGTTTAATTACTTAAAATGGGTGAATCATATTGAGATGGAATAGCTGAGAGCGAAACCTTTAACTTTTCTTAAAATTTTTTATTTTTTAATTTTAATTTTTACTTCATTAAATTTTAATTTAATTTTAAATAAAAAAATAATTTTTTATAATAAAAATATTATAATATATAATATTAATTATTATAATTTTATTTATTAAAATAATATTTATATTTTATTTAAAATATAAAATAAAATAATTAAAAAGTTTAAAGAAAATTTATAGGGTCCAATTTTTGTTTATATTTTTAAATAGTACATATTATTATAAATAAGCTCCGAATCCTCAAAACGCTATTATAATTATCATTCTATCCTCAACTTTTTCAGCACAATTCACTCTTTTTTTGTAATTAAACTCAAATCCATGATATAATTTTTTTTTTTATTACACCCTTTGGGTAAAAATCCCGGTTTTGCGAGAGGTACCGCTCGTGGAATTGCTGTTCGGGCTCGGGTGGCAAGCTACAAGGTATGTTGGAGAGGTTGTGCAGGAGCTGATATTCTCGCAGGGATAGAAAGGGCTATTCTAGATGGGGTTGATGTGCTCTCTCTCTCCATTGGCTCTCATAAAGTTGAACCTGCTCCCTATTATCGGGATCCAATTGCTGTAGGTGGATTCTTTGCAATGCAACAGGGTATTTTCGTCTCCTGTTCAGCAGGTATCACTGGACCTAATGAATCCTCTGTAGGAAACGTGGCTCCATGGATTATCACAGTCGGTGCAAGTAGTATAGATCGAGATTTTCCGGCTTATGTTTTGCTTGGAAACAAACGAGTGTTCAGGCGTGTCTCTCTCTACAGCGGAAGAAGAATGGGGAATAAGCCAGTGGGCTTGGTCTACCATCAGGGAAAGAATAGCTCCAGTAATTTATGTTTGGCTGGTACACTTGAACCAGCGTTGTCGCATGGCAAAGTGGTGATCTGTGATAGAGGGACAAACAATCCTTCAAAAAAAGATGTCCTGGTGCTCAAGGCCGGAGGCGTTGGGATGATACTGGTGGACAGAGTGGCAATGAAAGAGTTGGTTGCTGTCAGCCCATTGGTGCCGACGGTGGGAGTGGCGAAGAAAATGGGCAATTTGTTTAAGAATTATGTGAAAACCGATGTGAATCCCACTGTTGTTCTTGGATTTCGTGGGATGGTGGTAAATGTTCGACCATCACCAATGGTGGCTTCTTTTAGTTCGAGAGGTCCAAATCCGCTAACACAAAAGATCTTGAAGCCTGATATTATAGCTCCTGGTGTAAACATCCTAGCTGCATGGCCTGAAGCTGTAAGTCCAACTCCCTTGATGTAGGATAACAGGATGACTAAATTCAACATCATAACAGGTATTGCTCAGTTAATTCTAGTGGCTTGCCTGGGTGAGAGGTTTAAGCCACGAAATCCCTTCACCTTTCTATTTGTTTTGATAGAATTAGTTCCGACTGGAATCCAATCCGAGACCTCCCAACTCTGCAGGAGTTGGAGACGATTGAGTACCTATAAAAATCCCTTCTTCCATTAATTGATCTTAATGCTATTATTATGTTAATATTTACGGTGAAATTTTGTCAGGGACATCCATGGGATGCCCACACGTAAGTGGAATAGTTGCATTACTAAAAGCAGCACATCCAAGTTGGAGCCCAAGTGCAATTAAATCAGCTCTCATGACAACTGCTTACACTATCGACAACACCAACCCTTCTACACGAGATGCTAAGACTGTTGCAACTTCAAACCCGTAGGGATATGGATCTGGTCATGTAAATCCAAAGAAAGCATTCTCTCCTGGCCTCATTTATGATATCCCCAATGAAGAGTATACAAAATTCTTGTGTTCACTCAATTATCCCCTTGAAATTATCCGAGCAATGACCCAAAATCCAAATCTCACTTGTATAAAACAATTTACTGATCTTGGTGAGTTCAATTACCCATCGTTCTGGGTCTTGTTTGAAAACAAGAAAGTAATTAAGTAGACTCATGAACTTACAAATGTAGGCGTTGCAGAGTCTACATATGAAGTGGCAGTGATTGCACCATCAACTGTGGCAGTGATAGTGAAACCAAGAAAGTTGTTTTTTAAGAATGCAGGAGAAAAGCTTAAATATACAGTAACATTTATGGCCAGAAAAAATAGGAAGCCAACTGCTGAAGCTGCATTTGGTTCAATTTCTTGGAGATATGGTCAATACATAGTTAGAAGCCCAGTTGCATTTACATGGGACATGATATCACAAGTTGACTCATCAAAGAAAGAGACTTGAATACTTGTGGTTGTGTGCTTGTAAAACCAATTAATGGAAGGTGGAATCCGTTGCTAATGGTTTGGCAAAGCCTGGTGCGTAAGGATTTTATGGTTGTCTTTCAGTTGCTTAGCCTTTTCTTTTTTTTTGCCAGTGGTTTGGCTAAGAGTGTTTTTCTAGAATAAAAGAAGGCAATGGGGTATACAGAATTTCAATTAAATAATAATGAAGTTTATTCAAAGGGAATTATATATTGAGAAATTTTTGTTTTTACCTATCAAACTCAAGACGCAAATCGAATCTATGAAATCTATTTATTTAATAAATAATTTTTTTATTGAAATTCAATCTATCATAAATTTAAGATGTAAAATATATAATGAACTTTATTTATTTAATATATAAATCTTACAATGTGATAGACTAAATTTAAATAAAAATTTTCTTATGCATTGTGAAATCATGGTAAACTTAGTCTAAGTAAGAATTGCCTAATAGTAATTTTGAGCACTTACACTTATGCATGTTCTTAATTAGAAGTCAGAAAAAAGATATAATTGAGCTTTAAATCTATATAAATAAAAATAATATAAAATGCTTTTTTTTATAAGCACAATTTTATTATAAAAATCCAAAAAAAAACATAAGTCAATTAAACAGTTTAAATTAATAAAAGAAAAAAAAACTCAAAACATACACTGATAATATAAAATACTTTAATTAATTTAATTTCTAAATAATATGAGAGACTTAATTTATTTAAATTCTTTTTGGTATTAATTTTTTTTATTTAATTTAAAAGGTTATTTCTATACTTCTATAGTGATATTCAAATAAAACTTTTTTAATAAAAACAACTTTAAAATTTTAACTTCTAAGTAAAGTTTGCTGATCAACTCCATAACACTGATTCATCAAACCACTTGTTGGTTAAATTGAATAAACTTTTGTAAATGATAAAGTAAATTTCCACTTGCTCTTATGCATGCTCTATAAACACTGGAAACAGAGGTGAGATTCCAGTTGAAAGCATGACTTGTGTATACGTGGCTGTAGAATTTGGTTACTCTATTGCACGTGGACTTTCATTACTCACAATGTGCTTCATCAAGTGAAGTCATGCTAACCACTTCTTGTCGTTTGGTGCCCTGCCTTGTCTTGATGAAATTGAGGAAGAGGTGGCTTTCGTCGAGATCTGGGGAGCTCAAAGCATAATTTACTCTTCTCCGTTGAGCCTACTAGGAGTTACCTGATTCTTTCATCCATGTGTAGCATCACGAGAAGAGCATCACGAGAATCACTGATACTCGTTCATTACTAAATCAAGGCTCTGATACTATTACTTATTAGAGATATGGGAAGTCCAAAGCACTTAGGGAGAATACTTCTTAATAGGTTTAATGAAAAAATACCACATTCAACCCAAAACAGATAAATCTATGCGTCTCACTCATCCTATCTTGTCTTTTTCTAACATGGAAATTCCATACTTATATATTCCTTAACTTGATTTTTCTTGCCAAGTATGCAAGCTTTCAATAGGAAATAGTATCAATCAGTGTAAAACAATTGATCTCAGGCTGTTTGTAAGGATTTATAAGGACGAACTTGCTTGCTTCTTCTCTCAAACCATGAACCCAATAACACCGGGTTCCATGGGAAAGCTTTGGTTGTTCGCTCTAGTCCTCTTCTCAACCCTCTCTCTGCTCTCAGCCACCTCCAAGCAAACTTATATTGTTCATATGAATCACAACTCCAAGCCTCTCTCACATGCCACTCACCATGACTGGTATCAATCCTTAATTTCCACCTCTGATTCCATTCTCTACACCTACACCACCGCATTTCATGGCTTCGCTGCTTATCTCGATCCTCAAGAAGCTGAATCTCTTAGGAACAAGGATGCTGTCCTTAATGTGTTTGAAGATAGAGTCTACTCTGCTCAGACCACACGCACCCCACAATTCCTTGGTCTCAACTCCAGCTTCGGCTTGAGTGACGGGCGTCGATTTGAAGAAATTGAACATGCTTCTCAGGATGTCATCATAGGAGTTATTGATTCTGGCGTGTGGGCAGAGTCCAAAAGCTTTGACGACAAGGGGATGCCGGGGATTCCAAAACGATGGAAGGGAAAATGCATGTCTGGTAAGGATTTCAATAAAAGACTCTGCAATAAGAAGCTAATTGGCGCTCGTTATTTCTTAAGAGCACACGAGAAACAAGTATCTGGGTCGAATCATGTTGGTGTTATCTCACCTCGGGACTATGACGGCCATGGAACGCACTGTGCTAGTATAGCTGCAGGGTCACCTGTTGAGAATGTGAGTTTGTTCGGTTATGCGAAGGGCACTGCCCGAGGAGTAGCTTTTCGTGCCCGATTGGCAAGCTATAAGGTCTGTTTAGGAAGCGACAATTGTCGTGGAGCCGATGTTCTAGCGGGGATGGAAAGTGCTATTTCAGATGGTGTTGATGTTCTCTCTATCTCGCTTGCCTCTAAACCAGAACAACATTATCTAGACCCAATTGCTTATGGTGCATTATTCGCAATGAGTAAGAGAGTTTTCGTCAGCGTCGCAGCTGGTAATGCAGGACCTAGAAAATCCTCAATAGTGAACGTAGCTCCATGGGTTATGACGGTTGGTGCCGGGAGTGTAGACAGGGACTTCCGGGCTTATGCTTTGCTTGGTAACAAACAGCTATTCAAAGGTATGTCTATCTACAATGGACCAAGAATGAGGAGTAAGCTAGTGGGGTTGGTTTACCATAGGGGAAAGAATAGTTCGAGCAATTATTGTTTGGATGGTACACTTGAACCAGCGTTGGTGCATGGCAAGGTGGTGATCTGTGATATAGGAGGAATCGGATCTGTAGAGAAAGGTCTAGTGGTGCGCAGGGCAGGAGGTGTTGGGATGATACTAGTAAACTTTGTATCTGTGAAAGAATTATCAGCTGAAAGCCACTTGTTGCCGACTGTGGCAGTGGGGAAGAAGGTAGGTGACTTAATCAAACAGTATGAGAAAACTGATCCTAATCCCAGAGCTACACTTGGCTTTGATGGAACGGTAGTAAACGTACAGCCATCACCAATGGTGGCAGATTTTAGCTCTCGAGGGCCGAATCCGGTGACACCACAGATCTTGAAGCCAGATATTATAGCTCCTGGAGTTAACATCCTGGCTGCATGGTCTGAAGCCATAGGTCCATCTAGCCTGAAGCTAGATAACAGGATCGTCAAGTTCAATGTTATTTCAGGTATTACTCGATCTATTATATTCATTCCAATTCTAGATTGTATATGCGCCAACTTGGGAAATTTGTGTCTTGAGTCCATTAACTAGCTCTAGCTAAGTTTTTCCCATACCAACCAGTTCAGTTTAATGTTAGGATGGTGAAATTTTCTCAGGAACATCTATGGCATGTCCACATGTGAGTGGAATAGCTGCATTAATGAAAGCTGCACATCCAAATTGGAGTCCAAGTGCAATCAAATCTGCAATCATGACTACTGCCTACAATATTGATAATACCAACTCCCCAATTCGAGATGTTGTTACCGGTTCATCTTCCAACCCATGGGCGTATGGGTCCGGTTATGTAAACCCACAGAAAGCTCTTTCTCCTGGACTCGTTTATGATACTTCTGACGAAGAATACTTAAAATTCTGGTGTTTATTTCTTGAAAACCCAAATCCCTCTTGTTCAAGAAAATTTAGTGATCCTGGTGAGCTCAATTACCCATCATTTTCAGTATTGTTTGGAAGCAATTCAATTGTCCAATACAGTCGTGAATTGACAAACGTTGGTCAGATCAATTCAACATACAAAGTGAAGGTGACTGCTCCATCAACTGTGGCTGTGACTGTGAAACCAACTAAGCTGGTTTTTAAAAGTGTAGGGGAAAAGCAGAGATATACAGTTACATTTATGGACAAGAAAGATAAAAAGTCTAATCTTAAAGCTGCCTTTGGTTGGATTGTATGGAGTAATGCTCAGTACAAAGTTAGTAGCCCAGTCGCAGTTACATGGCCATGAGAAACTAGCTTTGATCCTGAAAGAGCTCATCATTATATACAAGTGTGGAATATGTTTTGTTAGTTAAAAATAACTTGTATTACCATGTAATCGAATTGTATCATGTTTTATTAGTTAAAATAAACTGCTTGGTTTTATAATCCAATGTGAAAATTTTCACTTGTATATTCTCAACAGTTTCGGTTTATTGAGCTTGTATGATCTCTTTTGAACAAAGCAATTACTTCACTAACTTACTCGAGCATTAATAGGCCTTGTGAAAAAATACGTGGGTTTGACACCACATTTAATCTAAAATCTTAAAGCAATGGATTTATGAGCCCTTCCTACTTATATATATCTCACTTATTCTATCTTTTTTCAATGTGAAAATTTTACAATTTCATATTACCAATAAAATATTTATAAGTTTAAATCAGCTTTTAAATATGGGTACAAATTAATTTTTATAAATTAAATTAAATATTCTCTTAGTTGAGAATACTAAGTCGTCTCTAGTCTCAAATAAGAGATTTCAAATTGTGATAAGCAGAAGAGAAAATTTAATACCAATATTGAAATGTGTTTCTATACAATTCCAAAGTTAATTCCTTGTCATTTCATCTAATCACTAATTAACTTTCCAATAAATCATTGGTTAATTATATCTATGCCTGCCCACCATCTCATATATGCATGCCAAGCATCTCCAAAAAAATCTCCTGCAAATGCCTATGCTCACACCACTGGTGACCTGTACGCGGCTGTAGAATTAGCTAGTTTTTACAACATGGAGTTGCGTTAAATGCCATTCTTTGCATGAGTTGCAACGTGTTCATGAAGAGAAATGCCCTTTTGAGGGGAGATGATTCACTACTGTAATTGTATATAAGGGTGTGCATTATTTGGTTATAATTGAATAACCATATCAAACAGATAAAATTCGATTATTTCTATAAGAGTAAATTCAGTTCAGTTCGATTTTTTGTTAATAATAATAAAAATTTTTTATTTTTAGTTATTAGTTCGGTTACCTTTGATTTTGTAACTGAAATAATCGAATTTCAGTTAATTAATATATTAATTATAATTTTATTAATATTATATTATTTATAATTATTATTTTTATGATTTTATAATAATATTTAACTTATAATTATTATCTTATTAATATTAAATTATATTTATTATTTTTTATAAAAAAAATTAAGAATATAAATATATTTTTATTAATATTTTATCAAATAATTAATAATATAAAATATACATATATATATATATTTTTTTTTTGTTAATTTGATTATGATCGATAACCGATCGAATATTTTCAGTTTCGGTTAATTTTGATTTTCTCTCAATTTTGGTTCGGTTTGATTAATATTTTTAGAATCTTAATAATTCGATTAGTTGAAAATTCGATTCAATTCAGTTAAATTAACTAAATGCTCACCCCTAATTATATATATACATTTTCAAGGATTATTATTTTTATTTCATAAAAAAAATTTGCACGAGTAAGACAGCACTATAATAACAATATTCTATAATTTCTCCTTTTCAAGAGTTCTATATGATAAAAAAAAAAAATTACAGTCGCATTTATAGACAAGAAAAATCAACTTCCATAAAAAAAAATAAAATAAAATAATTGAACGACAAAATTGTTGAAATTTTTTTTTTGTCGTTAAAGCTTTTATCGATAATATATAGATAATCAGTCATTGATTTTGTTTAAATTTATTTTGTTTTAATACTTCTATCACAACAGTCTATAAATAAATTCACCAGACTCATTATAATAATTTTGATTCAATATAATTAAAATGTATATATTATTAAAATTAAATAATTTATACGAGGAACTTGATATTTATAACAACTAAATTAAAATAAGATTATATTCATAAAAAAATATCACTATAGAAACTAACTCTCACGTGCAAATCTACATAATATCTCTAAATGCAAACATATAATATAATTTGTTGCCCCAAAAGCAGTCTAAGAGGGGGTGAATTGGACTTAAAATAATTTTTCGGTTCTTACTTAAAATCTTATGAGAAATTATGACTTTATTCATCTGGGTGTTTCTAAGCGTAGTGATGCTATGCTATGATATACTTTCAAGTAAAAGTAAAATTGAATCACAACACCCTAAGGCAACTTAATACGAATTAATTTTCATCAAATCACAACCTATATTCCAAATGTGCCTAGTTTGGATATTAACAACTAATCAAAACGAGACACTCATAATATGTGTATCAAATATGCACAAATCTAACTTTAATTCTAATTAAGGCAACTCAAGGCATGAATATCTTCAATCACTTCATTCAATCAACTCAACACATATGCATATATAAATTTAATCAAAGATATCTCAAGATGTTCAACAAAGACAATATAACACAATATATTGCAAAATAATAATAATAATAATAATAATAATAATAATAATAATAATAATAATAATAATAATAATAATAATAAAGGGAGTAGGGTTTAGAATATTAAATACGAGAGATTTTTTTAGTGCTTCGGCCATCAAGTTTATATCCACTCTTTCAAATATCCCTTTAAGTCTTCACTCCACTAAATGCTCTTTTCAATGGCAAGAATCAAAGCTTTGTACATCCACAAGACTTTTCAAGGTGCTTGCAAACCTCTGCAAGTGTTATCCTAAACACTCAACTAACTTTAAGCTTCATTAGGTGCTTGACCAACCCTCACAAATAGCATTTAAGATGATTTTAACTCTATCTCACTCAATACAACAAATTCTATAAAGAAGAGAATAGTAGATTTGCTAATGTATCTCAAAAACTCATTAAAGAACTTAAATGAAAGCAATAAATGTTTCTAAAGAAAGGAGAGCAATTCTAAGCCTTCATTTTATGTAAATTGGTGTAGAATAAGTGTTTATATAGTCCTTTTTCAAATCAGAATGCTTAAAATCAATTTGAAACGTTGTTGGCATAGATTTTGAGGAAATGATCGATATTTTGTCATTTTCTGCATTCTAGGCAGAATAGCAAAACATAGAATTTTTTAACACCAATAGCAATGCAACTTAACAAACATCTTAAAAATTGTAGATACCAGTAGCAAAATAATTTAGCAAAATGATACTATTAGTGCCTTACTTAGATTTGAAATTTCAAATAATCATGCCAACTTTGATAAAAGAATTAGATCAGTTAAAAACTTTAAAGGCACGATAGAAAATAAGATCTATACTATCAGTGTCTAACTTTGATTCGTTACCTGAATCTGTTTACATAACTACTTAATTAAATATAAAATATATATTTTTTATATAATATTTATAAATTTTTATATATTTTATTTTAAATAAAATGAAATTTAAATATTTTGTGAAATTATTAAATTTTTAAAATATAAATTATTAATCAAAATAATTTTTTATGCAAATTATTAATTAAAAATATACAAAATTAAACGGGTTTGAGTTTTTTTTAGGTAATAATTGTTGACCCCGTGTAGCTCAAAATGAGCATTGATTTTGATGATAACAAAACTCCAAGAGAATCTATCTAACCTAACTTTAAAGTGATGTGTAGATTCTTTGTCTTATATATCTAAGGAGAAAGGATACTCAAAGGCATTTCAAAAACAAATCCAAAATGAGAAAAGAACAAGACTATGGAAGCCAAGACTCAAAGAAAAGGTATGAAAGGCATAGTATTAGAGATTGAGTTTTAGGTCTTTTGTAAAAAGAATGGATGAGAATTTAGTCATATGGAGCTCAAAAATGAAATTTTATTTTCTGATTACTTTTTCTCATCATGACCGTGGACACTACTATTGAACATTTTTAAGGTCTAAATCATTTTACATTACAAGTTGAGACATGCAGCTGTTGACTTAGTTTGCTAACTGGTTTGCTAATGAGTTTGCTAAAAACGTTAGTTTACTAACCAGTTTACTGACTGCTACTAAAATTTCATTAGTTTGCTAATTTATCAGAGCTGCTCAACTTCGCACAAAAGGACAAAATAACGGCTATTTTGTCTTGGGCAGTGTGTATAACGTTCCAAAAGGATTTCAAACGGTCTAAAATGATTTGGGACTATAAATACACCTCATTTACTTCATTTACACTTGATGAAAGCCTACATTTGAACTCCAACATTGATTTTTCATTTATTGCTTTCATTCAAGAGCTTTAAAGATTTTGAGCTTCCATTGGCAAATCAACTCATCTCTTCTTTATAGTTTGATTTGTATTGAGTAAGAGTGAGTGTTACAATATTAAATTGCATTTAAGAGAGGTTGTACAAGCACCTATTGAAGCTTGAGAGAGTAAGTGCTTGTGATAGCACTTGTGAAGGTTTCAAGCTACCTTGGTAAAAGCTTGGTGTTGAAAAGTTGTAAAGGGCTTTTGGTCTCTTGCCTTCAAAAGAGCAAATAGCGGAGAGAAGACTCAAAGAGGGTTCTTTGAGAGAGTGGATGTAGGCTAGTTAAGCCGAACCACTATAAAAATCATTGTGTTTGATCTCTCTAACCTTGACCTCCTTACTTTTGTGCAATTTAAATTTTTCCTTTTATACTTGATATTAAATGTTGGTTGAATAGATTAAATTGATAAATTTGTGGACACATTGAGTGACTTGAGAAATTAGTTATACATTGTATGATGCATGCTTTGTTAGTTATTGCCATATACATTGATTGAGGCTTGAATTGCAACTTAGGAACACATTGTTGAAGCACATATTACTTTCATTTTATTTAGAGAAGCACCTAGTTGAACAAAGCCACAATTTTTCATTAGGCTACAAGCAAGGGCCGAAAAATTGTTAAAGTCCAATTCACCCCCCTCTTGGACTATTTTGGGACAACAAATTGGTATCAGAGCTTGTCTCTCTTGCTTAGGGTCTTACAACCTTAGAGTGATCCACAATGGCTAGTTCATCTAGTAATTCTGCCGGTATACCCGCACCATTAGTTGAAGGCTACTCAATCACTAGACCACCACTCTTCAATGGCACTAATTATTCATTTTGAAAAGTAAGAATGAGAAATTTCATACAATCTGTAGATATTGATGCATGGAGAATTATTAAAAATGGTCCACATATTCCTCAAAAGAATGGTCCAGGAACTACAAAGGTTCCAAAACTTGAAGATGAATATGATGACAATGATTGGAAGAAAATTTCTATAAATGCTAAAGCTATTAATATTTTGCATTGCTCACTTGACCTTAATGAATACAATCGTGTTTCAGGATGTCAATCTGCTAAGGAAATTTGGGATAAGCTTGAAGTGACTTATGAAGGAACTGATGTTGTTAAAGAGTCCAAAGCAAACCTTCTTATTCAAGATTATGAGCTGTTTGAAATGAGGTCAGGGGAGTCAATTGCGGATATGAGTACAAGGTTTACTGATCTTGTAAATCTTCTCAAAGCACTTAGTAAAAGATTTGAGGAAGCTGAACTTGTGAAGAAAATTCTTAGATCACTTCCAAAGTCTTGGGAAGCAAAGACGGCAGTTATCCAAGATACCAAAGATTTTAAAACATTCACCTATGATGAACTCATTGGTTCTCTCATTGCACATGAGATGGTATATAAAAAGGGTGAAGTTGAAATTGAGCAAAAGAAGAAGAAAAGCATTGCTCTCAAGTCAAACATAGATGAAGATAAGAAGAAAGGAGTTGCATTCAAAGCTGATTCTAGTAACAACTCAAGTGCTTCGAGTGAAGATGATGATGAAATGGCTATGCTTGCAAGAAAATTTAAAAGAGCTTTCAAGAAAGGAGGAAGCAAATATAAGAAATTCTTGAAAAAGTATACTCCCAAGGATAAACATTTCAGAAATTCAAAAGAAGAAATTATATGTTATGAGTGTCACAAACCTGGACATATCAAGCCCAAATGTCCATTACTCAAAAAGAAGAAAGGAAAAGAAGATAGGAGCAAGAAAGCTATGAAAGTAGTATGGAGCAATAGTGAAGAATCTTCAAATGATGAATCAAGTGACAAAGAGACTGCTCTTCTTTGTATGATGGCACTTGAAGAGAAAGTAGAGAGTTCACAAAAGGAAGAAGAAAGTGACAATGAGGTAAATTCTTATGAATCTCCTAATGTAGAAGAACTTGAACTTGCATTTGCTAGAGTATATGATGAGTATAGAAATTACAAGAGGAAATGCACTAAAATGAATTTAGAGATTGAATCATTGAGATCACAAAATATTGCCATGTCCAATGTGTATAAAGAAAATGAATTTTACAAAGGACAAATTGCCTTGTTTAAAGAACTAGATTTAGAGTTGAAAATCTCAAAAGAAACATGTGAAATGCTCATTGAGAAAAATAAAGTTCTTGAAGCTAAAGTAGAGTCTTTGATAAATGATTTAGCAAAATTTACAAAAGGAAAAGAAACTCTAGATGTACTTCTTGGAAACCAAAGAATTTCAAATGAGAAATATGGAATTGGTTTTGATGGTTTCATGAACTATGACAAGTACAAGAATCATTTCATTAAAGCATCTACATCCTCCTTGCCTAATGTTACATGTTATTATTGCAATAAAAGAGGTCATATGATTAGCTCTTGTGCACTTAGGAAAGGTCATCTTAAGGTAAAGAAGGTATGGGTACCAAAGGGAACCTTACCTAAGGTCACTAACCCCCAAGGACCCAAAGTTGCTTGGGTACCTAAAGCTCAGTGATTAAATTTCAGGTTTGTTTCAAAGGGATGAAGGAAAGTGATAAATGGTATATAGATAGTGGTTGTTCAAAGCACATGACTGGTGAAAAGGACAAGTTTTCAAAAATCACAGTGAAAGATGGAGGATATGTAAAATTTAGAGATAAAGGGAAAGGAAAAATAATTGGAAATGGCACAATTGGAACCAAACCTTGTATTGAAGATGTATCGCTTGTTGAAGGTTTGAGATACAACTTGCTAAGTGTAAGCCAACTTTGTGATAAAGGTTTTGAGGTAAAATTCACTTCTTCTCTATGTACAATCAATAACTTAGATAATGACACATTGTTCATTGCCAATAGATCCAATAATGTTTACTTGCTTGACATGAATAATTTTGAAACTAATCATGGTACATGTCTAGTATCTCTTGATAACTCTAGTTATTTGTGGCATAGAAGACTGGGTCATGCAAGCATGCATACACTCTCAAAATTGTCTAAGAAAGAACTTGTTAATGGTCTTCCTAAGATTAATTATGAAAATGAATTTCAATGTAGAGCATGTGCACTAGGAAAGCATACTAGAGTATCTTTTAAATCTAAAAATATTGTGTCAACAACTAGGCCACTAGAATTGCTTCATCTTGATTTATTTGGACCTATAACTCCTACTAGTCTTGGTGGAAAGTCATATGCTTTAGTTATTATTGATGACTATTCAAGATATACATGGACATTTTTCCTTGCTCATAAAGATGAAACTTTTGAAAAATTCACCTCATTTAGTAAAATGGTTCAACATTAAAAATGCTTTTGCATCTCATCTATAAGAAGTGACCATGGAACTGAATTTGAAAATCATTTATTTGAGAAATGTTGTGATAAACATGGAATCAATCATAATTTTTCAGCTCCTAGAATACCTCAACAAAATGGAGTTGGAGAAAGGAAAAATAGGACTTTGCAAGAAATGACTAGAACTATGTTGAGTGAAAATAATTTGCCAAAGTACTTTTGGGCTGAAGCTGTTAATACATCTTGCTATGTGTTGAATAGAGTTTTGATTAGACCAATTTTAAAAAAGACCCCCCTATGAGCTGTGGAAAGGAAGAAAACCAAATATCTCATATTTCAAAGCATTTGGTTGTAAGTGCTATATTTTAAATAACAAGAAGGTATAACTTCAAGAAATTTGATGCTAAATCCGATGAAGGAATCTTTCTTGGGTATTCAACAAAGAGTAAAGCCTATAGAGTGTTCAATAGAAGAACTTTGGTTATTGAGGAAACTATTCATGTTTTGTTTGATGAGACTAACCCTTCTATCAGAAGGAAAAATGTTTGTGATGATAATAATGAGCAGGTTTTTGAAAAAGAAAATATAATATCAAGTCAAGAAATTGAACAAATTGATGACAAAGATGAAGAAACTCAAGGAGATACTACAATAGATGTCCATGATGCCAATGAAGATCAAATTAATGAAGAAATGCCAAATTTGGAAGAATTACAAGTAAATGAGCCTCAACATGAAGATTTGCCTAAAGAATGGAGATTCCATAGAAATCATTCCCAAGAAGACATTATTGATGATCCATCTCAGAGGATGATGACTAGAGCTCAATTGAGAAGATATTTTGATAATGTTGCTTTTGTTTTACAAATTGAACCTAAATGTTTTGAAGATGCTCAAAATGATGAAAGTTGGATTCTTGCCATGCAAGAAGAACTAAATCAATTTGAGAGAAATAAAGTTTGGAATTTAGTGCCTAAACCAAAACATCATTCAATTATTGGTACTAAATGGGTTTTTATAAACAAAATGGATGAAAAAGGCAATGTTATTAGAAACAAAGCTAGACTAGTGGCTCAAGGCTACAACCAAGAGGAAGGGATTGATTTTGATGAAACCTTTGCTCCGGTTGCTAGAATTGAAGCTATTAGAATGTTGTGTGCCTTTGCATGTCACAAGGATTTTATGCTTTATCAAATGGATGTTAAGAGTGCATTTTTAAATGGTTATATTGATGAGGAAGTGTATGTTGCACAACCTCCAGGCTTTGAAAATCATGAGCATCCAAATCATGTTTATAAACTTACTAAAGCTTTATATGGTTTAAAGCAAGCTCCTAGAGCATGGTATGAAAGGCTTAGTAAATTCCTTTTACAAAATGATTTTCAAAGAGGCAAAGTGGATACAACACTTTTTGTTAAGAAGCATCATAATGATATGCTCATTGTGCAAATTTATGTTGATGATATAATTTTTGGTGCTACTAACGAATCTCTTTGCAAGAATTCTAAGATCATGCAGAATGAATTTGAAATGAGCATGATGGGTGAGCTCACATTCTTCCTTGGACTTCAAATTAAGCAAATGAAAGATGGCATCTTCATAAATCAATCCAAGTACATCAAGGATATGCTAAAGAAATTTAAGATGAAAGATTTGAAAAGCATGGGCACTCCTATGAGTTCAACAATTAAAATGGACAATGATGAAAAAGGTAAAGAAGTGGATACAAAGCTTTATAGAGGTATGATTGGCTCTCTTTTGTATCTTACTGCATCTAGACCAGACATACACTTTAGTGTTTGCTTGTGTGCAAGATTTCAATCATGTCCAAAAGAATCCCATCTAAGTGCAGTTAAAAGGATCTTTAGATATCTCATTGGCACATACTCAATTGGTTTATGGTATCCAAAATGTGAATCATTTAATCTTGTTGGTTATAGTGATTCTGATTTTGCTGGAAGTAGACTGGATAGAAAAAGTACTTCAGGTACTTGTCAATTTCTTAGTCTTGCACTAGTTTCTTGGCACAGTAAGAAACAAACTTCAGTAGCTTTATCTACAGCTGAGGTAGAATATATAGCTGCTGGTAGTTGTGTTGCTCAAATCTTATGGATGAAACAACAATTGGAAGATTTTGGTTTAAAATATAATCTTGTTCCAATTAGGTGTGACAACACAAGTGCCATAAACTTAATCAAAAATCCAGTCCAACATTCAAGAACAAAACATATTGAGATCAAACATCATTTTATTAGAGATCATGTTCAAAATGGAAATATCAAAATAGAGTTTGTTGCCTCTGAAAATCAACTTGCTGACATTTTTACAAAACCTCTTAATGAAGAAACCTTTTGTAGAATTAGGAGGGAAATTGGTATGTGTGAACCACTTGCTTAAAACGTAAGTTATAAAAATTTCATGTTTTACATCTTGTTTAATGCGTTTGTGATCTGCTATGATATAAGTTTGCTAAGAAATTTCTAAAGATATTAGCTAACTTGTTAGTGTACTCGTAAAATTAGTTTACTAAGTTGTATGCTAATATTGTGTGACTAAAATTAGTTTGCTATATCATGTACTGTTCAAATCTCAAACCAAAACGTGAGTGTGTTTGAAACTCTCTGCATGTCCAGCAATGCATTTGTCTTTTCATATTTGATGTCACACTCTCAGTGCTGTGTCAGACATGTAGAAATGTTTATTTGTGCATATAGGGATAGATAGACTTGTTTGAAATATAAAATAAAAAAAAATAAGAAAACAGGTTCAGTTGAAAGTACAGTGAAACAGAAAAGCGCGGGACTCAAGAGGACTTAAACCCTCTGCCACACGAAACCCTCACGCTCTCTCTCCTCTGCATCGATTCACGACACCTTACCTCTAAAACAGACCCATTTTCTTCCCAACAAAATTCATCCAAACCCATCAGACTTCACATCTCACATTTCTTCTCCACTCCTAAGACACCGAAAAACTAGTGTTCACATAAATTTTTTTTTTGGCAATGGCTCATGCTAAACGGAAGTCCCCTGTTGCTGCGACTGCTTCGTCTTCCTCGTCAGCCTCCGACGATGTCCCTGTCGCGGCATTGCGAAAGAAATTGAAAGGAAAGCAAAACTTACCTGCATCGAAATCAGCTAGTGAGTCTTCAAATCCATCCAAGGGTGTCGAACCCCCTATATCGACGCCAGAGAAGAAAAAGAATGGACAAAAGCAAGGGATTGATACCCAGTGAAAAATGCGTGCCGTAAAATCTTCGGGTTCAGTGGATAAAGCACTGTTGGATTGCAAATTTATCAAATGGGAGTACTTTAATCAGGTAAACTTTCAATTCAAAGAGCTTTTTGAGTTTCAAGGATGGTTGGATGTGTGTGAATGTGCAAATGAGTATTACCCTAGGCTTGTTCAAGAGTTTTACAGGACTTTGAGAACAGTTGATGATGAGGACAAATTTGAAGTGATTTTGAATAACAGTACATATGGTGTTTCTGTTGAACTGATAGCTACGGCTTTGAAATTGCCCAATGATGGAAATAAAATTTCCACACATAAGGATGTTGCTAGGGTAGCAGGATTCAATTTGGTTGAGTTTGAAAATGAGGTGTTCCCTACTAACACTGCCAAAAATGAAAAGTCCACTAGCACAAAAGCACTTCAACATATCAAAATCATTCACAGTATGGTGAACTACATTTTCTGTCCTAAATCTGGTAGCTATGGTTATTTGAGTCACTTGGACATGTGTATTATGTGGCACATTGTGAATAAAGTTAGGATGAATTTGGCTTATTTAATTTTCAAGAACATGTGCAAAGCTTATGGGATTGGAAAACTGCCGTATGCACATCTTTTGTCTGCTGTGTTTAAAGAGCTGAATGTGAATGTCTCTAAGGAAAGCTCTAGGACTGATTTGATGGTGCTTAGAGAAATACACTCAGACACTGATGGGAGAAAGAAAAGATTTGAAAAGGGTGGCTCTTCCTCTGCTAAGGTTGGTTCTGATTCTGCTAGTGAATTTTTGAGTGAGATTCAAGGGCTAAAAACTGTTGTTAATGATCAATTCAGTTCAACCCATCAGTCCATTGATATTCTGAGAAAATATGTGGATATGATTGACTATAAAGTAAGTCACCTGCTTACTCAAAATGAGGAATTGAAGAGGCTAATTATGGATCTTCAGCAGGCCAAGGAAACTGGTGTTCCAACTAAAGTTGAGGCTGCTACTCAAGTCTCTGCTGATAAGGGTGAAAGCAATAAGGTTGATGAGTCACCTGCTGCTATGGCCCATGAAAGTGACCAAGTAGCTGAACCTGAGCTTGAACCTGCAGTAGACGCCCCTGTTGAGCATGCTAGTGACCAGGTCATTGAACCTGAGATTGGCCCTGTAGCTGATATACCTCCTGAGCATAATGGTGAAAAGATTGTGGAAACTGAAGGTGAGCTACCAAAGGATGGTGAAAAGGTTGTAGAATCTGAAAAGGTTGTTGAAACTGCTGCTGCTCCTACGCAGCAGAAGGAAGCTTCTCTCAAGGATCACCAAGAGAGTGCTCCAACTCAGCTATCTGCAGTTGCTGCCCCTGCAGCCAAGAAAAGGGAGAAAAAGGACTAAATCCACCGTGTCAAACCCATACCAGACCCTAGCTGCTGCTCTTCAACCACCATCTGATGAAGATGAGCCACAGAAGGATGATCAAGTGGCTGACCAAGAATCTCAGCCCCCTGCTGCTAAACCCACCAAGAAGAAGTTGGTGCCTTCCAAATCCATTCGAAGGAGCAAAAGACTTAAATGATTCCCATCCAATCTGGATTTTTAGTTTCCTATTTGCATATTTAGTTTACTAGTCTGTTTGCTACTGTTGGTTTTTAGTTTACTACTGTTCACCTTACTGCATTTAAATTTGGGCTAACATGATTCTTTTTGGGTTCTTTTCTCCTGTTTCCTTTTTGATTGATGACAAAAAGGGGGAGAATAGAATGTGTTGATACAAATAGGATGGATATGATGGATATGAACATGTGAATATGTGTGTGAATATGTGTTTATAGAATGGATATGAAATGTTGATACTTGTGTTGATGGATATGTGTTTATACTTGTGTTTATACTTGTGACAAATGAAAATGCTTTTTGAGAATATTGTGAACATGCTTTATAGCATAAGCTCAGGGGGAGCTTGTGTACAGAAAATAGATTTCTTGGGAATTATGTGCATATATTTAGGGGGAGCATTTTCGGCATACTATACTTGGATTTACATACTCACATAAACTTTCACACACTTTTATTTTTTATTGTTGATTCAGTTGAGTTTTGTCATCATCAAAAAGGGGGAGATTGTTGACCCCGTGTATCTCAAAATGAGCATTGATTTTGATGATAACAAAACTCAAAGAGAATCTATCTAACCTAACTTTAAAGTGATGTGTAGATTCTTTGTCTTATATATCTAAGGAGAAAGGATACTCAAAGGCATTTCAAGACAAATCCAAAAACTCAAAGAAAAGGTATGAAAGGCATAGTATTAGAGATTGAGTTTTAGGTCTTTTGTAAAAAGAATGGATGAGAATTTAGTCATATGGAGCTCAAAAATGAAATTTTATTTTCTGATTACTTTTTCTCATCATGACCGTGGACACTACTATTGAAACATTTTTAAGGTCTAAATCATTTTATATTGCAAGTTGAGACATGCAGCTATTGACTTAGTTTGCTAACTGGTTTGCTAAATTTTATAGTTTGCTAATAAGTTTGCTAAAAACGTTAGTTTACTAACCAGTTTACTGATTGCTACTAAAATTTCATTAGTTTGCTAATTTATCAGAGCAGCTCAACTTCGCACAAAAGGACAAAATAACGGCTATTTTATCTTGGGCAGTGTGTATAACGTTCCAAAAGGGTTTCAAACGGTCTAAAATGATTTGGGACTATAAATACACCTCATTTACTTCATTTACACTTGATGAAAGCCTACATTTGAACTCCAACATTGATTTTTCATTTATTGCTTTCATTCAAGAGCTTTAAAGATTTTGAGCTTCCATTGGCAAATCAACTCATCTCTTCTTTATAGTTTGATTTGTATTGAGAAAGAGTGAGTGTTACAATATTAAATTGTATTTAAGAGAGGTTGTACAAGCACCTATTGAAGCTTGAGAGAGTAAGTGCTTGTGATAGCACTTGTGAAGGTTTCAAGCTACCTTGGTAAAAGCTTGGTGTTGAAAAGTTGTAAAGGGCTTTTGGTCTCTTGCCTTCAAAAGAGCAAATAGCGGAGAGAAGACTCAAAGAGAGTTCTTCGAGAGAGTGGATGTAGGCTAGTTAAGCCGAACCACTATAAAAATCATTGTGTTTGATCTCTCTAACCTTGACCTCCTTACTTTTGTGCAATTTAAATTTTTCCTTTTATACTTGATATTAAATGTTGGTTGAATAGATTAAATTGATAAATTTGTGGACACATTGAGTGACTTGAGAAATTAGTTATATATTGTATAATGCATGCTTTGTTAGTTATTGCTATATACATTAATTGAGGCTTGAATTGCAACTTAGGAACACATTGTTGAAGCACATATTACTTTCATTTTATTTAGAGAAGCACCTAGTTGAACAAAGCTACAATTTTTCATTAGGCTACAAGCAAGGGCCGAAAAATTGTTAAAGTCCAATTCACCCCCCTCTTGGACAATTTTGGGACAACAATAATAATCAGGTTTAGAATAGATTCGGGTAGTTGAAAATGAATTTTAATCTGATTTGGGACAAGTATGAGTTTTATGAAAATTAATCGAATTCAAATCCATGTAGGGTAATTTTCGCAGGTATCATTTCCGTTGTCATCCCTATTGATGATCTGGATATAACTTTAAAGGTGTGTAATTTGAAATGGGTACCTGTGAAGATCAGTAAACTAACTCTCAAATATGGACTTCAGGTGATTCTAATTTCACGTTCTTCTATAAGATGCTCAACTTGCTCTTATGTCATGGTGCATTGTGAAAATGATCAGGATGAGCAGATCTGCATGAGTAGTAGGCAAATGATTCAACAATTTAAGATTTTAAAAGCTCAGAAAGCCCAAATACATACACCCTCCCTTATTAGCATCACTAGATACTCTAATCCACTTATCACATCAAATGTGGGCTGGATTACAGAGAACCATACTGCTCAAAAATCACACATGAATAAGCTCTCTAAACATATATAATATAATAAAATTTTATTTTATATATATATATATATATATATATATATATATATATATATATATATTTGAAAATAATTTTCATCTTAATCAAATTATTTAATTTTTTAAACAATTATTTTAAATAAATATATTTTTGTTAAAGTATTTATAAACTATAAATATATTATAACTTTATATTGTCAATGTAA
Organism: Hevea brasiliensis; assembly: GCF_030052815.1. Classification (NCBI taxonomy): domain Eukaryota; kingdom Viridiplantae; phylum Streptophyta; class Magnoliopsida; order Malpighiales; family Euphorbiaceae; genus Hevea; species Hevea brasiliensis. The sequence goes on from NC_079505.1 coordinate 16,916,650, forward strand.
ATTATATTATATCATATAATAAAAATATTTTTTTTAATTTTTCTTGAAAATCATATTAAAATAATTTTTAGAATTATTTATTTATTGAATAATATTATTATAAAAAATATTTTTTTACAAAATTATAAATCATAATATAAAAAACTTTAAAAATTTAATAAAACATATTGTTGTTATTAATTATTTTTTACTATTTCAAAAGCATATTATTGTCTAATTAATTATTTTTTAGTATTTTATATTTAAATAATTATAAAAAAATGTTTAACATTTTTATAAAATATATAATTATTCAAATATAAAAAAAATTATTAGTTATGTATAAAATTTAGATATAAGAAATATATTATTAACAAATCAAAATTTTAAGAGCTAAATTGTCTCAAATTGAAATAATGTTATCAGTCAATTTAGATGACATTGACTAATATGTTAATCAAACATTAGGAAAAAGGACTGACTTGCAATTTTTAACATGCCTCAAAGACTACTTTATAATTTTCAACAAATACAATTTAACACAATATATTGTAAAAAAAAAAAAAAAGAGAGAAAGTAGGGTTTAGAAGATTGAATGCAAGAGATTTTTATAGTGGCTCGGCCAACAAGCCTACATCCACTCTCTCAAAGATCCTTTGAGTCTTCACTCCACTAAATGCTCTTTTCAATGGCAAGAGTCAAGCCTTTTACATCCACAAGACTTTCCAAGGTGCTTGCAAACCTCTACAAGTGTTATTCCAAACACTCAACTAACTTCAAGTTTCAATAGGTGCTTAACCAACCCTCACAAATAGCATTTAACATGATTTTAACTCTGTCTCACTCAATACAACAAATTCTATAAATAAGAGAAGAATAGATTTACCAATGTAGCTCAAAAACTCATTAAAGCACTTGAATGAAAGCAATACATGTTTTTCAAGAAAGGGGAGCAATTCTTAGCCTTCATTTTATGTAAATTGGTGTAGAATATGTGCTTATATGGTCCCTTTTCAAATCAAAACGTTTAAAATTAATTTGGAACGTTGTTGGCACAGATTTTGAGGAAATCACCAATACTTTGTCATTTTTTGCATTCTGGGCAGAGTAGCAAAATAAAGTAACAAAACATAGGATTTTCGAATACCAGTGGCAATGCAACTAAGTAAACATCTTAAGAATTTTGGATACTAGTAGCAAAATAATTTAGCAAAATGATACTGCTAGTGTCTAACTTAGATTTGAGACTTTAAATAATCATACCAACTTTGATAAAAAGAATTAGATCAATTAAAAACTTTAAAGGCATGATAGAAAATAAGCTCTAAGCATTTAATTTTGAAAACTTAAAAGAGTTAAAGATAATATCACATTGGCACTACCCCTTCAATTCTTTGTATAATAAACCTAAGACTCAATAACCTAAACCTAAGCCTTTTATACCTCTTCAATGCAGCTTGGAAGGCAATCTTCTTATCTTCCTTTAGCTTTGATTCGTCTTGTGTTTGCTTTGAGAACCATCCATCTATAAATGAGCTAACCACAAGTTCTTTCTTTTCTTTGAACCTTAAGAACATCACATAACTTAGAGAAAAGGTTAGATTGATTTTATGTAACACCCTCACTTTAAGCAGTCTGTACATTCCACTGTTCCGATCACTAATGTCTATTCGGATAGCCAGAATGTCTGGAACTATACTTAAACTAGAGTGAAGAGTCATAAGAAGGGTAAGTAAAGATTGAGAAAAATTAAAGAAGAATAAAAAAAGTGAAGTGAAACTCAGTTAAATGAGCCGGAGCTACGGCGATGGGTGACCGTATCGGGAAGTAGCTGCGAAGACAGCTGCTGACCCCAGACCCTAGGAACCCTAGGAAATAATTTTTAGGACTTAATTAAAGGTTTATTGAGGTAAAAATGACATTAGAAATGTCAAAAAAAATTTAGGAGAATTTATTAATTGATACAGACCAAAAATAATTCGATGAGTTTAATGAAGGGCATTTTGGTCATTTCAACCCCAGAGTTAAATTTTGACCCAGTCAATTAGAATAAGAGAGATTAAAATACATAAAATAAATAAAATTGTGAAATTATGCTTAGAAATGGAAAAAGAAAAGAAAAGAAAAGAAAATAAAATAAAATTATGAGGTAAGCATGATGTCATAATGACATCATAATTAAATGGTGACCAATGGGAAAATTACAAACATGTATAAGAGATAAGAAAGAAGGAAAAGAAGACAAAATTTGACTAAAGTCATCTTTTTCTCCATTTCTCTCACCATGGCCGAATTCTCCCTTGAGCTTTTCTCCATTTTTTCTTTCTCCCAAGCTTAAATTCTCCATTTTCTTCCCATAAAACCCTAACCATCTTCACTAAAATTTATCCCTACACCTTGGAGAAGTTAGTAATAGTAAAAAGAAAGAAAGAAATTGAAGTTGGCAATTTGAAGAAGTGTTCATCAAAGAGGTTAGTGCGCTAAACTACACTTCTTCCTTTTCTAAGCATGAAAAGCATGTTAAATTAGGTTGATTTGACATAAAACCAAAAGGAAAATTGAATCTAGCGGAAACCAAAATTTCGACAACCTTGGGATTAGGGGGAATTTGATGATTTTGATTGTTTTAAAACTTCTATTAATGGTATGTGATGAGGATACTTAAGTTAGATGTTTAATCACCTGTGTATTACATGAATTAGAATATGTTGAGTTAGGGTTTGGCCTAACAATTAGGGCTTTTGTGAAATTGCTTGAAATTGATCAAATTGAGATTGATTGTTGCTATTTAGAAGTGCCATGTATGCCAAATTATAGTTTGGGAGTATGGAGGAAATGAAATTGGGAGTACCTTTCTTGTGCAAGTTGTGGGACTCATTGAGTCCAGTGTGGTTTTTACCCTACCCTATAATTAAAATTGTGTGGCTCCAATTAGTATGAGGCTAATTGGAGGTAAAACTAGACCCAAAATACTCCATTTTTCATAAAGAAACTATGCCCAAATTCTATCCATAAATTGACCTAATTATTGTTCCAATCCTGCTAACCATACACGGAACCTAGAAAAATGACCAAATAAACAGTACATATTCAATTGGCCATAACTCCCTCTAGGAAGGTCAGAATGACCTGATTTTTATATCATTGGAAAGGTTAGATATAGAAGCACAACTTTCATGAAGAATACAGAACCCATATCTGCCTCTAACTAAATCAAATTGCTAGCAAAAATTAGGTCAACAAACTGTCCAGAATCAAACTGTCCAGAATTTCTGGACTTAGGCTCACCCGACCAGTTTTGACAAAAATGCCATAACTTAGTCCAAAAAATTGAAAATGCAATGAAACCAATGCCAAAATTTCCATAGCACATAAATCTACAATATTGGTGTTTTGACCATAACTCAGAAACCAAGGAAACTAGGTCAAGTTAGCATGTAAATTCTGAAAATTACCTAAGTGACTACTTGACCCCAGAACAGTGTTTATAGTATATCTCCCACTAGATAACTCTAATTGGGATGAACCAAATTGTTCTGGAAACATGAGAAACAGGGATACAACTTTGATTTGAAAACTTGCCTCAGATTTAGAGAGTAAGAACCCTAAAATGGGAGTCAAAACCACTGAGCTAAACCTGGAATCCTGTAGACACAGGGTACCTGAGTCCAGGCCAGTTAATTGGCTATAAATAATTCTAAAAAACTTAAAAAATTATAATTCAAAATTCTGAGTGATCATAAGGCATAGGGTAATAACTTCTATAAAGAATATTAGGCCTAAAAATGGCTGTAATATGTCCAATTAATTAGACAAATATAGACTCCAGAATCTGCCTGAATCTAGACCCAGAAAGAGACTATGAACAAGTTATGGTTATTTGACCATAACTTGAGTTTTAAAACTCCAAATGATATGATTCAAAAAGGAAAACAAAGACAAGACATATTAGAACAACTTCCATGAAGGAAGTGTGGCCAAACAGTGGCCCCATCTTAACCAATTTGCTAGATGAATTTAGAACACCAAATTTGGACCTTGAGTTTTTTTTAGATAATAATAATCAGGTTTGGAACAAATTCGGATAGTTGAAAATGAATTTTAATCTGATTTGGGATGAGTTTGAGTTTTATGAAAATTAATCGAATTCGAATTTATGTAGGGCAATTTTCACAAGTATCCTTTCCGTTGCCATCCCTATTAATGATTTGGATATAACTTTAAAGGTGTGTAGTTTGAAATGGGTACCTATGAAGATCAGTAAACTAACTCTAAAATATGGACTTTAGGTGATTCTAATTTCACGTTCTTCTATAAGATGCTCAACTTGCTCTTATGTCATGGTGCATTGTGAAAATGATCAGGATGAGCAGATCTGCATGAGTAGTAGGTAAATGATTCAACAATTTAAGATTTTAAAAGCTCAGAAAGCCCAAATACATACACCCTCCCTTATTAGCATAACTAGATATTCTAATCCACTTATCACATCAAATGGGGGCTGGATTACAGAGAACCATACTGCTCAAAAATCACACATGAATAAGCTCTCTAAACATATATAATATAATAAAATTTTATTGTATATATATATATTTGAAAATAATTTTCATTTTAATCAAATTATTTGATTTTTTAAACAATTAATTTAAATAAATATATTTTTGTTAAAGTATTTATAAACTATAAATATATTATAACTTTATAATGTCAATGTAAATTATATTATATCATATAATAAAAATATTTTTTTTAATTTTTCTTGAAAATCATATTAAAATAATTTTTAGAATTATTTATTTATTGAATAATATTACAATAAAAAATATTTTTTTACAAAATTATAAATCATAATATAAAAAATTTTTAAAATTTAATAAAACATATTGTTGTTATTAATTATTTTTTACTATTTCAAAAGCATATTATTGTCTAATTAATTATTTTTTAGTATTTTATATTTAAATAATTATAAAAAAATGTTTAACATTTTTATAAAATTTATAATTATTCAAATATAAAATAAATTATTAGTTATGTATAAAATTTAGATGTAAGAAATATATTATTAACAAATCAAAATTTTAAGAGCTAAATTGTCTCAAATTGAAATAATGTTATCAGTCAATTTAGATGACATTGACTAATATGTTAATCAAACATTAGGAAAAAGGACTGACTTGTAATTTTTAACATGCCTCAAAGACTACTTTATAATTTTCAACAGACACAATATATTGCAAAAAAAAAAATAGAGAGAGTAGGGTTTAGAAGATTGAATGCAAGAGATTTTTATAGTTTTTCAGCCAACAAGCCTACATCCACTCTCTCAAAGATCCTTTGAGTCTTCACTCCACTAAATGCTCTTTTCAATAGCAAGCGTCAAGCCTTTTATATCCACAAGACTTTCCAAGGTGCTTGCAAACCTCTACAAGTGTTATTCCAAACACTTAACTAACTTCAAATTTCAATAGGTGCTTAACCAACCCTCACAAATAGCATTTAACATGATTTTAACTTTGTCTCACTCAATACAACAAATTTTATAAAGAAGAGAAGAATAGATTTACCAATGTAGCTCAAAAACTCATTAAAGCACTTGAATGAAAGCAATACATGTTTTTCAAGAAAGGGGAGCAATTCTAAGCCTTCATTTTATGTAAATTGGTGTAGAATAGGTGCTTATATAGTCCCTTTTCAAATCAAAACGTTTAAAATCAATTTGGAACGTTGTTGGCACAGATTTTGAGGGAATCACCAATACTTTGTCATTTCTTGCATTATGGGCAGAGTAGCAAAATAAAGTAACAAAACAGAGGATTTTCGAATACCAGTAGCAATGCAACTAAGTAAACATCTTAAGAATTTTGGATACTAGTAGCAAAATAATTTAGCAAAATGATACTGCTAGTGTCTAACTTAGATTTGAGACTTTAAATAATCATACCAACTTTGATAAAAAGAATTAGATCAATTAAAAACTTTAAAGGCATGATAGAAAATAAGCTCTAAGCACTTAATTTTGAAAACTTAAAAGAGTTAAAGATAAGATCACATTGGCACTACCCCTTCAATTCTTTGAATAATAAACCTAAGACTCAATAACCCAAACCTAAGCCTTTGATACCTCTTCAATGCAGCTTGGAAGGCAATCTTCTTACCTTCCTTTGGCTTTGATTCGTCTTGTGTTAGCTTTGAGAACCATCCATCTATAAATGAGCTAACCACAAGTTCTTTATTTTCTTTGAGCCTTAAGAACATCACATAACTTAGAGAAAAGGTTAGATTGATTCTATGTAACGCCCTCACTTTAAGCAGTCCGTACATTCCACTATTCCGATCATTAATGTCTGTTCGGACAGCCAGAATGTCTGGAACTACGCTTAAACTAGAGTGAGGAGTCATAAGAAGGGTAAGTAAAGATCGAGAAAAATTAAAGAAGAATAAAAGAAGTGAAGTGAAACTCGGTTAAATAAGTCGGGGCTACTGCGATGGGTGACTGTACCAGAAAGTAGCTGCGAAGACAATTACTGACCCCAGACTCTAGAAACCCTAAGAAATAATTTTTAGGACTTAATTAAAGGTTTGCTGAGGTACAAATGACATTAGAAATGTCAAAAAAAAATTAGGAGAATTTATTAATTGGTACATACCAAAAATAACCCGATGAGTTTAATGAAGGGCATTTTGATCATTTCAACCCCAGAGTTGAATTTTGACCCAGTCAATTAGAATAAGAGAGATTAAAACATATAAAATAAATAAAATTGTGAAATTATGCTTAGAAATGGGAAAAGAAAAGAAAAGAAAAGAAAAGGAAAAAAATTATGAGGTAAGCATGATGTCATAATGACATCATAATTAAATGGTGACCAATGGGAAAATTACAAACATGTATAAGAGATAAGAAAGAAGGAAAAGAAGACAAAATTTGACCAAAGTCATCTTCTTCTCCATTTCTCTCAACATGGCCGAATTCTCCCTTGAGCTTTCCTCCATTTTTTCTTTCTCCCAAGCTTAAATTCTCCCTCTTCTTCCCATAAAACCCTAAACCATCTTCACTAAAATTTATCCCCACACCTTGGAGAAGTTACTAATAGTAAAAAGAAAGAAAGAAATTGAAGTTGGCAGTTTGAAGAAGTGTTCATCAAAGAGGTTAGTGCACTAAACTACACTTCTTCCTTTCCTAAGCATGAAAAGCATGCTAAATTAGGTTGATTTGACATAAAACCAAAAGGAAAATTAAATCTAATGGAAACCAAAATTTCAGCAGCCTTGGGATTGGGGGGAATTTGATGATTTTGATTGTTTTAAAATTTCTAATAATGGTATGTGATGAGGATACTTAAGTTAGATGGTGAATCACATGTGTATTACATGAATTGGAATATGTTGAGTTAGGGTTTGGCCTAACAATTAGGGCTTTTACGAAATTGCTAAAAATTGACCAAATTGAGATCTATTGTTGCTATTTAGAAGTGTCATGTATGCTAAATTGTAGTTTGGGAGTATGGAGGAAATGAAATTGGGAGTGCCTTTCTTGTGTAGGTTATGAGACTCATTGAGTCCAGTATGGTTTTTACCTTGTAATTAAAATTGTGTGGCTCCAATTGGTATGAAGCCAATTGGAGGTGAAATTAGACCCAAAATACTTCATTTTCCATGAAGAAACTATGCCCAAATTCTATCCACAAATTGACTTAATTACTTTTCCAATCCTGCTGACCATACACTGAACCTAGAAAAATGATCAAATGAATAGTACACATTCAATTAGCCATAACCCCCTCTAGGAAGGTTAGAATTACCTGATTTTTATATCATTGGAAATGATAGACATAGGAGCACAACTTTCATGAAGAACACAGAACCTAGATCTGCCTTTAACTAAATCAAATTGCTAGCAAAAATTAGGTCAACAAACTGTCTAGAACCAAACTGCCCAGAATTTCTGGACTTAGGCTCACCCAACCAGTTTTGACAAAAATGTCATAACTTAGTCCACAAAATTGCAAATGCAATGAAACCAATGCCAAAATTTCAATAAGACATAAATCTACAATATTGATGTTTTGACCAAAACTCAGAAACTAAGGGAACTAGGTCAAGTTAGCATGTAAATTCTGAAAATTGCCTAAGTGACCACTTGACCCCAGAACAGTGTTTATAGTATATCTCCCACTAGAAAACTCTAATTGGGATGAACCAAATTGTTCTGAAAACCTGAGAAACAGGGCTACAACTTTGATTGGAAAACTTGCCTCAAATTTAGAGTGTAAGAACCCTAAAATGGGAGTCAAAACCACTGAGCTAAACCTGGAATCCTGTAGATACAGGGTACCTGAGTCCACGCCAGTTAATTGGCTATAACTAATTCTACAAAACTTAAAAAATTGTAATTCAAAATTCTGAGTGATCATAAGACATATGGTAGCAACTTCTATGGAGAATATTAGAGCTAAAAATTACTGTAATATGTCCAATTAATTAGACAAAAATGGACTCCAGAATCTGCCTGAATCTGGACCTAGAAAGAGACCATGAACCAGTTGTGGTTATTTGACCATAACTTGAGTTCTAAAACTCTAAATGATATGATTCAAAAAGGAAAACAAAGAAAAGACATATTAGAACAACTTCTATGAAGGAAGTGTGGCCAAACAATGGCCCCATCTTAACCAATTTGCTAGATGAATTTAGGACATCAAATCTGGACCTTGAGTTTTTTGTAGGTAATAATAATCAGCTTTTGAACAGATTCAAATAGTTGAAAATGAATTTTAATCTGATTTGGGATGAATTTGAATTTTACGAAAATTAATCGAATTCAAATTCATATAGGGTAATTTTCGCAGGTATCATTTCCGTTGCCATCCCTATTAATGATCTGGATATAACTTTAAAGGTGGGTAGTTTGAAATGGGTACCTATGAAGATCAGTAAACTAACTCTCAAATATGGACTTCAGGCGATTCTAATTTCACATTCTTCTATAAGATGCTCAACTTGCTCTTATGCCATGGTGCATTGTGAAAATGATAGGATGAGCAGATCTGCATGAGTAGTAGGTAAATGATTCAGCAATTTAAGATTTTAAAAGCCTAGAAAGCCCAAATACATGCACCCTCCCTATTAGCATCGCTAGATACTCTAATCCACTTATCACATCAAATGTTGGCTGGATTACAGAGAATCATACTGCTCAAAAATCACACATGAATAAGCTCTCTAAACATATATAATATAAATAAATTTTATTATATATATATATATATATATATATATATATATATATATTTGAAAATAATTTTCATTTTAATCAAATTATTTAATCTTTTAAACAATTAATTTAAATAAATATATTTTTGTTAAAGTATTTATAAACTATAAATATATTATAACTTTATATTGTCAATGTAAATTATATTATATCATATAATAAAAATATTTTTTTTAATTTTTCTTGAAAATCATATTAAAATAATTTTTAGAATTATTTATTTATTGAATAATATTATTATAAAAAATATGTATAGTATTTTATATTTAAATAATTATAAAAAAATGTTTAACATTTTTATAAAATATATAATTATTCAAATATAAAATAAATTATTAGTTATGTATAAAATTTAGATGTAAGAAATATATTATTAACAAATCAAAATTTTAAGAGCTAAATTGTCTCAAATTGAAATAATGTTATCAGTCAATTTAGATGACATGGACAAATATGTTAATCAAACATTAGGAAAAAGGACTGACTTGTAATTTTTAACATGCCTCAAAGACTAATTTATAATTTTCCCAATTAATTAACTAATCCCCAGATGCATAAACAAATCAAAACCCTAAAATTGTAATTTTAAAATTTATAATTACCTCCCCACTTCTTTGTCATTCGTCACTGGACGTGGCATTGCTATTGTTCTGGTCTTCTGCTTCTTAAACTATGCTTGAGAGGAGGCTTTACAAAGTAATGATAGGTTTTATAAAGTATATATTTAAAAACCTTCACTTTCTCTCGTATATATATATATATATATATATATATATATATATATATATATATATATATATGAAAAATTTTACTTTAAAAAAATCTTACTTTTGAAATTTATTTCTTTGCTTTATCTGCGCCCAACAAGTTTTCCCTGCATTGTTTAAGCCCATCGCTATAGAATTAGATAATTTCCGAAGTGAGAAGTCCAGCCTATCAAAGCCGAAAACATTAGCTCATTTATGAATATCAACTACCAAATCCATAGCAATGTCATTGAAATCCATTCATCCACTCATTTCACTCAAGTATATCAAAATTTGTATATTCATAACTTAATCAACTCTGCATGAATCTTGGTATAATCTAAAAATTACTAATGCCGAACTTACATGAACTTGGAACATACACTTAATGAGCAAAACATGCAGGAGAGGATTTGGATGCTCAGGAACATAGAGTCAGTTTTACAGAGAATGCAGGATGAAAAATCATCTTACAAAAACACGTCATGATTTTGACTCTAGAATTCAACCAAAAAAAAAAAAAAGGGGAAATTTCGGACGTAATCTATTCATCTATGATGAAGAATTAAAAAAATATGTTTGTTCGGCAAATGTTGCAGGAAAAACTATTGCCACAAAATTTCAATGCAAAGAGGAATGAAAACCAATGCTGAGTTGCTGACCACAACAACAATTCAACCAAAGAAACTGTATATTGTGCAGAACAAGGACATGGAAATGATTCCACTGAAACTGCATTAAAAAGATTAAAGAAACTACCAAATTAACATTGCTTGTGCAATAAAGTTAACATAAGCACACATTTAGTTATACCCCCTCGAAACAAAAATGCTCTGGAATAAAGGTCTACACTTCTTCAACATCTCTGTCCTTCTTTTTCTTCTTCTTCTCCTTCTTCTTCTCACTTCTATCAGCCTCACTATTAGTTCTGCCATCATCAATGGTTGGAGCCTCCTCAGCCTCTTTGTCTTTCTTCTTCTTCTTCTTTTTCTTCTCAGACTTTTCTGTGTCGGGAGAACCAGCTTCGCCTTTATCACTGTGTTCCTTTTTCTTAACCTTCTCAATCTCCTTTTCCTCCAAAGTTTCTGCTTCAGGGTCTTCCTTACTCTTCTTTTTCTTCTTCTTTTTCTCTTTCTTCTCATCTTCACTTTCCTCAATTTTCCCTTCCTTTACCTTCTTCACCTCTTCCTTTTCAACTTCTTCAACTTTTACTTTCTTAGCAGGAGCTTGAAAAGTAGGGCTATCAGTGCTTTCATCCAGTTTGCGCTTGCGCCCTTCCCCATCTTCAATGTACTTGCTTTTCTTTTCCTTCTTCTTCTTCTCCTTCTCCTCCTCCTCCTCCACCTCTCCATTATCTTTCTTCACTGCATTAACCTCCTTTTCTGGCTCAGCTGCTGCTGCAAGGCTAGCAACTATAGAATCTCCTCCTGTGGGCAAAACCAAATTCCTCATCCATTCTTGAGGGGTATTCTCATTTGGCTTCCCATGTTTATCTAACTTCCCCTCTGCAATCAACTTCTTCTTCATGGAAGCTTTTGGTCCCAAACCCCACTTCCTTGGGTAAGTGTCCCGGTCCATCACAACCCTCTTAATCTTTGCCACAACACCATGATCACATGTAGCCATCACCGCAGTAGTCATCTCTGCAATCCCCAAAGCAATCGCCTCACCCTTGGTAGTCATCAGTACAACTTCCTCACCAACCTCAATGTCATTCTCAAACCTCAACAATCCCGGAATCATCAGTTTGGCCCCATAACAAATTGCATTCACTGCAGAATCCTTCACAACCAACCTCTTATAACTAGTCAAAAGCACTTCAAGAGGCATAATCACCCTCCTCAAATAGCTTTCATCCCTATAATTATCATAAACCCACTGAGCATCCATCACATCATGCATAGTCACCATATTATCTCTCTCCCCCAAAATCCCAGACCTCACTCTCCTCAACTCCTGCATATGCCCACCAACCCCAAGAATCAATCCCAAATGCACGCACATAGTCCTAACATAAGTCCCAGCTTCACAAGAAATCCAAAAAACAACCAAATGCCTATCTGGGTCATACTCCAACAACTTACTCTCATAAATTGTCCTAATCCTAAGCTGTCTTTTCACAGCAGAAATCAATGGCGGCCTTTGAAAAACCGCCCCAGTAAGAGTCTCAAGCGCCCTAGCTACTTTGGCAACATCAGGCACCTTATCATGCAATCTTGCTATACAAACATACTCCTTACCCGCACCCTGTTGAGATTTAACAAGGCGGGTAGCTCTATCAATACAAACAATCAAGTTACCTGTAACTTTGGGGTCCAATGTGCCACTATGCCCTGTTTTCTCGACCCTAAGAATCCGTTTGATCCAAGCAACCACCTCGTGCGAAGATGGATTCCCAGGCTTATCAAGATTCATGACACCATAACGGATGTACTCAGTGAGAGGACGCTTCAGAGGAGAGTAACCAGAAGGGAGAGGAGTGTAGTGGCCGGTACGAACATTGAGACGGTCATAGTTTTTCAATAGAATAGGCCATTGGGAAGTGTCAATGGCCGGAGTAAAGCTCTGGGGCTTGATCATGAAGTCGCCGGCGGCGACATCCGAGTCTTTTAGCTTTGCATTGGGTTCTTCCATGGATTGGGTTGTGTTCTTTTTCTTGTGTTTTTTCTTCTCCGAACGGGCAAGCTCAACCTCGGACATGGTTTTGTTGCTTTGAATGCTGCGATTTATTAGGGTTTTGGTGGGATTTAGAGGTGGCGATCAGAGCAGAAGGGTTTTAAGGTGGAAATGCAAATTTATAGAGTTAGGGTTTTGGGGGGTTTTGGGAAGAAGGGGCTAGGGAGAGAGAAGGACCATTCGGGTCGGGTTGGATTACAATTCAATATTGATTTTTTCTTTTTCTTGACAAGTGCATATGGAGAGGCCCAATCTAACAAATACATGTCCCCAATTCTATATTGGTTGGAATTAATTTATTGAATTTATAAATTTTTTTTTTTACTTATTGTATATTTTAATTTTAATTTTTATAATAAATAACATAAAATTAAGGATGAATTATAATTTTCTCTGAATTTTATCATTATTAATAAATGATTTTGCATTTTTAAAAATTCCTTAAAACGTTTCTAAGTTTTGATCAGTTTTTAATATATTTTAATACATTTTATTAGTTAAAATGTAAATAAATTGCTATTATTTTCTAAATTTTATAATTATTAACCCTTTCGTCTATTTATTTTTTAAAAAAATAGATTAAAACATTCATATAATTGATAGATTCTATAAAGTTATTTTAATGCTTATTTAACATTAAAATTAAAGAGTCAAAACTATATTTTTTAATAAAAACACTAATTCAAATGCTATTAAAAAATATAATATTTTATTATTTTAATATTTTTATACTTAAAATTTATTAAATTTAATTTTAAATTATTTTGAATATTTTTATCTAGTATATTAAAAAGTGTGATCTTCTCAACAATGATTTCAACAACAATGCTAAACAGACTCTTAATCTTTTCTTAAGGACTAAATGAATGAGGGACAAAGGTGTTTAGAGACATTTTAATGAGTTGAACTAACTTATTAATAATGGCAAAACCCATAAATGAAATTGTAATTCATCTTACAATTAAACAATATTAATACCTAAAATAAAATGTGACTATGAGTAATTCTATCTTCACAATTTTTTTTTTAAATATTATTTCATATCAATTTAGTTATTAAAGTCACAACCAAACCAACCCTTTAGTTTTAAAGCTACTTGGGCTTTAGTTCCAAAAATTGTGACAACTAATCCTATTCTTTTAGGTTAGGGTTGAATATCAAAGGAAAGCCCTGCCCCCTAAAACATATCAAAGGAAAAGGAAAATGTAAAAAAGATGAAATCTCATCAGATAATTTTAAGCCTGTTTGGCATTATTGTTGAAATTACTGTTGAAAATCACTATTTTAAATATACTAGTTAGAGAATATTAAAAAATAATTTAAAATTAAATTTAATAAAATTTAATCATAAAAATACTAAAATAACAAATTAACTTTTTCAAATTAATTTTTTAAACAGCATCTAAAATGATATTTTTATTCAGAAAAGCAGTTTTGAACCTCCAAACATAATGCTAAACAGGCACAAAATCTAAAACATTAACATGATAAGCAGATAGGGTTACCAAGTTACCAAAATTACAAGGCAGCAAACTAAAAATCTACAGAACATCTCAGATATAAGTGCCATATCCAGACAAACAAGAAGAAATTTATCAGAGACTTAAGTCTCAATGACATGAGAACTTATTGATCCAAATCACCAAGGCGGAAATTTTAATGCAGGATGCTTCCATCTTTGACATGCCACCAATCGTCCATCTGCACGATCAATCAGCCGTCAGAAAAATATTTGCATAAACCAAAAACATTTCCACAAGGATTCCAGGCGATAGAGAGTTTTTTAACAGAGGTTTTTTTTTACTATTATTATATTTAAACTGTTGCACAAGCTTGTCAATTCCCCCTATCAGAAAATGTTCCCATCACAGTGCCAAAAGAACTCAATTTTAGATGTAAAAATTACCTCTCTTAGCAGGCCACATATATTCATTTTTAGACCATCAACCACAATGCAACGATACAAACCTTTTGTAAAATCTTATATATAATTTAATGCAAAAACGTAAGCCACTAAGTTAAAACACTATTTAATTAAATGTAAAAGAATTTAATCTTACATATATCATCAGTTAGCACCAATTTATTGTAGAATGTTAAATAGAAAAATTTACCAAGTTTGAACTGTGTTTTATGCGAACAGATTTAGGTTGCAGGAAAAACAAGCTAATCAATTTATTGACAACATTTCACCATTAACTCCAGGTGTCAAAAATATGAATTACATTGAAAGTTTTGTGGATCAAATTTATGATGTTAATTGGTCTACCACTTTCTTTTTTTCCATATCTAGGCATCCAGCTATAAAATCAACATCATTCAAAAACTTGAAATCAAGTGAAATAGAAGTTAATAAACTTTTAAATCATAAAATCACGGAGCAAATAAATTCATGGTTAAATGATTATTTTTGTGATACACCAAAAGAACCTATGACATGATTAAAAAAGAATATAAAATGTTGCACCACAAGTTTAACAAGTGCATATAAATTATTCCCTTCTAGCACATATAATTATAGCACTGATTACAAATGGAGAAGCAAACCATCAATTTACTAACTAATTTTACATTCTACAAGCTGAAGATATTTTATAGTTACAAGGCAAAAAGCTTCAAATAGTTAGCAATAGCATGAGACACTATATCCTATGCAAAGTACACAGTTCCTTAATTTAAAGCACACAATACAACTTCACATAATGATAATTGATGAAGGCAGAAGAATAAGTAACAAGGTAGAAACATGCAGAAGAACTATTCTACTGAAAGTACATCCATATTTCAGAAATCATAGGACCCTCGCTTGTGGAAAACTGGAGTAGTTTTTTTAAAAAGTTTTCTAAGAAAACCGAAAAACAGAGTTTCCTATTGAAATGCGCCCATTTTTCCAAATGGAGAACTGGAAAACTAGTTTTCCAAGTCTTAAAAATTTAGCTAAGTTTTGGAAAATAGTTTTAATTTGCTTTCTCCTGTTTCCTTTATAACGAAAGTTATGTTTTCCAAATAGAAAACAATGACTTTCTATAATCAAAATTATATTATAACTTTTCATAACTAAAATTGAATAATTATTTAGAAAAATATTTATTTACGATGATAAAAAAAAATTATCACATTATTATAAAATAAACGAGCAACACATATTAAAAAATTTTAATAGTAAAATAAGTTGTTAAATAAATAGTAATTTATTTTTTTAATAATGAAAGATATTAATAATTTTAAAAAAAATTGAATTATAAAACTGCTTTCTATTATTGACAAGTGAAATGGTTTTCTATGTTTTCCCTTATTTTCCATGAAAAATGAAAACTAAAACTTCCTTAGAAAATGAAAAATAAAAAGAACAAAAACCAGTTTTCCACAGATAAATAGGCCCTTAAAATTCACAAAAATGCATAATTCCCAATACATATGTTACATAAAGTTTTAATATTGACATTTTTATTTATCAATGATAAACTAAATCCGTTGAGAAGTAAGTACCATAATAAATAAATGATAGCTTTTGACAAGCAAGCAGTACTTACATAATTGATAACGTTACTTGGGGAGAAGGAAGGAAAAACTGAAAAGAAAACCCCAAATTTCAGAGGAACAAAAACAGATTCAAGTAAAAGCAATCTCTGATACCCAACATAAGCAATTATAACTACCAGGACCATTGCAATAGTAGCAAACACCAGAACAACAAAACGTGCCCATTTCACCAAAGCCAAATAACCAATCACAACATCTAGTCCTACCATAACACTCCACAAATTGGCGAATTAGAAAGGCACCCCTTTTCAAACGAGCTCTTATTTAGTATCAAAATCACCAAAATGAATTGGGGCAATTAGAATTATGGGAAAAAAAAAAGACCCAAATCACCCAAATCAATCACAGTAAAAAAAATAAAATAAAATTTCTTGAAGTTTCATAAACATGGCAAAAAGAAATACCCAGAAACTAAAAAGCTCCAATTTCCAATATAAACAAGAAAACCCACCAAGAGAACTGAATAATTGGCTAGTAATAAAGAACCATAACACGAATAGATCTACTCCATTGAATTCAAACTAATCATTACGAACACAGAAAGTTCAGGAAAATCTTAAATCACTAACCTGAGAAACACAAATCAAACAAATATTGTTTCAATCAGTGAGAATGAGAAGGCGACGAGGCGTGGTGGCCAGAGGAAGGAGCATAAAGCTTGTTGTAAACTTGTTCCCCAACAAGATAGATGCCGAAGGCGACTAAGCCAATGCCAAGGCCAGGAACTGCGCGGCGGAACTGATTGGTGAGCATCGGATGCTTCCTCCACTCGTCCCTCCTCTTGAAGAACTCCCCGGTCGTCCCCAACGGTTTCCCCATTTTTCTGTAGAGCGCGTGGGATTCTCAGTTCTCACTTCTCACAAAATGGGAGGCGTTCTGGATTGGGTATGCTGAGCGGCTTTCAATTCATAACATTTAAGTACTTGTTTAGAGATTTTAATCTTGAAAATTTTTAAAGGTAAATATAATTTATATTGAATTATAAAAATATTAAAATAAATAATATAAACAAAATATTTAATTATATAATATTTTATAAAAAAAATTAAGCATTAATTTCAAATTAATTCGTGTTATGTGATTAAATAAATATTTATACCAACATTTTTATAAGAGACAAGCCTACAAGGAAAAAAAAATTCAAAATATTAGAAACTAGAAACACGCCATTTATTTTATTTAATTTATAATTTTAATTAAATTTTTTTATAATTATTTTTAAAAAAAATTAGACTTAAAATAAATTGGACAAGTTTTTTAGTTTTAGGTCATTAATATTAATATATTTTAAGTTTAATAATTTATAATATTAAATATTTATTATATTTTTTAATTAATATTAATGACAATTTCATTTAATTCTTAGTAAGTCAATTTTATTAAAAAAAAATTAAAGCTCTTTTTTTGTTACTATATTTATTGAATATTTCATTTAATAATTACTTTTTTTTTTCTGCAACGTGTATTGCGTGTTTTTATTCTTGATTTAACTTTATATATATATATATATATATATATATATATATATATATATATATATATATATAATTATTTAAATTTAAATATTAATTTTTACTGTTATTTTAATTAATTATATAGATAAAAATATTTGTGCTAATTAAGGATAAGTTGAGAGAAAGAAGACTGAGATGGTTTGGTTATGTAAAACATAGACATACTGAAGCTCTAGTTAGACAAGTAAAGCACATTAGGTTAGAAGGTTAGATGATAGAAAGAAAAGAAGGGGTAGACCTAAACTGATTTGGAGAATATTAATACAACATGACCGAGAAGCATTATATATTTTCGAGAATTTAATCTAAAATTATTTAGAATGTAGAAAGAGAATCCATATAGCCGACTCCAAATTCTTGAGATAAATGTTTAGTTTAGTTGAGTATAGATAAAAACATTTATTAATTTAAAATTATTATATTTTTATGAAAGTTATGTGTTGAATATAACAATAACATAATTATAAATTTAAATTTAATGTAATAAAAAAATAATATAACAATAAGTTTTAAAAATATAAATAGGTGAAGAGGTTTAAGAAATTAAAATAAATTAATAAAAAATGCAAGTTAATTTATTGAATTAAATTTATTTAAATTTTGTTATTTTATTATTTTTTTTAAATAAGTTTGATTTACTTATATTACATTTTTCATCATTTAAAATAATATTAATTTGAATAATAATGTAGCATACTAGATCAATGTAAAAGAAAATTATTTGTAAATTAAAAAATAAGATAATTTTAAAATATATTTTATAATTTAGTGCATTATCATTATAAAATTTTCATTTTCATTATATTGATATCTCAAAATTTTATGTTATCAATACAAATAATTTTAAAATCTATTTAATATATTTAATAAATATTTTTATTTTTTAAATTATATTATATTATATAAGTTACAAATACATTATAAATTAAAATATAAATATAAATATAATAGTGCATTTTTAATTAATTCATACTAATTATATAATTAATACTTTTACGTCGTCAATTTTTTTTTCTTCTTTTTCTTTTTATATCTTTCTCTTATTTTTATTATTTTAAAAAATTTAAAATATAATAACTTAAATTTAATATTGAAAGGACTATAATTTTTCATATAAATATATGTAGAAATATAATCAGGCTTCTTTATATCCTTATGGTCAAAATTAACAACCTACTAAGATTGATTGATAAATTAAAAAACAAATGTTAATAGGATATTAACAAATTATAATTAATTTACATTTAAGATAGACCCAAGAAATTAAAATCTCATATAATCACATGTAAAATGTACTTTTATTTAAAAATAATATTAATCATCCCAAATATTATAGGATGCATCAATATTAAATATAAAAAAATAGAAAAATTAATTTATCTTAACTTATATAAATATCATTAAATTTGTAAAGATATTGGCTTCATATGATATTGGCAATAATAACAAAATTCTAATAATTATGTTAAAGTGCAGCTACTCTCGTAAGAGTAATAACTATAACACACAAAAGTTCAAAAAATTTAAAAACTTATAAATAATTTGTTCTGATTGGAGAAAAAAAAATACACAAAAATATAGTTAAGAAGGAAAAACATTATTAGTCAAAATTAATTAACCTTGAATCTTGTCGTATGAAAATAGAGTGTATAAATGTAAAAACTATTTATTATTAATATTTAAAAAAAAGCTACAAATTTATAACAAATAAAATATTTGACAACAAGTATGATTAGAATTTTACATCTATTGATATAAATATAAATTTTTATTTAATTAAATAATTAATTTTTAATAATAGTTTTATAATTGTATATGTTAATTACATAGTTATTTTTTTAACAGTAATTTTGTAATTTAATATTATAAGTTTGTAAATATTTATAATAACCTTTTTTTTATTAACGTATGTCTTACGATGTCTATACTCATTATATATACTTGTAATTTAATATTTTTATACATAATTTTTTATTAATTTTTTATCTGATGCAATATTAATATAATATATTAATTTTTATTATGATAATATTGCAATTTTTCATTTTAAAAATATATATTAATAGAAATATAAAAGTATAAATTTATGAGTGAATATGATAAGACCTAAAATTTATTATTTAACATTATAATTATAATAGGTGATAGATTAACGAATTAATTAAAATTTTAATGATAATAAAAAAATTACAAAATGGATAAGAACATTAAAAGTTACTTTCTTGTGTCCATGCAAATTCTTAAGATTATTCTGCAATTTAATAATGACATTAATTATAACGTTAGCAAATAAGTATTTCTTTTACACTAAGTAGAAATTAGAATGAAATTTTATTAAATTAGTATATAATATGTTATACTCAATGATAAATTGTGTGGTAAGAAATACATATTAAATAAACCTTTATGAGATGTTATCTTATAATATATTATTAAATTTTATAATTATATTTTTTATTATTTATTAATTTAATATTCCCTTCCCATATTTATATATATTATAAATTAACAAATTAAATTAGTATGAGTGAAATTTGGTGTCTAGTGTTTTTTATTAATTTTATTGTAATAAACTAAATAATTTTTAATGAGTTTATAATAATATAGAACTGTAATATAATTTTTAGTAAAAGTATAATTATTATTAAAATAATATTAAATTTTAATTTATATTAATAATAGTAATTTTAAAAATTAAAATTATTTATAAATTTAGATATAGATATTTGTTCGCTAAAAATTATTAGCGATAAATTTATATTAAATAGCTTCTCATTGCTAAAAGTAACAACAATATATAATTTATCGTTAAAAATTATTAATGATAAATTTGTATAAAATAGCTTCGCACCGTTGAAAGTGCCACCGACGGGTAAGTCGACGCTAAAAATTATTAGCAACGACTTTATTTAGAATAGCACACTATTGCTAAAGGTAATTAGTAATGGATTGTCGTTACTAATTTATGTTATTAGCAACAAATATACACAGCTATCACTACAGATATATTTTATTAGTAATTTGATAAATAATATAAATCATGAAGAGCATTATTGACAATGCGATTGACCCCCTTCCCCATTCATATATATTAATGATTCTATCAATGAATCATTCAGAATTATTATCATCAATCATTTAGCTATCCAATCAATATCTAAATAAGTGATATATGGGCATAATCCATAGATCCCCATTGCCATCTAGAAGGGAATAAATGAGCAATTAACTATTTATTTTTTTCTTCTTCCCTTTATTAGATAAATAAAGGTTGAATGAAAGCCATTTTAGCACAAGCAGCTGGGCCATTAATTGATGTAGATTAGACTTGGAGAGCTATTCTTATGTCTGACTTCCATTTTAGTTGTTACCAATTTAACTATTATTTGGACAAATTATATATCCATGGTGATGCACTTATTTCATCGTTACGGCTCCGCTTATTTTACAGAAAATAGCTTGTATATAAAAAATATTTTTTATTAAAAATATTTTTTTATAAAAATATTTTTCATTATTTAATTATAATATTAAACTAAATATATGTGTTTATGCCATGTATATATAAATATTTTCATATTTTAATGAAATTATCAAAGTTTATAAAACAAAAAATAACTTTCTATTTTGAAAAGATTGAGTTATTTTTCTTAAAAATGATTTAATTTTTTTTAATAAAAAATATTTTCTCTTAAGTGTCCTAAATGTTAAAAAATATAAAAAATATTTTCTAGTAAAATATTTTCATAAAACAAGCGGAGTCATCAACGACTAAAATCTTCTCTATTATATATCTGTCACCAATATTTTTACTGTAAAAAAAAAATTATTTACATGAAAATTACCAATATATATATGTATCTCAAAAACATTATTCTTTTTAAGTGGATACATCTTTTACAATTGTGAGAATTTTAGGTTTGCTTCTACCAATTGAAACAAGCAAAATAGAGATGTGGTTCAAGATGCAGGCAACAGAGAATGAATTTATAAAACTCATTGATAAATTGAATGGCTAATTTGGAATAAATAAGAATTAGCTATGAATAAGCAAAAAATTAGAAAAAAAAACCAAAATTAGTGACAGATCAGTAATGAAATTCAAGATAAGTGATGAAAATTAGCAATGGAAACCAAAATAGCGATGGAAATTTGCAATTATACTCATACTATAAACCCTAAACCTTTTAACTTTTATTAATTCTATTCTACCGTTAATAAAACCGTTATCTCACTAGTGGAAACGCCATGTCAGCCGCTACGTTAGATGCCATGTCATGCCATGATAATGTACGATTGCTAATAGTTAAAAATTATAGAGTTTAATTGGCAATTTTTTAGTATGGGGTATAATTGTAAAAAATTTATAAGCACGGGATTTTTTTGATAATTTTCCCAATCCATTTCAATTTACTTTTAAAATTGAGAGTTAATTAACAATTCAATTTGGATTAGTTAATTTAATTAACTTCAAAATATTTCAATACGAAAATATGATAAAGTAGTTATAAAAAAATGAGAATGGAAAAGGAAATATTAAAATGACATGAAATGAAGTAATATTAAAAATTTACAATGTTTGAATATTTATACAACATTGGTTTTGAACATAATTGAATAGCGAAAAATGATTCATATAGTCAACTATAACTAGTTTTGGAGATTTAATTATTATTATTATTGATATATATTTTAATTAATTATATATCACTTTTATAGTAAATATTTTAAAAAAAAAAATTATTTTTAGTCTCTAGATTATACTGGAGATGACAATATAAAATACCATGAAATTTATCTTTTTTAAATCAAATTAGTATTTTAAATATCCGAATCCATCCTAAATCTGATTATATTATATGAATAATAATCGAACCTGTTTCAATTTATATGTTTTAATTAATAATCTACTTAAAGTATATTTATAATTAATAATTTATATTTTAAAATTTAATAATTTTAGAAAAATTTGCTAAAAAAAACTTGTAATTTTTATTCAAAATTTTACAATTATGCTTTATACTAATTAAATTACCAATTAAATCTTATACTTTTCAACTTTTACCAATTATACCCTATTGTTGGCATGACGTGACATCTGATATAGCAGCAGACATGACATCTCCATTAGGTAGATAATGATTTTGTTAATGGTAAAATAGAATTAATAAGAGTTAAAAAAAACTTAAGATTTAATTGTCAATTTTTATAGTATTAGATAGAATTATAAAAATTTAACTCAACTTAACTTAACTCAACTAAGCTTTTATCCTAAAAATTTGAGGTCGACTATATGGATTCTCTTTCTCCACTCTAAACAATTTTTTATTAAATCCTTGGAAGTGTAATGCTTCTAGATCATGTTGTACTACTCTCCTCCAAGTCAGTTTAGGTCTACCATTTCTCTTCTTTTTATCCTCTAACCTAATGTGCTCTACTTGTCTAACTAAAGCATCCGTATGTCTACGTTTCACATGACCAAAGCACCTCAATCTCCCTTCTCTCAACTTATTCTCAATTGGTACCACTCCTACCTTTTCTCTAATACTCTCATTACGGACTTTATCTAGTCTAGTATGGCCACTCATCTACCTTAACATTCTCATCTCCGCAACTCTTATCTTAGACACATACGACTCCTTCAGTGCCCAACACTCACTACCATATAACATGGCCGGTCGTATGGTTGTACGATAAAATTTTCCTTTCAACTTATTGGGAATCTTGCGATCACATAAAACTCCAGTGGTACGTCTCCACTTCAACCATCCGGCTTTAATTCTATGACTAACATCCTCCTCACATCCCTCAGCTATTTGAAAGACTAAGTCGAGATATTTAAAGTGATTACTTTGGGACAGTATCACTCCATCCAAACTAACTCCTTCCCTATTACCAGTTCGGCCTTCACTGAACTTGCAATACATGTATTCTATCTTCGTTCTACTTAACTTAAAGCCCTTTGACTCTAGAGTACTTCTCCAAAGCTCTAGCTTTCTATTAACTCCTTCTTGCGTCTCATCTATCAGAACTATATCATCTGCAAACATCATGCACCAAGGGATACTCTCTTGTATATGTTTCGTTAATTCATCTAAAACTAATGTAAAAAGGTAAGGGCTTATAGCTGAACCTTGGTGTAATCCAACTGAGATAGGAAAATCTCTTGTGTCCCCTCTCACTGTGCACACAATAGTAGTTGCTCCTTCATACATATTTTTCCACACTTGTATGTACCTAATAGATACCCCCTTTTGTTCTAACACTCTCCATAAGATATCTCTTAAAACACTATCATAAGCCTTCTCCAAATTGATAAAAACCATGTGTAAATATTTCCTCGCATCTTTATATTTATCTATCAAGCTTCTAATGAGAAAGATCGTTTCTATAGTTGAACGACTATGCATGAAGCCAAATTGATTAGGAGAGATAGAAGTATCATGACGTAGTCGATGTTCCACAACTCTCTCCCACAACTTCATAGTATGGCTTATGAGTTTAATTCCCCTATAGTATGAGCAACTCTATATGTCTCCCTTATTTTTAAAAATAAGTACTAAAATACTCCTCCTCCATTCATCAGTCATTTTCTTTGAATTTAGAATCTTATTAAACAATTTAGTTAACCATACCACTCCCATATCTCCCAAATACTTCCACACTTCAATTGGTATTCCATCAGGTCCACAGGCTTTACCCACTTTTATTTTTTTAAGTTCTTTCTTTACTTCTAAAGATCTAATCCTTCTAGTATAATTCACATTCTTTTCTATTGCTCTGTAGTCTATATTTACGCTATTACCATTTTAACTATTATTAAAGAGATCATCAAAATAATTTCTCTATTTTTCTTTAATGTCCTCATTTTTCACCAACACTTTTCCTTCTTTATCCTTAATGCACCTAACTTGATTAAGATCTTGATATTTCTTTTCTCTCCTCCTTGCTAATCTATAAATATCTTCTTCTATTTTTTAGTTCCAAGTTTCTCATATAACTTTTAAAAGGCCTGCGCTCTTGCTTGACTAAATGTCTTTTTTGCTTCTTTCTTTGCTATCTTATGCTGTTCATATGCCTCATTATTATCACACTTAGGTAATTTCTTATACCATTTTCTCTTTCTCATTCTACCACCATCTCTCTTTTGAGGGTGGTCCATGTCCTCTAGACTCTCCAAGTACTTTTCTAGCTACTTCTCTAATCTTTAATGCCATCTATATCCACATATCATTGGTCTCCATATCCAACTTCGATGCTTCAGACTCAAGAAGCTCATTTTTTAACTTCACTTACTTTACTCCTTTGAACTCCCACCACTTTGTTCGAGCTACACTATTTCTTCTAACCTTACTTGAATTATTACTAAACTTGACATCCAAGACCACTAACCGATGTTGACTTGTTAAAGCCTTTCCCGGAATGACCTTACAATCCTTGCATAGAGCTCTATTTGTCTTCCTGGTTAAGAGAAAGTCAATTTGGCTTCTATGTTGCCCACTTTTGAAAGTCATTAAATGTGACTCACTTTTTATAAAGTAGATATTTGCTAGTATTAAGTCGTATGCCATAGCAAAATCCAAAATACTTTTTTCCTCCTCATTTTGGTTGCCAAATCCAAACCCTCCATAAACATTCTCATAGCCTTGCCTATCACTTCCTACATGTCCATTTAAATCTCCACTTATGAAAACATTCTCTTTATTCGGTATGTTTTGCATTAGATCATCCATATCTTCCCAAAACTTTTGTTTACTCTCACTATCTAGTCCTATTTGTGGGGCATAAGCACTAAATACATTTATTGTTTCTCCTTCTAGTACTAGCTTTACTGGTATAATTCTATCTCCTACTGTTTTCATAGCTATTACAGAATCTTTCAACGTCCTATCTATGATTATGCCCACACCATTCTTATTTCTCTCCTTTCCAGTAAATCACAGTTTATACCATGAATTACTCACTTCCTTACTTTTCTCTCCTACCCATTTAGTCTCCTGAATGCAAGCAATATTCACCCTTCTCCTTTCCAAGGTATCCACAAAGCTCCATTAATTTTCCTATAAGTGATCCAATATTCCAAGTACCAATCCTGATTCTCCTCCTATTATGTTCCTTCCTAATTAATCTCCTTCTGTGATATCTTCTATTGTTCTCTATGCCTATCTGATGTTCTATTCTACTGTCTGTTCTACAATTGTAAAAATTTAAAATGTATAAATTTTTTTGGTAGTTATCACAATAATTTTTAGTAATACAACGAAAAACAAAAAATATTTTATGTTTCAAAACTATTTTTTTCAGTAAAAAAATTTTTTTTGCAAATAAATTATTTTTTTTAAAACAAATGAAACCTATCCCTAAATTTAATTCTATCCAAAACATGACTACAAATATTATTCTATATAATCTTCCTTTCAGAATTATTTACATTTACATTTTATCATACACTTATTTAATTTTGTTTATAGTAAATATATAATTCTAATTTATATAATATATAAATGTGTGAAGGGAGAGAGGAACATTAGCTTTGTTCAAATTACGCTTTATTATGTATAGTATTTACAATTATATTTTTTATTATTTATTTAATTTTAGAGTTTATATAAATCTAAAATTCTTAGTCCTACTTGTATTTAAATTTTACTTAATTAATTTTTATTTATAATATAATTCAAAATAAAATTTCATAAAGATATCTTTATGATTTACATTATTTACAAAAATAAAAAGATATTTTATTTATATGAATCACTATTTTAATGAATTCTAATAGATTTCTATCTCTATATTAATTATAATTGTTTATGTAAAAAGTATTTTAATACAATTATATTAAATTTACATAAAAAAGAAAAGAAATTAATTTTTGTCAGTCAAATATATGAATTATTTTATTAATTTTTTGAAGTTTTATTTTAATGTAATTTCTTATAAGTTCATTAAAAAAATTTATATTAAACAAATTTATTTTTTTAAGTTATAGATATATTTCTAAAATTTTTAATTATTATATTTATATATAAGTTAGTTCTAATTAAAATTGAATTTATAAATCTTGTGTAAATACTACTACATTTATTGATAAGCTTATATACATATATATATTTATTTATTTATTTATTTATTTATTTATAGCAATAACATAAAAATATTATAAAAAAAACTATATTCGTTGATTTATAAAAAATACTTAATTAGTATATAATATATAATAAAGTTTTATGAATCTAAAAAAAGACATTATTAGGTGCCACAGATGTGCAATTAAGCTAATAACATTATTTTTTATTCTTCTAAATGTTTTCAAATTAAAAATTTTTTAAAAAAAAAGCCACAATAAACTCAAATGTAAATCGAATACATTCAATTGAACGGAGAGACCATTTGCATTCCTCGTGGAAGTTGCATCTAATAACAGCTGATGAATAGACCGACTCACTTCTTCAGCTGCTTTCCAGTCTTTTTGACCAAACGTCGAAGCTTCCGATAACAGAAACTCAACCAATAAAAGCTCCCGCCGGTGAGCCACAACCTTCCAACAGCGAATAAAAAGTTTAACGTCATGGAAAAATTAACAATATATAAATAAAATAAAGAAAACTACTTACAAAATATTTTTTTGATCATAGAAACTAGCTTCATCAACATCGTTATAGTCGTCCGAATAAATGAAACTCCTTACTACCTTTATAATGGCATAAAATAGGAAGATGAAGAAGGTCAATCCGATGACACAAATGCTAATTCTCAAGGAAGGTGCTAGAATTGCATAAGCACCTGTCACAAATGTAATCACCATTGCTACTATAGCGTAAAAGAGGAAACTGATAGCACATTTTATTAACCAATAGTTTGCTTTCAGATATCCTAAAATCACTAACATGAAATGGATGAAAACAGAACAAGTAGATAAAACCATAGCTATAGTATTGAATATCATGAATGCTTTAAAAGCTGAATTTCTGCTTAGAATAGGCGTTCCCTTCTTTAAATCATCTTCATTACTTATATAACCACCGGGTAAAGTAAACGCTGCTGCAAAAGTTACTGTTGCTATGAGTGCTGCAGCCACCAAATGAGAGTCTTTGGCTTTTTCAAATTTATCTAGCATATTTTTATTTCTCATTTCTACTTTTTCATCCTGAATTTTAATTTCTCCCAATGGTCCAGTGCCAAGCTCTTTCATCCATCTCAAATGTTCATCCTGTAACACTTTTAGAATATTAGCTACTTCAAAAAATAAATAATAATAATAAAAAAGAAATCAATTCTTTTGTAGCATTTTTGCATTGCTCAATTCATATTTACTCAAAGCATTTGAAAGAAAGTTGTTTTTTTTTTGGATTAATTATCATTTGCCCCTATTTATCAAAAATCGTTTAGAGTGGAGAAAGAGAATTCATATAGCCGACACCTTATCATTTGCTCCTAAGATATGCCAAAAATATACTAACTACTCGCTATATTTCCAAAATTGAATTAAAAATTTCTTTACTTATCAATGAATTATAAATCATTAATATTAGAATTATCACACTTTTTAGTTTAAAATCAATTGAATACTTAGAAGTGTATTGATCACAAATAGGAATAAGCATGCAATTAGATTTTTTTATATTTTTACGCCAGTTTACAAATACATAGATTTCACCGTATATTTTTTTATTCAATTCACAAGTTTCCACCACATCCGCATTTCATATAAAATTATTATAAATATTATAATAATTTTATTTTTATTTATTAACTATCTCATAATTTTTAAAATAACTCTAATATTATTGAGTCAAAATTTATTGATATAATAATTATTTTAATTATTATAAAAAATATTCAGCAAAAATCTAGGTATAGAAATACAAATTCTTATGAGTTTCAAAGTTATGTGATGATGATCAAATAATCAATTAATTTTATTTTTTTAATATATTATGGATACTTTATTTAGTTCTTCTAAATGTGTAACGGTAAATATCAAATTAACATTTAATAAAAAAAAATAACTTAATTAAATTTTGTAAAATTAAAATTCATAATATTCTAACATAAAAGATAAGAATATTATTATTATTACGAAAGCATTGATGTTAGTTGGCTGACCTTCTCTGACGAAGAGTATCCTTCAATTTGATCGTGCGCTTTCCACCAAAAGAGGAAGATATCAATATCTCCTTTTCGTATGAAAGAAGGGGGACGGGGATGATAAATCTCATACAGATGGGCAGGCGTATTTCCTCTACTATCTTTTTGATTTAAAAGGTAAATTAATGAAGAATGTCGAAGCAGTGCTTGTAGTACTTGATTATTTTTGCTGATCACTGCGTAATGAAGAACATTCCAGCCTTTAATGTCAATAAGTTCACAGCAATCCGGGCATTTAGAAATGATAGTCTCCATTGTCTCTTGGAAGCCTTGACCGGCTGCAATGTGAAGAGCTGTCCTCTTCCAATCTTTGTCGACAACGTAAGCAGAAGATTGATCCTTATCTAATAGTTGTTCGACCACTGAAGTATGACCTTTATAAGCAGCATAGTGAAGTGGAGTCCATCCTTTTTCATCTGTTTCTTTGGTCAAACTACTCCATTTGTCCAATAGCTCACCTAACATCTTCAATAGCATATGCTCCTCTTTCTTTTCAGCTGGAAGAAAGTCAACAAGACCAAATTCATAATTACTAATAAATTTTAGCAAATTACCAAAAATTTGTGGTAATTTTATTAAAAGTTTTTTTTTTTTTTTTGTAGTGTATAAAAACTTAATAATATACAAAGAAATTGCGAAGGCTTCAAGGAAAATACGTGAAAATTTTAAAATATAATTTCATTCAATTACAGTTAGAGTTTTGCCTTTCTTGTTAGCAACCAAATTCAAGTAACATATAACCAATTTAAATCAATATAATACACAAATACTCAATATATACACATAGGAAGTTTTTAATCTGCTTACTGAATTACCTTTAAGTTTAGAGAAGTCGTACATTGCTGCTGCATGTAATGCCGTTTTACCATTGGGGCCGCCATAAGCGAGTGATTGTGATTTGGGATTTCTTAATAGTTCAAGAACTATCTTTATACGTCCATTTTCAGCAGCCACGAAAAGCGGAGTTTCCCCGCAATCATTGGCAGAATATGCAAACTCATCAGGATCTTCATATCTCATTATTGCTTTCACAACATCAAGACTTCTTTGATATCGTGCCGCTTCATGCAAGGCCGTATCTTTATTTTCATTTGTCATCCTTAACATCTTCCTTTCCCTCGCCCTTGGCTCTTCTCCGCTCTCTATATCTATTTCTGGTGAAGCCTTTTCCTGCTCGATGAGCACTTCTGCTGCACCAGCATGCCCGTACCTTGCTGCAAAGTGCAACGGAGTATCACCGTGGACATTGACCTTCAGTAACAGTGACGGACAAATACCAAGCACCTGTTCTACAAACTCTGTGGATCTTTCACTTAAAAGCAAAGAAAGTAAAACGTGAGCGTTCGGCAAAATGACAGTCTAGGCACTTACCTGTGTGAGGTCGAGGCTATCAAACTGACTCTGGAGATCATAAGTATTGTAGAGTTGAAAGTTGGTGATACAAGGACCAATGCTTACTTCGAGATGGCAAAAACAAGGTTAAAGTGCAGTTGAACCGAAGCGACAGAAATTGGGTCAGAATGAGATCAAGCTGAGAGAATAATGTGTTGATGTTGGGGTGATGAAGACGAGACCGAACAGAAATGGTGTGGTAGAGTGATGAACAAACTGAAAATGAAGGACTTCAGGGTTCGAAAACTCTATCAATGG
This sequence comes from Hevea brasiliensis, assembly GCF_030052815.1. Lineage (NCBI taxonomy): Eukaryota > Viridiplantae > Streptophyta > Magnoliopsida > Malpighiales > Euphorbiaceae > Hevea > Hevea brasiliensis. The sequence goes on from NC_079505.1 coordinate 16,947,186, forward strand.
AGATACTCGAGAAAACTAGTTTCTGAAGTTTCTCAATTTTTATGCAAGCTTAGAATGGCAAAGCGTCAAGACTGAATTAAATTTCAGAGCCTTTCCACTATAATCACCACCACCTTTTTGTGTCTTCCCTTCTACAGTATTGCATACAGGTATTTATAGGGAACGGGTGTTCCTAATGAAGGGTCAGGATCTCTTCTGGGGAGATGGAAGGTTTGGATTTAAAAGGACATAATCCGATGTATGAGAATTGAAGAGAATCAAAATGGGCGGTTGAGATCCTATTCAGAATATCTGTCCTTTCTCTTTTTTAATCCAACGGCTCAGGTTTTTTTCTGTCAAGACGGATCCGAAGCCTGGGAATAAAAGGCGCCAGTCCTGTCGTCTACTTTTTGATTCAAGGGTTCCGGGTTTGTCCTTACAAGTAAGATCAACGGTGAAGATTGAGATGTACAGGACTGCCATAACTGTCTTGGCGTCTGTCAGCAATGTGGGCGATTCTGCAAATGAGGCGTGCGGTGAAGATTTGATCACGCCTGCAACGCTTTAACTACCTCGGCCCTGATTATGAAGAAAGTTATTGGAAGTCTTTTGTCCTCTTGTTGCTTTCCGATCTCTATTCCTTCCGATCTCTCTGTTATGACTCTTTTCCGATCTCTCTCACATCGGGTCCCTCATCGCTTCCCGATTTGAGATCGCCCAAATGATGAAATTTGATCTTTGAAGGTTCTCTTAATGATGTAATCCGATCTCTTGGGATCGCCCAAATGAGGTAATCTGACCTTTTGGAAATGAAATGAAATTTTATTTGAATGTCATTATTTAATTATCGCATTGGTTAATTTTTCGATCTCTGGTGTGCATATCCGATCTGGTCCCTAATTAAATCGTCCTTAGCCGATCTGTGACTCTGAACATTTGCCCTAATCCGACAGCCTTAGCTAACCGATCTCATTTTATTTTATTTATTGTGTTTCTGGAACCTTCCCGCGACGTGTCAGGAAAGCGGGCGGATTCCGCTAACCGATGCGTTGCTTGGGACTCTGTGAGCATTGAATGCTCAAACGGGTATAAATAGGGGGAGGGTCCATCAGTTGCTCCTCTATGTCACTTTCAGCACTCTGCTAGCAACTTCAACTTTCTCTCATTTCTTCAAGTTTTTCCGGCACCGATCACATTCCGGTAAGGGTTTTAATCCTTCTCTTAGTTAAACTTCTTTTATTTCTTTGAAAATGAGCGGCGCCGAGGGTCAGAGAGCGGCGAGCCCCCCTTCCGTCCATATCTCTTGGACGTCGGACGAAGTTGAGGTGGTCAGGCCAAGTGGGCGACCTGAGCCTCCTACGACCTCTGCTTCAGCCCACGGTCAAGCGGCACAATCAAGACGGACACCTTCCTCTGGGAGAGAAAATCTTCCCATGGACGAGTTGTCGTCAGTCCTTCAAGAAACCGATCATGGTGTATGAAGAATAATTAAAAGCCGGGCTTCGGTTTCCCCTTGACGACTTCTTCAAGGACATTCTGAAGTTCCACCACGTATGTATAGCCCAAGTACATCCGAACTCATGGCGAATTCTGGTGGCTTTTAGAGGCTTATGCCGGGCCAAGAAGCTCGAGCCTACAGCGAAGGTTTTTGCCGAGCTGCATAGGCTTACTCGTCGAAAGGACGACGAGTATTGGTTCTTCCAAGCCAAACTGCACTGCGGTCTTTTTATCGATCTCCCCTCTTCACTGAAGAATTGGAAGAATCGCTTCTTTATGTTGAGGAGCAAGATTCTGAAGGGTTTTGAAGGTTTCCCACGTAGCTGGCAATGTCTGAGCCCATCAATTCCAAAGAAGGTCGCCCTGAGTAGGGACGAGGGTGCCATGGTAATGGAATTGAAGGATCAGGCGGCCACTCACAAGTCTTCGTGCTTTTATGCTGTTATGGCCGAATTGAGATGGTGGCTAATGCGGATGATCGCCAATGAAGACTATGAACTGCAGCTTTATGACCTCGGACCCGGGACCGGTATAATCTAAATCTTGTTAGTAGTATACCCTAGAGTATATCATTTAATATGTATCTTGTACATATTTTATTAATAAAAGGCATTTTCACTTTTCCGTTTACATAATATATTTATGTGTAATAGAAAATGTCCATTGATATTTTGTTAGAAATTCTATTCTTAAGTTGTTAAGAATATGAGTGACAGTATTTATAGTACAAAGTATCATAAATACGTTCACAATCGAGGATACTTCATAATAAGGACATGACTTATACAGAAAGATTGTATTCATGTTTGTTCCCAAGTTATTTATATGAGATATAAATAAGATGGAATGGTGAGTCTCATGCCATATAACAAACATGATAGGCACTTATACATGATAAGTAGGCGAACGGTGACACTTATGATAAGCACATGGAGTTTACTCTTGTCAATGTTTTGTCATAAATCATATCAGTGCATATAATCTTTAGACCTGAGATAGCACAGTTATCTTGTATATAGGTAGTTTGAGTTTGATACTGCTTTCATACTTGTAAAGTGTATGGGTATGTGGGCATGTGTTGGCTCCTATTAGTTATATATGGAGGTAGATGTTGATCAAGATGGAATCTGTTCCTCTAAGTAAATAGAGATAAAATCCTATATTCATTTAATTGTTCTTGATGTTTCAAGTTCCTGGCCAGGACAGATAGATTTATTCAGAAAATAGTTTCTGATGAGAAAATCTTTTTAATCAAGAACTGGAATTAAAGAGAACATAATATTCATAGCAAATGGAGTTTGACATAAACCATGACTCCAGCTTGAGTTGGGATTTTGTAACAGAGAGATTCTAGTGCATGGTAACATATGATTATAGGTTCATTTAAGGTAAACCTTATTACTAATTGGGTGTCCATGGCATGCTATGCTAGGTGTTAACCATGGTCTATGAGGTGCATAAAATGATTTAGAGAAATCATTTATGGTAAGAAAGAGTTCTGATGATATTAAGAGTTGATATCATGTCTCATTGCCAATTAGTGATGAGCCTAGTAAGTCACACACATACACAAGTTATCACCTATTTAAATATGATTTAATTAATTAATTAAAGAGTTTAATTGATTAATTAAATAGGTTTGGTTTGCAATTAGATTACAAAGTCCCTAGCATGACTTGAAACCAAATCTAGATTATTGGATGTATAGTATAAGTTAAATTTATATTTAAAGTGTTTAAATATGAATTTGATTAATGAGAAATTAATTAATAGAGATTAATTAATTAATTTATATTTGATATAAATTAATTAGAAGAAGAGAAATAATTATTTTGGATTAAGAACTCAAAATTAAGACACAAGGGCATTTTGGTCATTTCACAGTGTGACACGTGGCACCATGAGATGGTGACACATGGGATTACACATAAGCTTGCCAAATGTTTTTAGTCATGTGAGATGATTAATATTAAGATTAAATATAGGTTTGACACTTGGCACAATGTGATTGGGTCACTTAAACCTAGAGCTAATCAAAGGGTGACATGTGGCAAGGGTTTAAAGTGTTAACCTAGCTATATAAGTGTTGTTATGAAAAAAGAAAAGCAACCAGCAGCCACTCCTCTTTTGTCACGCCATTTTGAGGCTCTCCATCTATTCTTCTTCATCTCTCATCAATTCAAAGAGATTAGCCATCAATCTCTTGAATTAAGAACACTAGAAATTGTTTCTAGTGTCCTGTTTACATCTTTAATCTCTTAAAAGGCAGAACTTGAATTTTTAATTAATAGAAAAAGCTTTAGAAGCTATTCAAGGGCTGCCATAGGTGTTCTTGGTGTGGACAAGCTAGAGGGACAACATCTGGTGTCCTAAAGACGAATCTCAAAGGCATGCATACAGATTGCGATTGCATCAAGAGGTTAGTGTAATCGTTCTTGATTTAATCTAGGGTTCTAAAATTAATCTGATTAATTTAAAAATCTTAAATGGCAAATACAGATCCAAAAACATATTAAAAGAGTTTTAATATGTTGTTTATCATTGAAATCAAATAGATAAAAATAAATCTTGCATGATGCATGTGACCCTAGATGAAATTTTTGAATTCAATGGTATAAACTTATGTTTTTCACGCTTCCGTTCCTTCAATTGGTATCAGAGCCACTATATTTGCCATTTAGATTGTTGATTATATGATTTAATTGTGTGTTTGATCATGAGATCAAAAGTTCATTGCTGGTTGCAAAGCAAGGTGGCAGCATACTTAAAAAAAACACCACGGGTGGTTCAAGGTTTGGCTTCCATGGGTGGTTCAAGGTTTGGCTTTTAATTCTGCAATTGTTGTATGATCTAAGGCCTATTCTTTGACTAATTAAAGTGTTTAATTAGTAGTTTTAATCACACAATTAAATTATGATTCAAATCAGAATTTTAAAAATTGTTTGAATGTGATTCAAATCTGAATTTTAAAAGTTGTTTGAATGTGATTCAAATCTGAATTTTTAAAGTTGTTTGAATCATATTTAAATCTGATTTTTTAAAGTTGATTGAATAATATTCAGATCTGATTTTTTAAAAAATGTTTGAATGTGATTCAAATCTGATTTTTTAAAAAATGTTTGAATGTGATTCAAATCTGAATTTTTAAGGTTGTTTGAATGTGATTTAAATCTAAATTTTTAAATTTGTTTGAATGAGATTCAAATCTAAATTTTTAAATTTATTTGAATCATATTCAAATCTGGATGTTTAAGTTGAATATGAGATATTCAATTTAATTTAAGTATCTTTATTTTATTTAATTGTTAAATAGTGATATGCATGATGGATGATCATGGACTATAAAAGACCAATGTGATTGGATTTATTTCTTTTATGTTTCTTTGGGATTGTAAATTAATTAATTTATTTTAATTTATTTTGGGCATGTATTATTAAGTTTGTAATAATTTTTGGGTTGTAATTTCATTTATTTAAGTTCTTGTAAATTCACCTTGGTATGCCAAGGATTACTATGTAATGGGATTGCAAGAAGTTCAAGGAGGTCAAGAGCATTGGTGGGACCAGTGGGAGGAATTCAAGATCAAGTGTTGATTATGTACTCCTTCAGCAACTCTTGTAAAATGAATGAATGAAATGAATCCCTTAGAAAGTCCATGATGATACCATATTTACTGCTTATCATGAATGCATGAGATGTATGGGAATGTATGCAATTATATGATATATGCATGCTAAATGGATAATGTGCAAAGTGAGACCTTAATAGTAATTAGGATGACCACAAAATCTTCCAAACAAATGATTAAGTTGGAAATGTTATAATTAAAGTAATTATAACATGGGCCCTCCATTGGGGCAATTATTTTAAGAAATTTTAAATAGTTGCATAAGATGCAATTAATTTAAGAGATTTTCTTAAGAATAATTGTTAAGCATGAGATGTTGTAAATATGTAAATGGTTTGGTGGCCAATATTGGATGTACCTGAGGACATTAAAATTATTTGCATAATTACTGGCTCAATGGGATCAACTTAACTAATGCAAGATAAGTCAATAATGGATGTTCCTGAGATTTTGAGCATTAGGGGCTAGGTAAAGGATTGAACCTCACATGAGATGTGATAGCCAAGGAGTTTCTCACTTATAGTTTATTGTAATTCCAATAACGGATGTACCTGAGGATGATCAATAGAATTATAAGAATTCAATCACCCACTAAAAATCCATCCAACTAGGATTTTCGTTTTCTACTTTGGAAGTGTAGGATTCGCTAAGTTAGTGGGAAGACCAATTTGATTAGAAGACCATAATTATTTTGGTTAATTACTTGATACATTTACTAATTAATCTGGTTATTTTCTACAATTAATTTTCTGATAATAATGAGCACAGAACAACCATCACAATCCAATATCCTTGCAAGCATACTTGATCGCAATAGGTTGACAGGACCTAATCTCTCTGATTGGCTAAGAAATTTGAAACTTTTCCTGAACCTTGAACATATAGGATATGTTCTAGATTCAAATGTTCCTGGTCCCTTACCTCCAGAGGCCACTCAAGAGGAACAATGAAACTTTGGACAAGTGGAAGGAGCATGATATGAGAGCTAAGTGTTACATGTTTGCTTCCATGAGTAATAAGTTACAGAAGCAGCATGAGAACATGCAGAGTGCGAGTGAGATCCTCCTTCACCTACAAGAGTTGTATGGTGAGCACAGTAGGAATGCTAGGTATGAGATATCTAGGCAACTGTTCCGCATGAGGATGTCTGAGGGACAGAATGTTGGGGATCATGTCCACAAGATGATTCAGCTGATTGAGCAGTTGGAACATCTTGACTTCAACATGGATTTCCAACTATAGACGGATTTGATTCTTCAGTCCCTTCCTGAGTCTTTTGGGAATTTTGTGACAAATTTTCATATGACTAAACAGGAATGCACCTTAGCTGGTTTACTCAACATGCTGGTTATTACCCAAAAGAATATGCCGGGCAATAAGGGAAAAGAGGTTGCTTTGATTGCATCTTCTTCTGCTGGAAAGTCCAACAAGAAGAAGGGCAATAAGAAAAAGAAACCTCAGATTCCTGGTCCTTCCAAGAAAATAGCTAAACAGAAAAGGAAGACCAAAGCTGACAAAGGCAAAGGAAAGTGTTTCCAACAGGAAAGTGTTTCTATTGCCAGTAAGAAAGTGTTTCCACTGGCTAGAGTATAGCAATCTAAATGAATGCAATGCCATGGTGAAAACCAACTCAAGTTCAAAATATATTTGGCACTTAAGGTTATGTCATGTTGTAGAAGATAGGATTACAAAATTGGAGAAAATGGGAATTCTATCCTCATTGGGCTCTGAGCCTACTCCAACTTGTGAATCTTGCCTTCAGGGCAAAATGACTAGATCACCCTTTGTTGGACAAGGGCTAAGGGCTGAAAATATTTTGGAGCTAATACATAGTGATGTATGTGGTCCATTTAAGGAAATGGCTAAAAGCAATTTTCATTATTTTATTACCTTTACTGATGATAAATCAAGGTTTAGGTATTTGTATTTGATGAAATACAAACATGAATCCTTTGAAAAGTTCAAAGAATTTAAATCTGAAGTAGAAAATCAAACAGGAAAGAGTATTAAAGCTCTTCGATCAGATCGTGGAGGTGAATATTTGAGTACTGAATTTGATGAATACTTGAGAGAGCACGGCATTGTTTCCCAGCTGACTCCTCCAAGAACGCCACAACTGAATGGTGTATCTGAAAGGAGAAATCGTACCCTATTGGATATGGTACGTAGTATGATGAGCTATACTTATATGCCAATCTCCTTTTGGGGATTTGCATTAGAATCAGCTTTGTATATTCTGAATAGGATTCCATCAAAATCAGTTTCTTCCACACCTTATGAGATATGGCATGGAAGAAAACCAAGTCTTAAGCATGTTAAGATTTGGGGTTGTCCAGCTTATATAAAAAAACTGAACACTGATAAATTGGAAACCAGGTCAGAAAAGGGTCTATTTGTTGGATATCTAAAAGATAGTTTTGGATATTATTTTATTTGCCTACTTCACAAAAGGTTGTGATAAGTAGAGATGCCACATTTCTTGAACAACAGTTTGTTCAAGAAATAGACAAAGGAAGGCAAATAGAGTTGGAATTGGAGAATTCTGACCAATCAACAGATAAGATGGATATAGATCCATCTACTCAACCTATACCCATTGATGAAACATCTACAGCTGTTCCTCGTAGAACAACCAGGGTATCTCACCCACCAGTGAGATATGGTTTCCTTCATGAAGAAGAACAAGAGTTGTCTACTCATGAAGAAGTAGATCATGGAGATGATCCACTCACCTATAAAGAAGCTATATCAGATATAGACTCTTCAAAATGGATTGATGCTACGAAATCTGAAATTGATTCCATGTATAAGAATCAAGTTTAGGATCTTGTTGACTCACCTGAAGGTATTGTAACTATAGGGAACAAATGGGTTTTCAAGAAGAAAATTGGTTTTGATGGAAAGGTAGAGACCTATAAGGCAAGGCTAGTAGCGAAAAGGTTTCGCCAAAGGCAAGGAATCGACTATGAGGAGACTTTCTCCCCTGTTGCCATGCTTAAATCAATTAGGATTCTATTAGCAATAGCTGCATACTATAATTATGAGATTTGGCAGATGGATGTCAAAACAGCTTTTCTCAATGGATACATTGAAGAAAACATTTTCATGGAACAACCTAGGGGTTTTGAATCCCAAGATGGTTCCAAGGTATGCAAGCTAAAGCGATCCATTTATGGGTTGAAACAAACTTCGAGGAGTTGGAACATCCGTTTTGATGAAGCCATTAAATCCTTTGGTTTTATCAAAAATGAGGATGAGCCATGTGTATATAAGAAGGTTAGTGACAGTGCTATCACTTTCCTTATCTTATATGTGGATAACATACTATTGATGGGTAATGAAACATGTATGTTGACAACTGTAAAGGTATGGTTGTCAAATACATTCTCCATGAAAGACTTAGGGGAGGCAACCTATATTCTTGGGATTCGCATCTATAGAGATAAAGCGAAAAGAATAATTGGTTTATCCCAAAGTCTATACTTGGAAAATGTGTTAAAGAGGTTTAACATGCTTGATTCCAAGAGAGGATTGTTACCAGTGAGACATGGTATCCACCTTTCAAAAGAGATGTCTCTAAAGACACCTGAAGAAAGAGATAAGATGGCCAGGATTCTATATGCTTTGGCTATTAGAAGTTTAATGTATGCAATGTTGTGTACTAGGCCGGATATCGCATATGCTGTTAGTTTGACTAGCAGGTATCAATCCAATCCAGGTTTGGAACACTGGATAGCTGTCAAGAATATTCTTAAGTACTTGAGAAGAACTAAGGATTTATTCTTGATTTATGGAGGTGGAGACTTACAATTGGATGGTTATACTGATTCTGACTTCCAATCAGATATCGATGATAGAAAGTCTACCTCTGGATATGTGTTCATTTGTAATGGAGGTGCAGTCAGTTGGAAGAGTTCCAAACAGAGCACGACTGCAGATTCCACTACAGAAGCTGAGTATATTGCTGCAAAGGAAGCTGTTTGGATAAAGAAGTTCGTGACAGAACTTACAGTAGTTCCTTCCATTGAGTCAGCAGTTCCACTACACTGTGATAACAATGGAGCAGTCATATAGGCTAAGGAACTAAGGTCTCACCCAAAATCCAAACACATGGAAAGGCACTACCACATTATCAGAGATATAGTTGGGCAAGGCGATATAGCCATGCAGAAAAAATAACATCAGCTGAAAAAACCAGCTGATCCATTCACTAAGCCTTTGTCACAAGCACAGTTAGATCGACATCTTGAGAAGATGGGTCTAAGGTATTGTAATGAATGGCTCTAGTGCTAGTGGGAGATTGTTAGTAGTATGCCCTAGAGCATATCATTTAGTATGTATCTTGTACATATTTTATTAATAAAAGGCATTTCCACTTTTCCGTTTACATAATATATTTATGTGTAATAGAAAAGGTCCATTGATATTTTGTTAGAAATTCTATTCTTAAGTTGTTAAGAATATGAGTGATAGTATTTCTAGTAAAAGTATCATAAATACGTTCATAATCGAGGATACTTCATAATAAGGACATGACTTATCCAGAAAGATTGTATTCATGTTTGTTCCCAAGTTATTTATATGAGATATAAATAATATGGAATGGTGAGTCTCATGCCATATTACAAACATGATAGGCACTTAGACATGATAAGTAGGCCGAACCAGTGACACTTATGACAAGCACATGGAGTTTACTCTTGTCAATGTTTTGTCATAAATCATATCAGTGCATATAATCTTTAGACCTGAGATAGCATAGTTATCTTGTAAATAGGTAGTTTGAGTTTGATACTGCTTTCATACTTGTAAAGTGTATGGGTATGTGGGCATGTGTTGGCTCCTATTAGTTATATATGGAGGTAGGTGTTGATCAAGATGGAATCTGTTCCTCTAAGTAAATAGAGATAAAATCCTATATTCATTTAATTGTTCTTGATGTTTCAAGTTCCTGGCCAGGACAGATAGATTTATTCAGAAAATAGTTTCTGATGAGATTATGTTTTAATCAAGAACTGGAATTAAAGAGAACATAATATTCATAGCAAATGGAGTTTGACATAAACCATGACTCGGCTTGAGTTGGGATTTTATAATAGAGAGATTCTAGTGCATGGTAACATATGATTATAGGTTCATTTAAGGTAAACCTTATTACTAATTGGGTGTCCATGGCATGCTATGCTAGGTGTTAACCATGGTCTATGAGGTGCATAAAATGATTTAGAGAAATCATTTATGGTAAGAAAGAGTTCTGATGATATTAAGAGTTGATATCATGTCTCATTGCCAATTAGTGATGAGCCTAGTAAGTCACACACATACACAAGTTATCACCTATTTAAATATGATTTAATTAATTAATTAAAGAGTTTAATTGATTAATTAAATAGGTTTGGTTTGCAATTAGATTGCAAAGTCCCTAGCATGACTTGAAACCAAATCTAGATTATTGGATGTATAGTATAAGTTAAATTTATATTTAAAGTGTTTAAATATGAATTTAATTAATGAGAAATTAATTAATAGAGATTAATTAATTAATTTATATTTGATATAAATTAATTAGAAGAAGAGAAATAATTATTTTGGGTTAGGAACTCAAAATTAAAACACAGGGGCATTTTGGTCATTTCACAGTGTGACACGTGGCACCATGAGATGGTGACACGTGGGATTACACATAAGCTTGCCAAATGTTTTTAGTCATGTAAGATGATTAACATTAAGATTAAATATAGGTTTGACACTTGGCACAATGTGATTGGATCACTTAAACCTAGAGCTAATCAAAGGGTGACATGTGGCAAGGGTTTAATGTGTTAACCTAGCTATATAAGTGTTGTTATGAAAAAAGAAAAGCAACCAGCAGCCACTCCTCCTTTGTCACGCCATTTTGAGGCTCTCCATCTATTCTTCTTCATCTCTCATCAATTCAAAGAGATTATCCATCAATCTCTTGAATTAAGAACACTAGAAATTGTTTCTAGTGTCCTGTTTACATCTTTAATCTCTTAAAAGGCAGAACTTGAATTTCTAATTAATAGAAAAAACTTTAAAAGCTATTGAAGGACTGCCATAGGTGTTCTTGGTGTGGACAAGCTAGAGGGACAACATCTGGTGTCCTAAAGACGAATCTCAAATGCACAGACACGCTGCAGTGCATCAAGAGGTTAGTGTAATCGTTCTTGATTTAATCTAGGGTTCTAAAATTAATCTGATTAATTTAAAAATCTTAAATGGCAAATACAGATCCAAAAAAATATTAAAATAGTTTTAATATGTTGTTTATTATTGAAATCAAATAGATAAAAATAAATCTTGCATGATGCATGTGACCCTAGATGAAATTTTTGAATTCAATGGTATAAACTTGTGTTTTTCACGCTTCCGTTCCTTTAAATCTTTAGTCTCCTGATTTATGTAATCTCACTAACTGTTTTTCTGTGCAGAAATGGCTGGAGGCGAAGGCGTAAAGGAGAGCTGCAAGCGGAAAAGAGAGGTCTCCCAGAAGGTACGAGAAATGAAGATCACCGCGGCATCATAGACGCCAAGGCGGGATTCGAGAGAAGTGTCGGGAGACTCGTCCCGACCTTCAGGACATCCGATCCCAGAAGTAGAGGTAGCTTCTTCTCCCCCTCGACAAGAAGAGCCACCACCTCCACCTGTTCCTTCAAGTGCGGAAGGGGGGGGGGGGTCTTCCCAACCTACTGTGAGGACCCTTTCTAGTGGTGCCCAAGTCCTCATTCATTCTTTGGAGAAGAATCGATTTGTTCAAGAGAATTCGGGCTTGGCCAAAGTCCTGGGTGCTATCATATGCCTCCAGGAGGACCGGAACAGGCTGACCTCGTGTAGCATTGACTATCTCCTGGCTCAGACGATGAGTTTGAGCGTAGAGAGCCTAGTGAATCAGCACATAATCAGGGAAAAGGCTCATCTTCTGAAGCAGGAGATTCTGAAAGCGGTCCAGAACGCAGCTTCCCCCCGAGCTCAACTTTCATCCGCCCAAGACTATATTGCTGAAATCAAAGGTCGGATGAAATCCTATGAGGATAAGTTGGCCGAACAGGCTCGTGAACTTAGAGAAGCTTGGGCGCTATGAACTGCCGATGTTGCTCGCCTTACCGAAGAAATCAAAGCGAAAGAAGAAGAGGCTGTGACGAGGGAAGCTGGTGCTTATGTGAATGCCCACAGCGATCTTCTGGCTGAGCTTAAGAGGCGTTATCCTGGGGAAGACTTCTCGTGGATGGTGGATCTGGCTCCTCAAGACGAAGAGGAGAGCAAGGAGGAAATCGAGAGAGAGAGGGAGAATGAGCGAAATGTCAATATACCCGGAGAACAGGCTGGGGGTGACCCTCTAGCCGAATGACTTGTAACCTTTTGTTTTAACATGAAATGAAATTCCTTGATGAGATCAGAAAGTATCCGGATTGTATGAGTGCTTGATTGTTTGAACATATTAGAACATCAAACTTAAAAGCAATTATTAATCTAAGTATAAGAGGTCGGAAAAACATTGTAACCATGAGATCGGCCTAAGCCGAGACCAAACACTGGGTAGAACTTTAGATCATTAAAATTGAAAACTTGATTTGAATTCTTGAGATCGGACTCACCGTTAAGTTGGACTGAAACCTTAACTTTATTAAACGATTTTTCACAATATTTGTAAAGAAGAGATCAAAAATAAGACTGGATAGCATAGAGACCTGATATTGGTTTGATCTCCTTTGACGAGAGGTCAGAAATGAGATTGGATGGCATGGAGACCTGATATTAGTTTGATTTCCTTTGACGAGAGATCGGAAATGAGATTAGATGGCATGGAGATCTGATATTGGCTTGATCTCCTTTGACGAGAGATCGGAAATGAGATTGGATGGCATGGAGATCTAATATTGGCTTGATCTCCTTTGACGAGAGATCGGAAATGCAATCGACTAGAGGCGGGATCGGTTTATTTCCTGATCGAGTCACTTGTAACCGAAGAATGTCGGTTGAGGATCGATTTTCAAAGTTCATTGACTTCGGTGATCGGCCAAAATATGGTATCGACAGCTGTCTATACTCATTATATATACTTGTAATTTAATATTTTTATATAATTTTTTATTAATTTTTTTATCTGATGCAATATTAATGTAATATATTAATTTTTATTATGATAATATTGTAATTTTTCATTTTTTATGATATGTGTATTTTATCACTTTTAAATTTAAGTTAATAAAAGTAAAAATATATATTAATAGAAATATAAAATTATAAATTTATGAGTGAATATGATAAGACGTGAAATTTATTATTTAACATTATAATTATAATAGGTGATAGATTAACGAGTTAATTAAAATTTTAATGATAATAAAAAAAATTACAAAATGGATAAGAACATTAAAAGTTACTTTCTTGTGTCCATGCAAATTCTTAAGATTATTCTGCAATTTAATAATGACATTAATTATAACGTTAGCAAATAAGTATTTTAAAAAATTATTACAAATGTTTTCTTTTACACTAAGTAGAAATTAGAATGAAATTTTATTAAATCAGTATATAATATGTTATACTCAATGATAAATTGTGTGGTAAGAAATACATATTAAATAAACCTTTATGAGATGTTATCTTATAATATATTATTAAATTTTATAATTATATTTTTTATTATTTATTAATTTAATATTCCCTTCCCATATTTATATATATTATAAATTAACAAATTAAATTAGTATGAGTGAAATTTGGTGTCTAGTGTTGTTTATTAATTTTATTGTAATAAACTAAATAATTTTTAATGAGTTTATAATAATATAGAACTGTAATATAATTTTTAGTAAAAGTATAATTATTATTAAAATAATATTAAAATTTTAATTTATATTAATAATAGTAATTTTAAAAATTAAAATTTTTTATAAATTTAGATATGGATATTTGATCGCTAAAAATTATTAGCGATAAATTTGTGTTAAATAGCTTCTCATTGCTAAAAGTATCAGTAATATATAATTTATCGTTAAAAATTATTAACGATAAATTTGTATAAAATAGCTTCGAACTGTTGAAAGTACCACCGACGGGTGAGTCGACGCTAAAAATTATTAGCAACGACTTTATTTAGAATAGCACACTATTGCTAAAGGTAATTAGTAATGGATTGTCGTCACTAATTTATGTTATTAGCAATAAATATACACAGTTGTCACTATAGATATGTTTTATTAGTAATTTGATAAATAATATAAATCATGAAGGGCATTATTGACAATGCGATTGGCCCCTTCCTCATTCATATATATATATATATATATATATATATATATATATATATATATATATATTAACGATTCTATCAATGAATCATTCAGAATTATCATCATCAATCATCAAGCTATTCAATCAATATCTAAATAAGTGATTAACAAATTATATATGAGCATAATCCATAGATCCCCATTGCCATCTAGAAGGGAATAAATGAGCAATTAACTATTTATTTTTTCCTTCTTCCCTTTATTAGATAAATAAAGGTGGAATGAAAGCCATTTTAGCACAAGCAGCTGGGCCATTAATTGATGTAGATTACACTTGGAGAGCTATTCTTATGTCTGACTTCCATTTTAGTTTTTACCAATTTAACTATTATTTGGACAAATTATATATCCATGGTGATGCACTTATTCCATTATTACGGCCCGCTTGTTTCGCGGAAAATAACTTGTATATAAAAAATATTTTTCATTGAAAATGTTTTTTAAAAAATATTTTTCATAAAAATATTTTTCGTTATTTAATTATAATATTAAACTAAATATATGTGTTTATGTCATGTATATATAAATATTTTTATATTTTAATGAGATTATCAAAGTTTATAAAATAAAAAATGACTTTCTATTTAGAAAAGATTGAGATATTTTCCTTAAAAATGATTTAATTTTTTTTAATAAAAAATATTTTCTCTTAAGTGTCCTAAATGTTAAAAAATATAAAAAATATTTTCTAGTAAAATATTTTCATAAAATTAACGGAGTCTTCAACGACTAAAATCTTCTTTATTATATATCTATCACCAATATTTTTACTGTAAAAAAATTATTTACATGAAAATTACCAATATATATATATATATATATATATATATGTATCTCAAAAAAATTATTCGTTTTAAGTGGATACATCTTTTACAATTGTGAGAAGTTTAGGTTTGCTTCTACCAATTGAAACAAGCAAAATAGAGATGTGGTTCAAGATGCAGGCAACAGAGAATGAATTTATAAAACTCATTGATAAATTGAATGGCTAATTTGGAATAAATAAGAATTAGCTATGAATAAGCAAAAAATTAGAAAAAAAAAATCCAAAATTAGTGACAGATCAGTAATGAAATTCGAGATAAGTGATGAAAATTAGCGATGGAAATAATCGACGACGAAAACTTATGTATGTGATTTCATTGCTAAATTTAAGATGGACACACTAATAAAGTTTTTGATAGCCTAATCATATGTTGTGATATTATTAATAAATATAATAAATACTAAAAATATTTTGGGATAATTATAAAAAAAAAAACTCTATACTTTTTAAATTTTTGCAATTATACTGATACTATAAACCCTGAACTTTTTAACTTTTATTAATTATATTCTACCGTTAATAAAACCGTTATCTCACTAGTGGAAACGCCATGTCAGCCGCTACGTTAGATGCCATGTCACGCCATGATAATGTACGATTGCTAATAGTTAAAAATTATAGAGTTTAATTGGCGATTTTTTAGTATGGGGTATAATTGTAAAAAATTTATAAGCACAGGATTTTTTTGATCATTTTCCCAATCCATTTCAATTTACTTTTAAAATTGAGAGTTAATTAACAATTCAATTTGGATTAGTTAATTTAATTAACTTCAAAATATTTCAATACGAAAATATGATAAAGTAGTTATAAAAAAATGAGAATGGAAAAGGAAATATTTAAAATGACATGAAATGAAGTAATATTAAAAAATTTATGACGTTTGAATATTTATACAACATTGGTTTTGAACATAATTGAATAGCGAAAAATGATTCATATAGTCAACTTTAACTAGTTTTGGAGATTTAATTATTATTATTATTGATATATATATATATATATATATATATATATATATATATATATATTAATTAATTATATATCACTTTTATAGTAAATATTTTTAAAAAAAAAATTATTTTTAGTCTCTAGATTATACTGGAGATGGCAATATAAAATACCATGAAATTTATCTTTTTTAAATCCAATTAGTATTTTAAATACTTGAATCCATCCTAAATCTGATTATATTATATGAATAATATTCAAACCCGTTTCAATTTATATGTTTTAATTAATAATCTACTTAAAGTATATTTATAATTAATAATTTATATTTTAAAATTTAATAATTTTAGAAAAAATTGCCAAAAAAAACTTGTAATTTTTATTCAAAATTTTACAATTATGTTTTATACTAATTAAATTACCAATTAAATCTTATACTTTTCAACTTTTATCAATTATACCCTATTGTTGGCATGACGTGACATCTGATATGGCAGCAGACATGACATCTCCATTAGGAAAATAATGATTTTGTTAATGGTAAAATAGAATTAGTAAGAGTTAAAAAAAAAACTTAAGATTTAATTGTCAATTTTTATAATATTAGATAGAATTGCAAAAATTTAACTCAACTCAACTCAACTCAACTAAGCCTTTATCCCAAAAATTTGGGGTCGACTATATGGATTCTCTTTCTCCACTCTAAACGATTTTGGATTAAATCCTCAGAAATGTGTAATGCTTCTAGGTCATGTTGTACTACTCTCCTCCAAGTCAGTTTAGGTCTACCACTTCTTTTCTTTGTATCCTCTACCCTAATATGTTCTACTTGTCTAACTAGAGCATCCGTATGTCTACGCTTCACATGACCAAAGCACCTCAATCTCCCTTCTCTCAACTTATCCTCAATTGGTACCACTCCTACCTTTTCTCTAATACTCTCATTACGGACTTTATCTAGTCTAGTATGGCCACTCATCTACCTTAACATTCTCATCTCCGCAACTCTTATCTTAGATACATACGACTCCTTCAGTGCCCAACACTCACTACCATATAACATGGCCGGTCGTATGGTTGTACGGTAAAATTTTCCTTTCAACTTATTGGGAATCTTGCGATCACATAAAACTCTCGTGTTACGTTTCCACTTCAACAATCCGGCTTTAATTCTATGACTAACATCCTCCTCACATCCCTCAGCTATTTGAAAGACTAAGTCGAGATATTTAAAGTGATTACTTTGGGACAGTATCACTCCATCCAAACTAACTCATTCCCTATTACCAGTTCGGCCTTCACTGAACTTGCAATACATGTATTCTATTTTCGTTCTACTTAACTTAAAGCCCTTTGACTCTAGAGTACTTCTCCAAAGCTCTAGCTTTCTATTAACTCCTTCTTGCGTCTCATCTATCAGAACTATATCATCTGCAAACATCATGCACCAAGGGATACTCTCTTCTATATGTTTCGTTAATTCATCTAAAACTAATGTAAAAAGGTAAGGGCTTATAGCTGAACCTTGGTGTAATCCAACTGAGATAGGAAAATCTCTTGTGTCCCCTCTCACTGTGCACACAATAGTAGTTGCTCCTTCATACATATCTTTCCACACTTGTATGTACCTAATAGATACCCCCTTTTGTTCTAACACTCTCCATAAGATATCTCTTAAAACACTATCATAAGCCTTCTCCAAATCGATAAAAACCATGTGTAAATATTTCCTCGCATCTTTATATTTATCTATCAAGCTGTAACACCCTAGGCAAATCCCACATCGACAAAACACGGGAGAGATGTTTGGGTTCATAAGTTAGTAGTTCGTAACCCGTAGTGACGCGTTTTAAAACCGTGAGGGTTTCGACCCAAAGAGGACAATATCACTAGTGGGCCGGGCCGTTACATTTGTGGTATCAGAGCCGCTCCGTGTGCAACCTTGAACGATGGTGGGGCAAACCTCAGCGAGGACGCTGAGTCCCATAAGGGGGGTGGATTGTAACACCCTAGGCAAATCCCACATCGACAAAACATGGGAGAGATGCTGGGTATATAAGTTGATGGTTTGTAACCCCTATTGACGCGTTTTAAAACCGTGAGGCCTAGTATGGGCTAGGCCAGAGCGGACAATATCACTAGTGGGCCAGGCCATTACACAAGCTTCTAATGAGAAAGATCGTTTCTATAGTTGAACGCTAGGCATGAAGCCAAATTGATTGGGAGAGATAGAAGTATCATGACGTAGTCGATGTTCCACAACTCTCTCCCACAACTTCATAGTATGGCTTATGAGTTTAATTCCCCTATAGTATGAGCAACTTTATATGTCTCCCTTATTTTTAAAAATAAGTACTAAAATACTCCTCCTCCATTCATTAGTTATTTTCTTTGAATTTAGAATCTTATTAAACAATTTAGTTAACCATACCATTCCCATATCTCCCAAACACTTCCACACTTCAATTGGTATTCCATCAGGTCCACAGGCTTTACCCACTTTTATTTTCTTAAGTTCTTTCTTTACTTCTAAAGATCTAATCCTTCTAGTATAATTCACATTCTTTTCTATTGCTCTGTAATCTATATTTACGCTATTACCATTTTAACTATTATTAAAGAGATCATCAAAATAATTTCTCTATTTTTCTTTAATGTCCTCATCTTTCACCAACACTTTTCCTTCTTTATCTTTAATGCACCTAACTTGATTAAGATCTTGATATTTCTTTTCTCTCCTCCTTGCTAATCTATAAATATCTTCTTCTATTTTTTAGTTCCAAGTTTCTCATATAACTTTTAAAAGGCCTGCGCTCTTGCTTGACTAAATGTCTTTTTTGCTTCTTTCTTTGCTATCTTATGCTGTTCATATGCCTCATTATTATCACACTTAGGTAATTTCTTATACCATTCTCTCTTTCTCTTCACTGCCATTTGTACTTCCTCATTCTACCACCATCTCTCTTTTGAGGGTGGTCCATGTCCTCTAGACTCTCCAAGTACTTTTCTAGCTACTTCTCTAATCTTTAATGCCATATATATCCACATATCATTGGTCTCCATATCCAACTTCGATGCTTCAGACTCAAGAAGCTCATTTTTTAACTTCACTTACTTTACTCCTTTGAACTCCCACCACTTTGTTCGAGCTACACTATTTCTTATAACCTTACTTGAATTATTACTAAACTTGACATCCAAGACCACTAACCGATGTTGACTTGTTAAAGCCTTTCCCGGAATGACCTTACAATCCTTGCATAGAGCTCTATTTGTCTTTCTGGTTAAGAGAAAGTCAATTTGGCTTATATGTTGCCCACTTTTGAATGTCACTAAATGTGACTCACTTTTTATAAAGTAGGTATTTGCTAGTATTAAGTCGTATGCCATAGCAAAATCCAAAATGCTTTTTTCCTCCTCATTTCGGTTGCCAAATCCAAACCCTCCATAAACATTCTCATAGCCTTGCCTATCACTTCTTACATGTCCATTTAAATCTCCACCTATGAAAACATTCTCTTTATTCGGTATGTTTTGCATCAGATCATCCATATCTTCCCAAAACTTTTGTTTACTCTCACTATCTAGTCATATTTGTGGGGCATAAGCACTAACTACATTTATTGTTTCTCCTTCTAGTACTAGCTTTACTGGTATAATTCTATCTCCTACTGTTTTCATAGCTATTACAGAATCTTTCAACGTCCTATCTATGATTATGCCCACACCATTCTTATTTCTCTCATTTCCGGTAAATCACATTTTATACCATGAATTACTCACTTCCTTACTTTTCTCTCCTACCCATTTAGTCTCCTGAATGCAAGCAATATTCACCCTTCTCCTTTTCAATGTATCCACAAGCTCCATTAATTTTCCTATAAATGATCCAATATTTCAAGTACCAACCCTGATTCTCCTCCTATCATGTTCCTTCCTAATTGATCTCCGTCTATGATATATTCTATTGTTCTATATGCCTATCTGATGTTCTATTCTACTGTTTGTTCTACAATTGTAAAAATTTAAAATGTGTAAAATTTTTTTGTTAGTTATCAAAATAATTTTTAGTAATACAACGAAAAACAAAAAATATTTTATGTTTCAAAACTATTTTTTTCAGTAAAAAATTTTTTTTGCAAATAAATTATTTTTTTTTAAAACAAATGAAACCTATCCCTAAATTTAATTCTATCCAAAACATGACTACAAATATTATTCTATATAATCTTCCTTTCAGAATTATTTACATTTACATTTTATCATACACTTATTTAATTTTGTTTATAGTAAATATATAATTCTAATTTATATAATATATAAATGTGTGAAGGGAGAGAGGAACATTAGCTTTGTTCAAATTACGCTTTATTATGTATAGTATTTACAATTATATTTTTTATTATTTATTTAATTTTAGAGTTTATATAAATCTAAAATTCTTAGTCCTACTTGTATTTAAATTTTACTTAATTAATTTTTATTTATAATATAATTCAAAATAAAATTTCATAAAGATATCTTTATGATTTACATTATTTACAAAAATAAAAAGATATTTTATTTATATGAATCACTATTTTAATGAATTCTAATAGATTTCTATCTCTATATTAATTATAATTGTTTATGTAAAAAGTATTTTAATACAATTATATTAAATTTACATAAAAAAGAAAAGAAATTAATTTTTGTCAGTCAAATATATGAATTATTTTATTAATTTTTTGAAGTTTTATTTTAATGTAATTTCTTATAAGTTCATTGAAAAAATTTATATTAAACAAATTTATATTTTTAAGTTATAGATAAATTTCTAAAATTTTTAATTATTATATTTATATATAAGTTAGTTCTAATTAAAATTGAATTTATAAATCTTGTGTAAATACTACTACATTTATTGATAAGCTTATATATATATATATATATATATATATATATATATATATATATATATTTATTTATTTATTTATTTATAGCAATAACATAAAAATATTATAAAAAAAACTATATTCGTTGATTTATAAAAAATACTTAATTAGTATATAATATATAATAAAGTTTTATGAATCTAAAAAAAGACATTATTAGGTGCCACAGATGTGCAATTAAGCTAATAACATTATTTTTTATCCTTCTAAATGTTTTCAAATTAAAAATTAAAAAAAAAAAAAAGCCACAATAAACTCAAATGTAAATCGAATACATTCAATTGAACGGAGAGACCATTTGCATTCCTCGTGGAAGTTGCATCTAATAACAGCTGATGAATAGACCGACTCACTTCTTCAGCTGCTTTCCAGTCTTTTTGACCAAACGTCGAAGCTTCCGATAACAGAAACTCAACCAATAAAAGCTCCCGCCGGTGAGCCACAACCTTCCAACAGCGAATAAAAAGTTTAACGTCATGGAAAAATTAACAATATATAAATAAAATAAAGAAAACTACTTACAAAATATTTTTTTGATCATAGAAACTAGCTTCATCAACATCGTTATAGTCGTCCGAATAAATGAAACTCCTTACTACCTTTATAATGGCATAAAATAGGAAGATGAAGAAGGTCAATCCGATGACACAAATGCTAATTCTCAAGGAAGGTGCTAGAATTGCATAAGCACCTGTCACAAATGTAATCACCATTGCTACTATAGCGTAAAAGAGGAAACTGATAGCACATTTTATTAACCAATAGTTTGCTTTCAGATATCCTAAAATCACTAACATGAAATGGATGAAAACAGAACAAGTAGATAAAACCATAGCTATAGTATTGAATATCATGAATGCTTTAAAAGCTGAATTTCTGCTTAGAATAGGCGTTCCCTTCTTTAAATCATCTTCATTACTTATATAACCACCGGGTAAAGTAAACGCTGCTGCAAAAGTTACTGTTGCTATAAGTGCTGCAGCCACCAAATGAGAGTCTTTGGCTTTTTCAAATTTATCTATCATATTTTTATTTCTCATTTCTACTTTTTCATCCTGAATTTCAATTTCTCCCAATGGTCCAGTGCCAAGCTCTTTCATCCATCTCAAATGTTCATCCTGTAACACTTTTAGAATATTAGCTACTTCAAAAAATAAATAACAAAAATAAAAAAAAGAAATCAATTCTTTTGTAGCATTTTTGCATTGCTCAATTCATATTTACTCAAAGCATTTGAAAGAAAGTTGTTTTTTTTTTGGATTAATTATCATTTGCCCCTATTTACCAAAAATCGTTTAGAGTGGAGAAAGAGAATTCATATAGCCGACACCTTAAGTTGAGTTGAGTTGTATCATTTGCTCCTAAGATATGCCAAAAATATACTAACTACTCGCTATATTTCCAAAATTGAATTAAAAATTTCTTTACTTATCAATGAATTATAAATCATTAATATTAGAATTATCACACTTTTTAGTTTAAAATCAATTGAATACTTAGAAGTGTATTGATCACAAATAGGAATAAGCATGCAATTAGATTTTTTATATTTTTACGCCAGTTTACAAATACATAGATTTCACCATATATTTTTTTATTCAATTCACAAGTTTCCACCACATTCGCATTTCATAAAAAATTATTATAAATGTTATAATAATTTTATTTTTATTTAATAACTATCTCATAATTTTTAAAATAACTCTGATATTATTGAGTCAAAATTTATTGATATAATAATTTTTTTAATTATTATAAAAAATATTCAGCAAAAATCTAGGTATAAAAATACAAATTCTTATGAGTTTCAAAGTTATGTGATGATGATCAAATAATCAATTAATTTTATTTTTTTAATATATTATGGATACTTTATTTAGTTCTTCTAAATGTGTAACGGTAAATATCAAATTAACATTTAATAAAAAAAATAACTTAATTATATTTTGTAAAATTAAAATTCATAACATTCTAACATAAAAGATAAGAATATTATTATTATTATTATGAAAGCATTGATGTTAGTTGGCTGACCTTCTCTGACGAAGAGTATCCTTCAATTTGATCATGCACTTTCCACCAAAAGAGGAGGATATCAATATCTCCTTTTCGTATGAAAGAAGGGAGACGGGGAAGATAAATCTCATACAGATGGGCAGGCGTATTTCCTCTACTATCTTTTTGATTTAAAAGGTAAATTAATGAAGAATGTCGAAGCAGTGCTTGTAGTACTTGATTATTTTTGCTGATCACTGCGTAATGAAGAACATTCCAGCCTTTAATGTCAATAAGTTCACAGCAATCCGGGCATTTAGAAATGATAGTCTCCATTGTCTCTTGGAAGCCTCGACCGGCTGCAATGTGAAGAGCTGTCCTCTTCCAATCTTTGTCGACAACGTAAGCAGAAGATTGATCCTTATCTAATAGTTGTTCGACCACTGAAGTATGACCTTTATAAGCAGCATAGTGAAGTGGAGTCCATCCTTTTTCATCTGTTTCTTTGGTCAAACTACTCCATTTGTCCAATAGCTCACCTATCATCTTCAATAGCATATGCTCCTCTTTCTTTTCAGCTGGAAGAAAGTCAACAAGACCAAATTCATAATTACCAAATATTTGTGGTAATTTTATTAAAAGTTTTTTTTTTTTATAGTGTATAAAAACTTAATAATATACAAAGAAAATTGCGAAGGCTTAAAGGAAAATACGTGAAAATTTTAAAATATAATTTCATTCAACTACAGTTAGAGTTTTGCCTTTCTTGTTAGCAACCAAATTCAAGTAACATATAACCAATTTAAATCAATATAATACACAAACACTCAATATATACATATAGGAAGTTTTTAATCTGCTTACTGATCTACCTTCAAGTTTAGAGAAGTCGTACATTGCTGCTGCATGTAATGCCGTTTTACCATTGGGGCCGCCATAAACCAGTGATTGTGAATTGGGATTTCTTAATAGTTCAAGAACTATCTCTATACGTCCATTTTCAACAGCCAGGTAAAGCGGAGTTTCCCCGCAATCATTGGCAGAATATGCAAACTCATCAGGATCTTCATATCTCATTATTGCTTTCACAACATTCAGACTTCTTTGATATCGTGCCGCCTCATGCAAGGCCGTATCTTTATTTTCATTTGTCATCCTTAACATCTTCCTTACTGCTTTTATCCCATTCGCTTCCCTCGCCCTTGGCTCTTCTCCGCTCTCTATATCTATTTCTGGTGAAGCCTTTGCCTGCTCGATTAGCGCTTCTGCTGCACCAGCATGCCCGTACCTTGCTGCAAAGTGCAACGGAGTATCACCGTGGACATTGAACTTCAGTAACAGTGACGGACAAATACCAAGCACCTGTTTTACAAACTCTGTGGATCTTTCACTTAGATAGGTAAGGTGGATATGCAATATTGTGTTTTTATTTGGAGTCAGTAGGCTATCAAGGGGGTGTTGATAATCCTTGAATGGATCAAGTTTGCCTTCTGCTGCCGCCTTCTGTAAGTCGGCATCAATGTATGTGTGTTCCATTTGGTGTTGGTGGTTGTTGCTGCCGATATAAGATGACACAAGAAAGTGAGAATATATAATATGGAATTGTGGAAACAAGTGAGAATATATAGACACCAGCCACAACACCTTGGCCTTTCTCCCATAGCTAATTTAGTAATTCTGCAATTTTTCTAGCTTAAAAGCAACAGATATTGATTCTTTGCTTAAATCGTTGGACTAGTGTTAAATGTCAAGTGTACAAAAAATTTAAAAAGAGAATAAAGACAAAAATACTTTGAGTGTAGGTTGCTCTTCAAAATTAAACACACCCTATGAAGCCTCCACTATTATTAACAAAGATCGGCAACAATTAGCTTACCTCTTGTAATCTCATAATTTTTAAAAATTTGCATTAAGATATAATTTAAAATCTTTAGTAAAACAGTGACGACTAAACTTTTATCTCAAACTAGTTGGGATTAGCTATATGGATTTTTTTTTTTTTTGGCCATTCAGCTTTGTTAGACACCAAGTCCTCATCAATATCCAAAAATTGTAAATCTTTTGATACTATTTTCTTGCGCATCATCGAAGGCCTCCCCTTTCCCCTTCTCACTTCTTCCCTTACTAACACCTTTGTACTTGGGCATTTGATTCCTTATGTGTATGTAACCAAACCATTTTAAACGACTCTTTCTCATTATATCTCCATTAATATGTGCTACATATTCTATAGTGAATGTAATCATTTTTAATCTCATTCATTATCATGTTACCAAACATTTATCTTAATATTTGCATTTTTATCACACTCATATATTGGGTATGTAGTACCTTTTCTAGCCCAACATTCACCGCTGTACAATATAACTGGTTACTTGAGCGCAGACTAAGGGGACACTACGAAATTATCTAATATATGAATTTTATGTAGTTATTTATGTTAGATTTTATAGTTATTTTGTTCTTTTATTAGTTAATTTTAGTTAATTTTATTAGTTATTTTATTAGTCCTTCATACTTGTTAATTTTGGGTTAATTTATAATTTTGTTTTTGTTTTGTAAATAAAATGGTGTTTTTGACGGACTAAAAAGTAATTGTGCAAGTGAAAAGTAAATTCCAAGTCCAAAAATGCCAAATTAAAGCTTAAAAATTGAAAATTTTAAAGGCTGCCAAACTCTGCACAATATACTGCACAGCTTATGCAATTTGTATACAGAAATTAGAAGAAATTTTGTAACCTACCGAAAGTTACATGGGATGGTGCACAGCCTATGCATCTGCCTCTGCGAGAGCTCGAAAAACAGCTGAAAGCTGCTAAGAGTTGCAAAGGATATCACACAGCCTATGCACCTTCACAGAAGACAAACCTGAACTTGCTAAAAGATGCATAGCTTCATGCACAGGCTATGCACTCGCCTATGCAGTTGACTGAAAAATTGCAAAAACTCACTGAAACCTGCATAGCCTATGTACCTGCTTGTGTAGTATCATAGAAAAACTCTGAAGCTTGCCAAAATGTGCACAGGGACCTACATGGCTATGCAAACCCGTTTTCACTCATCCTTTCTAGACTTGGCTCTGCATAAGATGTTGCATAGGCACTGTTCAAGCTATGCACTTCCTCATTAATTGGCTGAAGAAGCAAATATTCTCATGCGTGTAATGATTTCACTTCACACCATTTTTAAGTCATTCTAGGGTTTTTGTCCGGGGTTATTTAAACTCCCTTACATCATTTTTTTGCTAGAAGAAGAGAAAGAATTGAAGAAAAAGAGAGAGACAAAAAGAGGAAGAACATCATTTTCATGCACTAGCTGGGATTTTGGCTCTTCCTCACTAGATTCTTCACGCCAAACATTGGGTTTTTCAGTTTTAAGTTTACTTTTCATATTTTATTTCTTCTTCTATACAAGATCTCTTATAATGAACATGGATTGTGAGTAGTTTTTTTTTTTTTATTCTGGAGTTAGGGATGTAATATTTGAGTTATTTTGTGGATTTGAACTGGGTTAGTCCTAATTTAATGAAATTTATGAGGTTTAATTCATTTATTGTGAGCTTATTGACATGCTTAATATAGGGTCCCATTAAGTTATTGATAAGTGCATAATTTATTAATTTTACTCCTATCACATTTAGTGTTTCTAGGGTATCTT
The DNA here is from genome assembly GCF_030052815.1 of Hevea brasiliensis. Lineage (NCBI taxonomy): Eukaryota > Viridiplantae > Streptophyta > Magnoliopsida > Malpighiales > Euphorbiaceae > Hevea > Hevea brasiliensis. The sequence continues at coordinate 16,973,971 of NC_079505.1, forward strand.
TATGACTAATTCAGTTGATTAAAGTATAATTATCTATTAGGCATATGTTTAGAGAGTTGTTGAAATAATTGTGTTAAATGGAGAAATTTTTAGCATTTGCATTAATTTGACTCTTTCTGTATTTTTCAGGGTTTTGGTGAAGTTTCAAAGCATAGAAGTGTGGAAGGAAGCTTGGAAAGGTCGAAGGATTGAGAAGCGTTGTTGATACAAAGTACACGGGTTGTGTAAGCACAACCACAGACCCGTGTAACATTCTGCCAGAAGAAATCCAGAGAACCGAGAAAGAAACAAAGTACACGGGCCGTATAACTTGACCCGTATAAATCCTGGAGACCCGTGTAAATCCTGGAGATCCGTGTAACCTTCTGTGCAATGCAAGACATACCCATTCAGCTCCACTAAGTTACACGGCCCTGGGCCGTATAGTGATACACGGGCTGTGTATCTGTCGACAATCAGTCTCTTGATTTTGCTCCAGTTACAATTTTTGACAAAGAGAAAGACTCTTAAACCTAACCCTAGGCCATTTATTATAAATAGAAGAGGCAGCAGTCGACACAGGGGATGGAGGAGCCTCTCAACCTAGGATAAGACTTTCATTCTCCATTCACATTCTAGATTTCTTCAATTTTTTTCTTTAATTTTCTGTAAGCCATGAACATGAGTGGCTAAGTTTTTAATTCAGTTCAAGGAATTCAAGTTCTTTTGCTTGATTTGTGAGACCAGGTTCTTAATTTAATTTATGTCTTTTGAATATTTATTATTTTCTGATTTCATTGTCTTTAATCTATTAAATGATTTGCTAAAAAAGCCTATTAGTTAATTATTTGATGTGATCAATTGCTAGTTCATCTTCATAATCCATAATTGTTATGTAAGATTGAGCATGAGTAGTAATTAGGTTTTATTAATTATGATCCCAATTTTCGATAATAACCTAAGGAAACAATAGAGTGAATTAAATTATTTATGCTTCATAAATTGTTGTTCAACTTAACTACTTTCTACTCTTAGAGCAGTTATTAATTTGATGAGGATTGCTTAATACCAATTCAGTTAATAATTAGAGTCAACAAAAGTGCTGAACTCGAATTGATGAGTATAGGGAAGTTAGGGATTTTACCTCGCTATTTGGTAAATCTACGTTAAGTATTCAATAAGAGATAATTGTATTTCTTTTGTCTATGATCAAATCAATGCCTTGGAATGCAAATTAACTTGGACTGAAGTTTGTTTAATTTGAGAGTTTCATATTTAATTTTAGTTCTCAATTTCTTATTTTTGATTTCTTCTTTGGATTGCGAATTATCCCCCCCCCCAACCTTTGTTTCTTTTTCCATTACACAAGCACACGAAATTAATAATTCAGTCTCTAGGGATCGACCTGGATTTATTACTTACTGCAGAAAATATTTCATAATTAGTGATTTTAGCTAATTTAATTTCTGGTAGATTCGACAGCCTTCAGTTATGTTCTTAATCCTTGGTTGAAGGACTGAAAGGAGAAAATCAAGTGATACATAATCAAGAAATTGGACTTAATTAACTTAGATCTAAAAATAGATAAAGAATTAAGAAGGTTTTATAGATTGATTAAAGATTTTAACAGGTCTTGATTAATTTTAAACTCTGCAAAAGTAAAATTTAATTAATCAAAGCACACTTTATTTCACTCAAAAGAGATTTTAAAGGATTTTAAAATTGTTCTCCTTTAAACACATAATTTCATATATTGGGCTAGCTAGAGAGAATCTCAAATTCACTTAAATATGAATTCTTAACTCCAGGATCGTCTTTTTACAACTGTTACTTGTTATTTTACTTTTAATGCTTAATTTAATCTTATTTAGTCAATTTTTATTATTAATTTCTCAATTTTTTTATTTAGCCAATTATTAAATTAGTAATTGTTTGAATTGAGTTTTGCATTTTTATACCTTAAAATTCAAACTCTCAAATTTATTTTATTTGTTTGATTAAATTACAATTTTAGTATAGTTCATTTTACATAAAAAATTCAATTGAAAACATAACTCTTCGTAAGAACGATATCTTTTTCCATACTATTTGAATGACTCGTACACTTACAATGGTCCACATCAGTATCAGAGAACCAGTTTGGCTTTATGCCTGATAGGCATACAATAAGGCCTATCTTTTTAGTAAGAAGATTAATAGAAATATATAGAGAGAGGAAAAAGTATCTCCACATGGTATTCATTGACCTAGAAAAAGCATATGATAGAGTATCGAGAAAAGCTCTTTGGTGGGTGTTAGAAAAAAAAGAGTCAATCTTAAGCATATAAATGTTATTAAGGACATAAATGACAAGTGATCACAAGTGTAAAGACAAGAGGGGAGGACACAAATAAGTTTCTCATAAGGGTGGGTTTACACCAGGGATTGACTTTGAGTCCATACCTATTTACATTAGTTTTGGATATTGATGAGCATCATGAGGGCAACAAGGCTGAAACACTTCCTATGTTCAAAGGAGCCATCACAAGAGCTAGGACCAAGGCATTGCAAAGACTAATTCAAGCACATATTGATCAAGCATGGCAGCCCAGCATGTAAGGAATTCAAGAAGAGCACAAGCGTGGTGTGTTGATGTAATTTGGTATTCAAAGGGAATCGAACCATGGTCCAGCAAACTGAGCTGAACCAAGATCCAACCAAGTGCACTAAACCAGACCTCTTCCATCCTAAAGAGATTCCAATTCTGTCCATTCAGCAGCCTTGCACCTTGTGAACTTTATCCAAGTTACAAAGGAAAGTGGGAGAGTCTTTTGTCCAAGATATAAAGGAAAAAGTAACATTGCCATTTTCAGCTACAAGACAAAAGAAACTTTTGTAATCAAATTTCAGAATTCATAATTCAGATTTCAAAATTCAGATTTGGTTCAAACTTGTAAATGTGGTTTTTACCTGAATTGGGGTGAATGTATTTTATCCAACACCTAGAGAAACTCTTGGATAAAGACTCCAATTGTTGGCAGAACTGTAGGCAGCCTTATAAAAGCCTTCTGCTTCATTTTGTTAGGGAGTTTAGAATCTACCATTGTTGAGCTTGTAAGCTTAAGAACTCCTTTGAGAGAGTTTTATGTATATTCTTCCTAAGTTTCACTAAGAACTTAGATTTAATATAAGTTAGTCACTTATATTATCTCATTTTGATATCTGGTGTAATCTGGCACAAGTTACCTTATATGTATCAGATCCTTGACTTTCTTCTACTACTAATCAAAGTGGTTGTTCATCACATATTGGTGTTTATGTCATCTTGTCAGTGTCAAGACCTATGGGCCGGACTGACACTAGGACTTGGGCCGGCCTAAAGCCCTCGAGACCCGTAGTAAGCCTAACTATTCCTTAACCCAATCCTAAGGCCCATTTTAAGCCCAATTTCAAGAATTTAATCGGACAGAGTCCGATCATAATATGGACCATACAATGGGGAGTTTTTTACTCGCCGGACCTCTAAACACAATATATAACAATTTGGAAAGTTCAGCTCACCCTCCACATACTCATCATGTCATAATTCAAATGGGAGCTCAGCTCTCTCATCCAATCCAATCACACTCACACATAAATGCATTTAATGTTCTTACAAATTCAACATAATATTATATTACAGTCCCAAATTGATTAAAATGCTCCTAACACATGCGGAGTCTAAAATTTTAGCTAAATTATACAAAATACATTAGATATTACTAATTAACTTGCGAAGAAGATGAGTAGGTTAGTCACAACAAGTAATCCTCCTGTAGCCTGGAAAAATAAGGTGAACAGGAGTGAGTGTTCAACTCAGAGAGTAAAATACCAATTTTAACTACAATTTCTATTGCTACCAAGAGCTAATGCATCCTAAGGAGTGGAATACAACACTATCAAAATTTTCATACACATCACATCATAATAGCAAAAAGACAATTTGGAGCACTCACACATCCAATAATGTTCAAATAGTATATATATGGGAGCTAATCCTCTGTACAGCTTTCTTAATCTAACCTCTGCCAGTGAGTATCTCTCAAGCCGGACTTTCGCTTGATAAACCAAATGCGATGGCCAGTGAGATCATCTCGAGCCGTGTTTACCCCGACTTATCCATAAAGGACAAGGTCCCAGCGAGTATCTCTCAAGTTGCGTCTACCCGTCCTATCCATATCCAATACCACACACTACACGTATGCCAACACACACACACTGCTCTAAATTACCATAAACAACATCAATGGCACTTCATCAATTAAGAATGCAATATAAAACGTGCCTAGTATTTAACTACATAGATACATATTTATAAGTGATGCATGGGCATGCCTGAATATATAATAATATTGAAATTATAATTAAAATTAATGTTTTATTCATAGACTTGAACCGAGGTCACTGCGGCGGCTGGGCGGAGGAGGAAGGCTGTCTCTGTCACACCTATTCCCTTGTAAGGCATGACATGTTCCCGTAGCATACCTAATGAATTACTAAACTACACCTACCGATAACCCATTAAATATGTTATAAGGGATTTCAAACACAACATAGCTTTTTAGCTTATCAATTCTTTTGTGGAAAACTGCATGGTGGTAGTTAAAACTTTAGCAAACCCAAATTTATAACCTATGAAAATCATAAAATAAATTAAGTAAAAGATTTCCCTCAACCCGTTTCACAAGCATAATAAGTTTAATTATATTTCAAGTAGACATTCATTAGGGGAAAATAAACTTAATATTTCAAAAGCTACAGTTACATAAGTCTCAAAATGAAGTATAAATATTTACAACTCAAAATGCTTTTTAATACAAACTGCTCAATGTCCGTACATCATACATATAGATACAAAATTACATCAAAAGGAAATTACAGGGGTATACCTACTATATACCCAAAGTCAAAACCAAAATACTACTTCCAAGTCTCTCACTCTACAGCCTTCTCCTTTTCTTACCTGTGACAGCATAAATAAGCTATCACTGAGTATATCACTCAGTGGTGCACAATTAAAATTTCAAAACCTAGAATAAGGCACAATTGTCAAAACATAACAAATCACAATAAATTTTCTAAGCCCATGGCAACCATTTATTGAAAGCACATTTCAAATAAGAAATCATGTTTCACAATTCTTAGTTCACAATGTATAAGTGTTGTCAACAATAACATACAGTTTAGACCATGACACAAAATTTCACGATCAATGCCGTGTTGTACACGATGACAAAGCAATCTCAACCTCACTAACTGTTATTAGTGAGGGAAGGGCTAGCTAGCTAATGAGTACTCATATAGTCTTACCCCACTAACCGTTATTAATGGGAGACATAATCAATATCAATTATCATGTCACGACCCAACCTATGGGCCGGACCGGCACTAGGACCTGGGCCAACCTAAAGCTCCCGAGGCCCGTAGTGAGCCTAACTATTCCTCAACTCAACTCTAAGGCCTATTTGGGCCCACTTTTAAAAATTCAACCGGACAGAGTCCGGCCATAAAATAGACCTTTCAACGAGAGTTTTTGACTCACCCGACCTGTAAACACAATATACAATCAATTAGGGAGCTCAGCTCACCCTCCACATACTCATATGTCATAAAAATAAATGGGAGCTCAGCTTCCTCATCCAGTCCAACATACACGCATATAATAATAAGTTTACAGGTCCAACATGGTAATTATATTACAGACCCAAATCAAATGAATATTTCTAATACATGCGAAAATTCTAGGAGTTAACAGAATAACACAAACATTAATAAATAACCTGCGAAGGAGAAAAGCAGGTTAACCATAACAATAATCCTCCTGTAGCCTGAAAAATAATGAACAGGAGTGAGCGTTCGACTCAGAGAGTAAAATATCAATTTTAACCATAATCTCTATAGCTATCTAAAGCTAATGCACCCTGTAGAGTGAAATGTAACATCGTCAATATTTTCACATCATAACAGCAAAAAGATAACTTGGAGCACCCACACACCCGATAATGTCAAACAATACATATATGGGAGCTGATCCCCTATACAGCCCTCTTAATCCAAACTGTGCCAGCGAAGAACTCAAGCTCGGACTTCCACTTAATAAACCAAATCGGGGTCCCAGCGAAGAACTCAAGCCCTGTCTACCCCAAAGGGCCGGGTCCAGCGAAGATCTCAAGCTGTGTCTACCCGTCCTGTTCATAGCCAACACCATACCACACGCACACCACTCTAAATTACTACAACAACATCCATGGCACTTTAACAGTTGTGAATGCAACATAAAACGTGCCTAGAGTTTAACTATGTAGATACATATTTATAAGTGATGCATGGGCATGCTTGAACATATAATAATATCGAAATTACAATTAAAATTAATATTTTACTCACTGACTCAATCGAAGTCACTGTGGTGGCTGGGCGGCGGAGGAAGGCTGTCCCGGCTCACCTGACAATTTTATTACAATCATTTAATAAATTTGATTCAATACAAACTAAGAAAAAGAGCAAAGATATCCTAAATCGTGCCGAAAATTCGACAGAGTCTTCCCTATACCTAGGACTTACCCAACCTGCAAAAGGGCTTAAAACGCACTTCTATATCTACAAACCATACACCCACAACTCAACCACATCACACAACCCCTCCTGGGCCCATCCAAACAGTCATCAATCACAATATGTAAAATTACAGTTTAGTCCTTATAATTGACCCTTTTTGCAAAAACTACCCAAATATGCTCTAAAAATTCTAAAACTTTGCCCCACTGTCCTTAGCAAAATTACTAAGCTAATGCAAAAAGAATCATAATTTTCTGAGCTACCATGAATATTTTATGGATTTTTAATCCTATTCAAGCACTAGAAAATTACGAAAAAGTAAGGTTCGGGTTTACTTATGCCAATTCTGATTCTAGGGATGCGCTCGGGACGTCTGACAATGGTGGGGTAGCCAAAATTTTGACCCAATTCTGAGACTTTTTCGATAGCCTGTCTGTCTGGCTGGAAATTCACAAATCCAGGCAATTGTCGAATTTCCGTGAATTGAAAGTACCTACACGAAGCCAACAACACGAGGGTTAGTATAAAATTCTTAAGGAATTTTCTAAGCTCATTTAATGCTCAGAAAAATACTACGAAGTTTCATGGGACCCATCGAAAAATGGTGTCCAAAAATTTTGAAATTTATATAGCCTCGAAGCTCTTGACGAGTGGAGCACTCTGGTACTCTCGGTTTTCTCGTGGGGTTCACAGTTTGAGAGAAATCTAGCCCAAAAGTCGAAATGGGCTAAAACTTTCCGGAAAAAAATTGGACAAACCGCTCGATGGATTTTGGTGTTCTTGGTGTTTATGGAAAGGTCTCGTGGTGTAGATGGTGTTTGACACAAGACCCGGCCCAATCGGTTGCCGGATCGGCCACGAAGCCAAAACGGCGCGCTGCGTGTCGCGCCTCTTCGTGCATTATTTTTGGCTGCCTGGAAGGCCGGCTAGCGGTGGGGCAAGGTTGGGGCAGCGCGCCGGCGAGGTGGGGAGGGTTAGGTGGCGGCTGCGTGGCCTGGGGAGGAGGGAGGAGAGAGGAAATGGGAGAGAGAGGAAGGAGGGTCGGGACGCGCGGGGAAGGGAAGAAGAAGAAAAGAAAAGGCTGGTCCGATTCGACCGGTCTGATCGGCCGGCCCAATTCAGAATATAAAATTTTGAATTTTTACTCTGCCTTGGGACAAAAAACGAGGTCTTAAAATTCTGAAAAAAATTCTAGAAAACTCAAAAAAATTCGTAGAATCCAAATATATTTTTAGTTTTGCCACGTAGTCTTTAAATAAATTTTTAAAAATCATTAAAGTTTTATATTTTCAAAAAATGGAACCCGATTTTTAAAACTCGAAAAATCTCAAATAATTTCTCGAAATTTAAATAAAGTAAAATATTAATATTTACCTACAAAATAAAAAATTTAAAAATTTGGGGTGTTACATATCAATCCCAAGTAGCCATTATTACTAAAGAGTTCCGAAAGAGACTGTCATGCTAACTATGGTTTCAAAACAATTTCCAAAAGTTTCCCACTCAACAATCATTTTTGCAACCCAATAAAAACATTTAAATCACCATAAAATCCATATAAATGTGGCAACACCCAAATTTCTCAAACATAAGAGAAAAACTATATTTCGTTCAAAGTAAACTCGTTCAAAGCAAACTCATTCAAATAAATTCATTCCAAATAATTTACAAGTTAAAAAAAAAACAAGGAAAAAGATTAGTTGTTCACAAACCTTCAATATTTCTTCTTTCTCGTTACTTACTTCTCCTTGTCCGTTCCAACTTCTTTTTCTACTAAAAACACACAAATAGAATGCCTCAATACTTAACTTAATTGCTGCCAAGTACTCATCACATAAAGGTCTAATGTCTCCCTAAGTTAGATTTGAAATTTCAAAATGTTTTGAAATTTTGGACAGCTTGGAGCTCTAAGCCTTGAATCCAAATTTTTACCTAGTTTTATTCATAATTTGATGATGTGTTCTTCATGAAAACTGTTCATCTAGGTCTTAACTTTATTTTTCTTTTTGAATCGCCTAATTTGGAGTTATATAGCTCAAGTTATGAACAAAACAGTGATTATTGTTCATGTGGGGCTGATTCTAGCAGCTTTGATGACTTAACTTTGGCTAACAATTTGATTGGGTTAAGTTCATAATTTTTGAAGGAGCAAAAGCATAAAAAAACATATATTTATATCATTGAATTCAAAAATTTTTCACCTAAGGTCACATGCATCATGCAAGATTCATTTTTATCTATTTAATTTCAATAATAAACAGAATATTAAAACTTTTTTAATATGTTTTTGGATCTACATCTGCCATTTAAGATTTTAGAATTAATCAGATTAATTATTAGAACCCTAGATTAGATCAAAAACAAGTGCATTAACCTCTTGATGCACTGCAGTGTATTTGATACCTTTGGGATGCGTCTAGGACATCAGATGTTGTTCCTCTAGCTTGTCCACACCAAGATCACCTATGGCAGCCCCTGAAAAACTTCTAAAGCTTTTTCTATGAATTAGAAAATCAAGTTTTGCCTTTTGAGAGATTTCAGATGTAAACAGGACATTAGAAACAATTTCTAGTATTTTTAATTCAAGAGATTGTTTGCTAATCTTTTTGAATTGATGAGAGATGAAGAAGAAGAGAAGGGAGAGGAGCCAAGGGTGGCGGCACCTTTTTTGAGAATGGGCAGATTGTATTTTTGTTCTTTCATCCTTACACTTATATAGCTAGGTCACCACTTAAAACCCTTGCCACATGTCACCCTCTGATTGGTTCTAGGTTTAATTGACCCAATCACATTGTGCCAAGTGTCAAACCTATATTTAATCTTGATTTTGATCTTCTTACATGATTAAAAGACATTTGGCAAGCTTATGTGTAGTGCCATGTGTCACCATCTCATGGTGCCACATGTCACCATGTGAAATGACCAAAATACCCCTGTGTCTTAATTTTGAGTTCTCAACCCAAAATAATTATTTCTCTTCTTCTAATCAATTTATATGAAATATAAATTAATTAATTAATCTTCATTAATTAATTTCTCATTAATTAAATTCATATTTAAACACTTTAAATATAAATTTAACTTATACTATACATCCAATAACCTAGATTTAGTTTTAAGCCATGCTAAGAACTTTGCAATCTAATTGTAAACCAAACTTATTTAATTAATCAATTAAACTCTTTAATTAATTAATTAATTAAATCATATTTAATTTGGTGATTGCTTGTGTATGTGTGTAACTTACTAGGCTCATCACTAATTGACAATAAGACATGATATCAACTCTTAATATCATCAGAACTCTTTCTTACCATAAATGATTTCTCTAAATCATTTTATGTACCTCATAGACCATGGTTAACACCTAGCAATTAGTAATAAGGTTTACCTTAAATGAACCTATAGTCATATGTTACCATGCACTAGAATCTCTCTATTACAAAATCTCAATTCGAGTTGGAGTCATGGTTTATGTCAAATCCCATTTGCTATGAATATTATGTTCTCATTTAATTCCAGTTCTTGATTAAAAAGATTTTATTATCAGAAACTCTTTTCTGATTAAATCTATTTGTCCTAGCTAGGAACTTGAAACATCAAGAACAATTAAATAAACATAGGATTTTATCCCTATTTACTTAGGGTAACAAATTCCATCTTGATCAACACCTACCTCCATATATAACTAGTAGGAGCCAACACATGCCCATAAACCCATACAAAGTACAAGTATGAAAGCAGTATCAAACTCAAACTACCTATATACAAGATAACTGTGCTATCTCAGTTCTAAAGATTATATGCACTGATATGATTTATGACAATGCATTGACAAGAGTAAACTCCATGTGCTTGTCATAAGTGTCACTGGTTCGGTCTACTTATCATGTACAAGTGCCTATCATGTTTGCTATATGGCATGAGACTCACCATTCTATCTTATTTATATCTCATATAAATAACTTGGGAACAAACATGAATATAATCTTTCTAGATAAGTCATGTCCTTATTGCGAAGTATCCTCGATTGTGAACCTATTTATAATACTTTGTACTAGAAATACTGTCACTCATTTTCTTAACAACTTAAGAATAGAATTTCTAACAAAATATCAATGGACCTTTTCTATTACATATAAATATATTATATAAATGAAAAAGTGAAAATGCCTTTTATTAATAAAAATATGTACAAGATACATACTAAATGATATGCTCTAGGGCATACTACTAATAAATTTTGCTTTAAGTTCTTCATGTGAAATGTTCTAATATGTTTTAGGTTTCCATTGATTCAAGAATCACCTAAATCGGAGTTTTTTAGAGAGAGTTATGGTTGTTTAAAGTTTACTGTTTATGTTACTGTTCATGTGCTAGCAGATTCATTGACTCAACTTTGCTTAGCAATTTGGTTGGGTTAAGTTCATAATTTGGCTTCGAATTCTTCATATGAAATGTTCTACTATGTTTTAAGTTTCCATTGGTTTAAGAATCACCTAAATCAGTGTTTTCTAGAGGGAGTTATGGCCATGCAAATTTTACTGTTTATATGGTCAATTTGTGCAGATTCAGATTTTGGTAGATTTAGTGACTCAATTTTGCTTAGAAATTTGATCAACTTAAGTCCATAATTTGGCCTAAAATTCTTCATATGAAATGTTCTACTATATTTTAGGTTTCCATTGGTTTAAAAATCACCTAAATCGGAGTTTTCTAGAGAGAGTTATGACATTGCAAAGTTTACTGTTTATATCAGCACACTGCATATTCCAAAATTTCATCTCCAGGTTCAAGCCAAGTTTTAGGCAATTTCTGGGCAGTTTCTGGGCTAGCTCTCTTTATGAAAATTCTAGCCTTATGTCTTAAGTTTCATTTCCAAGTGGTTTCACACCAATTGGAGTTGTGTAGCTCAATTATGAGCTGTCAAACACACTGGACTCAGTGTGTAAAATTTTGCCATAGGTTAAATTTTTATTTCTTCAATTACTTCTACTAACCAACGTTAATTCACATTTAATTCACCTCAAATGACCATAATTTAACATTAAACCACATCAATGACACTTTCTAGTATAAAACCCCCAATTTTTCAACACCCAAGTTTACAATTTTCCCTAATCCATGATATTCCATTAATTCCTTCCACCAACTAACATTAACCCATATTCAATTCATGCTCAGTAGTCATAATTTAATATTACACACATCAATTTCACTCTCTAGCACCAAAGCCCTAATTTCCCCATGAACCCTAATCTTCCATAATTAAATTTATGCAAATCTCATGCAATTTCTTTACCTCAATCATGAATACTACTTCAACTAAGCTTGATTTCATCATCAATTACATTAAAATACATCAAACCCTAATTTTTCCCAAATTGGCCAAAACCCTAGTTTAGGTTCTATACATGATTCTCAATGCTTCCTCATGAAACTTTTCCCATAATCAACCTTAATTCAAAGCTTGTACAACTAATCTAGCATAAAGAGAAACTTACCTCAATTGTGACCTTCCCAAATCTTCAATTTCTTCCAAATCTCTTATTTCCCCTTGCTTTTAATCTCTCAATCAAAGATTAATTTGATGTTCTCTACCAATTAAATGGAAAACCCATGGAGGACAAGTGGGGAGATCATGGGTTTAGAGAGGTTGTAAGTGGAAGAGTGAAAGAAAAAGAAGAAAGAACAAGAGAGGGAGAGGAGGTGTGTGGGGCGGCAACTAAATGGGGGAGTGAGGAAGATGGCTTCATTTTATACTTATTCCAATTTTTTATTTATTTAATTAATTTTAATTGAGTTGTCCAAAGCCCATTGGTCTTAAAATTTTAATTGGGTCAAAATGGACTTAAAATTCTAGATTTTTGTTTCTTTTATTTTCCTTTCACTTTATAATTGAATTCTTTTTCTAAAAAAAAATTATTCCATAATTTAATTCATTAAATTCACTTAAATTAATTAACATTTTGGTCAAAAGTCAACTCTTGAGGTGAATTGATCAAAATGCCCCTCATCGAGTCATAATCCCTCTTTTTCAATATACCCGGTGAGTTCATATATTTTTGGGTCAATTGAATTTTTATTGTATCTATCTCAATAAATTTTATTTTATTTTTAGTCCTCAAGTTGTCTTTGAATAGTATAAGTCACAGATAAAAAATGGTAAGATTCAGAGCTCGGAGGTTCGGGATGTTATAGTCTCGGCTCACCTGACAATCTCATTACAATTATTTAATATATTTGACTCAAAACAAGTTTAGAAAGGACCAAAGACGCCCTAAATCTTGCCGAAAATCCAGCAGAGTCTCCCCTATACGTAAGACCTACCCAACCTGTAAAAGGGTTCAAAATACACTTCTATATCCATAAAGTCACACATCCACAACTCAATCACATCATATGGCCCCTCCTAGGCCCATCCAAATAGTCAACAGCCATAATTTGAAAAATTACAATTTAGTCCCTACAATTACTCCTTTTGCAAAACTTATCCAAATAAGCTCTAAAAATTCTAAAATTTTGTCCCACAGTCCTTAGCAATATTATTAAGCTAATGCAAAAGGAATTATAATTTTTTAACCTATCATGAATATTTTATAGATTTTTAATCGTAATCAAGCACTAGATAATTAAGAAAAAGTAAGGTTCAGATTTACTTATGCCAATTCTGACCTTGGGAACGCGTCCGGAACATCATAAAATGGTGGGATAGCCTATAATTTCGATCCAATTTTGAAACTTTTTCGGTAGCCTGTTTGTCCGCCCGAAATTGCAGACCCGAGCAACTATTGAATTTTAAAAAATTGAAGGTTCCTACGTGAAGCCCACAACACAGGGGTTAATACATAATTTTTACAGAATTTAGTAAGCTTATTTAGTGCTCAGAAAAATACTGCGAAGTTTCGTGAGACCCACCAAAAAACGGTGGCCGGTCCAATTGGTGAACCACTTCTCAGGTTGAACCACTTCCAAGGAGATGATGAGCATCATAAGGGTAATGTGGCTGAACCACTTCTCAGGTTCAAAGGAGCCATCACAAGAGCTAGTGCCAAGGCATTGTAAGGACTAATTCAAGCACATATTGATCAAGCATGGTAGCCCAGCGTGCAAGGAATTCAAGAGGAGCACAAGTGTGGCATGTTGATGCAATTCGGTATTCAAAGGGAATCGAACCATGGTCCAGCAAACTAAGCCGAACCATGGTCCAACCAAGTGCACTAAACCAGACCTCTTCAATCCCAAAGAGATTCCAATTCTGTCCATTCAACAGCCTTGCACCTTATGAGCTTTATCCAAGTTGCAAAGGAAAGTGGAAGAGTCTTTTGTCTAAGATATAAAGGAAAAAAGTAACATTGCCATTTTTAGCTATGAGACAAAAGAAACTTTTGTGATCAGATTTCAGAATTCAAATTTGGTTCAAACTTGTAAATGTGGTTTTTACTTAAACTGGGGGTGAATGTATTTTATCCAACACTTGGAGAAACTCTTGGATAAAAACTCCAAGTGCTGGCAGAACCATGAGTAGCCTTATAAAAGCCTTCTGCTTCATTTTGTTAGGGAGTTTAGAATATGCCATTGTTGAGCTTTTAAGCTTAAGAACTCCTTTAAGAGAGTTTTATGCATGTTCTTCCTAAGTTCCACTAAGAACTTAGATTCAATATAAGTTAGTCACTTATATTGTTTCATTTTGATATCTGGTGTAATCTGGCACAAGTTGCCTTATTTTTATCAGATTCTTGACTTTCTTCTCCTACTAATCAAAGTGGTTATTCATCACATGTTAGTGTTTATGTCATCTTGTTAGTAAAAGAGTTGTTTCAGTTTTGTTTGTTGCTTCATTTTGGATGTTCCATGGGAAAATCATTTCAACAGAATGTGAGCTTGCTTCCAGCCTAGACTTGAGCTTGCATTAGATGTGCTAACTAATCATATTCAAGATAATGTCATTTGGTGCATATTATTTACAGATGATATTGTATTAGTCAATAAAACTAGTGAAGAAATTAATTAAAAGTTGGAGATGTGGAAAAGGAATATTGAGAGCAAGGGTTTTAAGCTAAATACTTGCTGAACTTGGAAGGGGTCCTTTTCTCTAATTTTAGCAAATGGAACCAATTGTTGCTTCTTATCCTTGCTCTTGCATTTATTCTGTTTTTATATTCTTCTCTTCATTTCTTGTAATTCCTCTTTAGCTAGGAATAAATCTATAGTTGGATAGGAATATATATGTTTTAGGGTGCTTTAGCTGCTTGGTTTCATGTATTTTATGCTCTCTTTAATTGGTACAGTTTGCTAAATTTTTCCTGACCTTTTAATTTTAATAAAATTAATTGCTTATCAAAAAAAAAAGCTAAATATAAGACAAAATATATGTAGTATGAGTTTAACTCTTGTAGAATGAATAGATCGTTTTGGCGCCTAAACGTAATCAATTCAAGTATTTAAATTCTATCATACAAAAGAATGAAGTTTTAGATAACGATGTAACTTAATAAGATCAATACAAGATGGATGAAATGAAAAAAATGCGATGTCAAGTATATTATGTGATTAGAAAATTGATAATGTAGTGAAAAATAAAAAATTACGCAATATTAAGATCATTTTTATTTTAAAATATGTGATTGAGATAGGTGGATATGTAATGTGAGTCATTGGATTAAGGTAGTAGATGTAATTAACGAGAATAAAAAGAAAAGAAAGAGAAAGAGAAAAAAATACAAAAGATAAGAATATATGAAAAAATATTATGATAATATTTATTTGAAAATATTTGATTAAAATAAGTGGATATGTGATTTAATGTGAGACATTTGATTAAGGTAGCGAGATGTGATTAATAAGAAGGGAAAAAAAGAGAGAGAGAATGAGCAAAAGAAAAAGAGAAAAAAAAAAAGATAAAAAGATAAAGAAAATGAAAAAACAAAGAGAAAAGGAAAGACAGAGAGAGAAAAAAAGAAATAAAAAGAAAAAGAAAAGAAAAGAAAAGAAAAGAAAAGAAAGAACTCTTCTCATTGAATTTTGTTGGCATTTTGCAATTGCACGGATCATATAAAATAATACAAAAAAATATTATTCTTTTAAGGACTGTGTTAAGTACTTAGACTATAACAACTACGATTATTTAGATGATCAAATCAATCTTTGAATCTAAATTATTATTTAATACTAATTAATCAAAGCCAATAAAATCCAATAACCAATGAGCAAAAGAATTCTGAAGTCAGGGTTCACGACATAAATTGATTATGACAAATAATCCCATTTATTCAATTATTGACTAATTTCACTTTGAAGGAGAATAATCATAAACAATCTAATACTCCCTCTCAAGGTACAAAAGATATATTTCAATCAAAATTAATACATATTCTCAAGGCAAAAAGAAAAAAAGAATTCTTGAGAGAGAGGCTATGCTTCTATCTAGAAATCTCTTATTCTCCTCCAGTTTTATAATCTTTTCTCCTTTCTTTTCTCCTTTCCTCCTTTGATTTCCTCTTTGGATGGCCATTGGTGTAACGCCCAAATCTATGTCCGTGTAAAACATATATTTTTAGATCTATCATTGTTAATAAATTTTAAGTGAATAAATCTTCAGATTTATTCTTTTTGGTAAATCTTGAGTTTTTATAGTATTTTCTCACCTTTAATGGAGTTATTATATATTTTTGTTATTAAGATATTTTGCTTTTTTTTTAAGAAGAGTACGCTACAAGGTGCAGATATTTTTTTGAAATAAGATATCAAAATTTGAAGGTCATCTAATAGTGTTTATAAAAAGATCATGGAGTTTAAGAGTAAAGTAGGTAGTCTACTTATTGACCAATCTACATACTTTGTCAGTACTATTAAATTTTTCAAATTCTTTATATTATTTTTTGAATGAGTAGTTAGTTTCATTTATGTAAAAATATTATATATTGATTTGCACTCTTCTATACTTTATTTCTAATTAATGAAATATTTTTTATATTTCTACAAAAAGAATACCTATTTTCTCAGGAAGTTCTCTGATTAATTAAAATTCTTCAAAGATTTTAAGCCTATCTCTAAGTCAAGAATTCCTAAGTTCAATATTCTAATTTCTCCATACTAAACTTCATCTTTTGATTCTTCTCCTGACATATAAAATTATGCAAAGTTGACACCAATTCACAAAGCATTAGTAATCTCACAAGATATTAAATCAAAGCAAAATTCCCCATTTATTAAATAAATTCATACTACAACCATAGTTAAAATTGAAGTCTACATCCCTAACTCGAGAATAATAGAAACTACTCACTCATGTCTGTAGAGACCATCAAAAGCATCTAATAATAAAAACTAAACATTAGAAATAAAGGAACTAGAATACCCCATAAATTTGTAGCTTGAACTTTGGTTTTAGAGCTGGGTTTTCTGCAAATTGTGAAATACTCTCCTTTGAGCTCTGGATTTCCCCTTAGATCTCCTTGGTGCTTGTTGTTCTTGACAAGACAAATGATCTCCCCACTTACTCTGATGTAGGTGGGTCTTATTAGGAGTGTTTGGACTCCTATCTGGCCTAGGAGACTCCTTAGATATGGAAATAACAATAAAGACTGTTTTTAAAACATGAAGCTTCGTCAACTAGCTGTGTAACGTATTGGACTAATTTTTAAAACATGTTTCATGCATTATTCACACGGCCAGGCCTTGTTGTTTCTTGGACCAATTCTGCCTTTTCACACAGGCATCAATACGGCCGTGGACACGGGCTGTATAACATATTGGACTAATTGAGACTTCTCACATGGCCGAGCACACGGTCATGTAATTCTGCCTTTGGAAGCTAAATTGTCCTCTTTTTTATTTTTTATTTTATCTCCTTACCGCCTTCTGGCCGTGTAATTCTTTGCTCTTACATGGCCAGACCGTGTAACTCTCTAGCCAAAGTCTTCGTCTCCACAAGGCCAGGCCATGCAACTCCTAACTTTCATACGGTTTGCTAGCGTGACCTTTTTGCCAAGAAGCTTATCTTCTTCCTAATCTTCCCTTATCTCTTTTTCAAAACTCACTCTTAGGCTTCAATTACTCACCTAAATACTAATGAATTCAATAGAAAATAATGAATCAGTTATTAACTAATTAACTAACCAAAAGAACGAAAAACGAGTGAAATCCTTATTAAAATATTAATAGAATTTACACAAAATAAACCTTAAATATATATGCATTTGGCACACATATTAAAAAGAGAAGCATAACATCAAAAAGGTTAACTAGGCCCTAACTTTACACTCTACAATCTGAAGATATTTCATATATAGTTGCAAGGCAAGAAGCTTCAAGCAGTTTGCATCAGCATGAGACACTATATCCTATGTCAAATTCAACAATGCATTAGATGCTTCTTCCACTCGTCCTCCCTTCTCAAGAACTCCCCAGTCGTTCCCATTGGTTTCTTCATTTTCTGCAAATCAATGTGCTGTGGATTCTCGGTTCTCACAAAATTAGAGCCGTTCCGGATTGAGATCTTCTTTGTGTTGGGTGTAACGAGCGGTTTTGGGCGCTTGCTGATTTGGTGTTGTCAAGTGGGGGCTAAGAACTGATGGGGGTTAGCCCATGTGAGGAATAAGGGCCAGTGTGGTCCAAATTTAAGTTAAGGCTAAAGTATAGATTTTTATAACATTTATAAAAACATTTATGTGTCTGGAATTCTTTTCAAAATGATAAAATTTATTTAAATATTTATTATTTGGAACATATTAATAAGTGAAATGAATATATTTATTTTAGAAATAAATGTAATTTAACTAAAGGTGCTTTAGATTAGGACTTTATTTTGAATAATTTATTTGTAAGAAAAAAAATTCAATTTAATTTTTATATAATTATGCTGGATTTTTATTTGGTTTAAAGTGAATTTTTTTTAAATAAAAATAATTAAATTCTTTCATTTTAAATATAAAAATTATTTTTTTATAAAATTCTAAGTTTTAAACAGCGGGTGAGTAAATGAATAAAATTCTTGTAAAATCTTGCTACTTTTAGCATAAATTCATTTTTTAAAATAATTTATTTTTTAATTAAAAAAATTAAATTTCAATAACTTTAAACTTTCTTATAAACATGAGAATTGATAAAAAAAAAAATTGAATTAATTTCTTTCACTTTTAAGACTAAGACACACACTTAAATACCTTTTAAAGATTTTAATTTTGAGTCAAGCTCATGCAATTAAAAAGTAATTTCATAAATGTTTTAATTCAATTTTATATTTTCAAAATTATAAAATTTTAAATTTAATATTAATGAAAAAAATGATTTCATTATAATCCGGAAATCTCACTGTAACGTATTGATTATAGTAGTGGGATCAAACATGCATTCTTGGGAAACTTTTTATCCATTTGGTAAGCCTCTTTTTGCGTGCGCACGCACATGCGCACATGTACACACACGCACACATATATATATAAGCATCCTAAGTAAATTCCACATCGACAAAACACAGGAGAGATGCTGAGTTTATAAGTTGATGGTTCGTAACCCCTAGTAACGCGTTTAAAAACCGTGAGGGCTTCGGCTCAGAGCGGACAATATCACTAGTGGGCCGAGCCGTTACATTTGCAACCTTGAACGATGGTGAGGCAAACCTCAGCGAGGACGCTGAGTCTCATAAGGGGTGGATTGCAACGCCCTGGCTTGAACGATGGTGGGGCAAACCTTAGCGAGGACGCTGAGTCTCATAAGGGGTGGATTGCAACGCCCTAGGCAAATCCCACATCAGCAAAATACGGGAGAGATGCTGGGTTTATAAGTTGGCGTTTTAAAACCGTGAGGACGAAAGTATCTACGCAAAGTCCACAACACTAGAGATTAGACTAAAATATTTATATTTATATATAAAATAATTATTTGAAAATTAGGAGTGTTACATTTGTGCCCTTTTTGTTTTGGATTTGCTCCTAACAAAAAGTATAGAATTCCCAAACACACATAATGTAGCATTGGCCTTTGTCCAAATGTTGCCTCTTAAATCCACTTCAATTCCAACCTAAGAACATCACCCACTAAAATTATCAATATGATTATTAATTTTAATAAGCCCATTATTATTATTATTATTATTATTATTATTAAATTCAATACAATTTGTGGAAGTCAAACATATTTTATATACTTATTTTCTGATAATGATTTTAATATCCTAAATTTTATTTTAAATTAATTTTTAATCATTTAAAATATATCCATCAATTTTTTAATTTTTTTTATTATATGATTCCTTTGTTTAGTTCAAAACCCAAAACCATACACAGCCTATTCAATAGAAATAAAGTTAAGGCAGCATGTGATTTGGTCATTGTTTGTATTCAAAATGGACTCTAAATCAATTAATTAATTGATTATCCTTCAAAAGCATGTTAATTCTCATATGCAAAATCCATCTTTGACCATATGATCACACGTTAGAGACAGACAAAGAAAGGGAAATAATTCCTTTGTTGCTATTAATTAAATAATTTTCTACTAAGATAAATATAAGTGATTGTATAAATGAGAATTAATAGACAAGGACATGAACAAAAGAGGGTTTTTTTTTTTTTTTTTTTTTTTAAAAAAATGCTAGATGGCATCAAAAGCTCTTGTGGATAAATGATTACAAACTGAGTTATTGTATTCTTGAAGAAAGCAAGCCTACTTTGAAGATTAACAACAAGCCCAATTTAAAATCAGACCAAATCCAAATCAAAATCCAGCCCATTAACATACCCTTCTCAAACTAAAACCTTAGGATTACAGAGAAAGAAATGTAAGAACTGTAACTATCCTTTCTTCGCCGCCCAAGTTGCCAATCAGAGAAAAAAAAATGAGTTGAGATTGGAATCAGACAAGCGCAACTAGGGGAGAGCAGATTTTGGTCTAAACTGAAGAATCGAATCGAATCGAATCTAGTCAATTCAGTTCAATCAGTTTGGTTTTAAAATTCAATCGGTTCGGTTCGGTTCGGTTTATAAATTTTGATAATTTCGGTTAATCGATTCGGTTTGATTATTTTCATAAAAAATAAAAAAAATCGAATTGAACCGAAATTACTAATATATATATATATATATCAAGGAAAACCTAAGATTTTTTAGTTTTGATTTCTAAGTTTTTTTTTTTATGTTTTTGTTATTGAGATTTAATTTTGAAAATATGAAATTTTATAAAATTTAATTTTATCTGTTTAAAATCGAACCAAACCGATATTTATCAGTTTAGTTCAATTCGATTTCCTCTTAATAATCGATTTGATTCGATTTAATTTTTAAAATTTTTAATTTTTAATTTTTAATTTTATCGATTTAATTCGGTTCGAAACCGAACCCTAAGCGCAACTCCTCGTTATAGGGCGCTACTGTGGCCATCCTTCCCTGCACAGCAAAACCATCAATCAGAGTAGACCTCAAAACTTTCACAAAGGCTGCAAGTTTATCTCCAACACCATGAAAAGGTGCTGCCTCAAAGCACAAGACACGCGAAGCCAAAAAGGTCTCTTGTGGATCACATGCCCTACCAATTTAATAATTAATACCAAGAGCCTAAAAGTGACCAATGGCCAAACTTTGAACAAAGGCCATGTCTACTTGTGGCTGCCATTATTATAAACACCCTTTAAGCCCATTTATTAATTATTTTAAGAAAATAAACTATATGTTGCACAATAATTAAACAAAAATGCTTTGTCAATCAATTTTTTTAAAGCCTTTATGGATCAAGTTAGATGGACAATAAGCAAATGTATAAACATAGCATATTATTTAAAAAAAAAAAATTTGTTTTGTTAAATATGTTTCAATTGATTTGAATTTAAACTTTTAATTTCATATTTTTAAACTATTTTCAGAATATTAAATTAAATTATTTTAATTTCATATTTTTAAACTGTTTTCATAATATTAAATTAAAATATATTATTTTTTAATTTATTTTTAGTCTAAATTCTTTCTTGTATCATTTGAGAAAAAAGAAAAAAGTTTTTTTTTTAATCTCCATAATGGAAAACAATTTGTATTCACAACTCTTAAAAATATGTTTCATATTATTGTTAGAATTATTATTAATAAAAAAATAATTATTTAAATATTTTAATTCATAAATATTAAAATTAAATTTAATATATTTTAATTATAAAATTTTAAGACAATTAATTTAAAAAAAATAACATTTAAAATTATTGAATGAATGTATCAGGCCTAATTCAACTTTAAAAACTACTTAAAAGAAGAATTGTCTAAATTTCATTTTGTTTCTTTGCCATTTCTCGTACTCATCCTTTTTTAGAAGAACAAGTTCATAGGAAACCCACTCCAAATTACAGCAATGAAATTCAAAATCAACCACTTCATCAACCTTAATTACCCTTGCGTCATCTAGGTTATGCCGTGTGTTTGGAAAGGACCATATGTAGCAAAAGTAATGCCCATACATGAGTAAAGCTTTATCAGTTTTCGGCACCTATCGGCTATCTCCCTATTGCTCTTTTGAATTCACCAGCTCAAACCACATCTGATCTACCTTATCACCACTGGAAATCATTATAGATTGCTTTTCTGGAACATCGAGACTCATTGATTCCAACTTCAAGTTAAAGATATGAGCCTTAACATCCACCTTTTTGCTACAAGCCACTTTTGAATTTTCTTCCTCAGTAGCTAGTGAAGCATGAATTCCTCTTGTTCCTCATCCAAGTTCAACATTTGCACATCAAACTTTTCTGCATTGTGATTCTCTTCTACTATGTCCACATGATTAATGGGCACTTGTTCCTTTATTTCAATTTCTCCATTTTCTCTCCAAAAGATATCTCCTACTTTTCCCATATTTTATCCAGCCTCTCCTCATATCATTTAAATGCCCTATCAACAATTTCACAAATGCCCTGTTCCAAGTCCCTCAACTTCTGTTCCCAAGATTGCTCTTCCATAATCATAAAATACAGGAACAAGAAAAGAATGGTGAGTAAGAGTCAAGATTTTTAAGAACAGGGTTTGAACCAAGGAATTATTTTCAGAACCTAAAACAGAGTTTCAAAGCTAGAAATGAAAAGACTTGAGGGAAAGGGAAACGCTAGAGTATAGATCTAAATTTGGAACCCTGATAAATCAAGAAAGAAGAAATGGGAAGGGGAATAGAAAGAAACTGAGGAAATGAGAAGAAGAAGAGATAGAGGATGAGAAATGGAAAATTTGAAGAAGATATTTTATTTCAAGTAATTCTTGGAATTTTAAGAAGAAAGGATGAAGAAGACAAATAGGGTTCTATCGAGAAGAAGAAATAGAAGGGAAAGAAATGGATTAAATTTCTGGGAAAGAAGGAGAAGAAATCTCAGATATGAAGGAAGGAGAAATAGAGAAAAGAAGAAGAAGAAGAAGAAGAAGAAGAAACCCTAATTCCAGGGTTACAACACCTAGAATAGAAGATATTGAGAAGAAATTAAAAAAAATTAGGGAACAAGATAGAAAAACAGAGGCGGATTAGAGAGAAGAAAAAATTAGGGAAAGAGACAGAAAATCGTTAAATAGCTTTGAAAAAGAAAAGTAGTCCTTTTTCTTCAATGCATTAACTAAAAAGTAATATTTAGGTGAGTATGTATCTATGGCTTAACTTTGCACACCGATCATCTCTTGCTAATATTAATATTATCACGATGATCTATTTCTTATAAAGGAGAAAAATTTATTATTCCCTATAAAGTACCGAAATTACATTTGTAAACTTTAAGGGATATTTCAGTAATAAATTAAAATTAAGGAATAGAAATGAAACACGAGATAAAGTTCATGAATGAGTTATAAAAATTATCCTATATATTCATCATATTTACTAAGCAAAGAAAAAAAAACTAATAATTATTATTCTTAATTACTTTTTATTTATTTGAAATTTAAATTTAAAATTTTACCATTTTAAAAATATCACAATATTAATAATCTAAATAATACTAAGCAACATGTCTCTTCCCTGAATCTGTGTGTATACATATTTTGTGGATATGCAAGTGGCGCATTCAAACCTTCTGAAAAGTGCTACCACTCAATCTATAAGGAGATCACTGCATAAAAAACGGAATCAAAAAGTTTAAACTACATCTCATTGGACATCATTTCACAGTCCTCATGGACAATTCATCTTTTCAAAGGAAACTAGAGTTCAAAAACAAGACTCTACCAGAGCCACAACTTTTAAGGCTCAATGACTGATTCTCAAAATATAAATTCACAGTTCAACATGTTAAGGAAAAACGCAATCTGATTCTTTATCTCTTGTCCAGACCAAGCCCTGTACTTTTCTTCAGTTCAACATTTTTCTTTCCTCTCATTTTTAGCAAGTTCATCCCATACTCTTGCTTTCCTCATACTCTGTACAGACAGTTTCTCTCCTGGTTGCTCATCCTCCATGAGTCTCTCACAAATCATAAATTATGCCTGCAATCACTTGTTTCACTATCAGAGTGCAATGAATACCTTAAGCATGGTCCGTCCTGCAACATCCCATTTTCATCTAGACTACCCATTCCTCACATGTTTTATCATACACTCAGAAACAGATCTGATCCTTGGAGAATTTTGGTTCTTATGGTTTATGGTTACCCTCTATTCTACTCGCTATTGAAATACCTACCTTAGCCCTCTATCAATATGTAGATAAAATTCAATTGAATAAAATGAAAATTATACACATAAAAGTATTATATTATATATATATATATATAATTTTTCTTTTCAATTATATATATATATATATATATATATATATATATATTTATTGAGTTTCTTTATTTAAGGCTGAAGTTTTCAGCGCAATTGAAGGCCAACTGATTGCAATAATTTTTTTTCTTTTTTAGTGCTTCACAACCAAATGAAAGGAAGCTGGGAATAACTCACCGCCAAGCGCGGTTGCTTGTTAATAAGTTTTTGAGTCAGTGAGCTCAAAAATTTTATTTAAAATAAAATAATTATATAATAATAAATTATTTATTAAAAAAATAATAATATAGATAAATTTTTAATATATAATAAAAATTAAGTAAAAAAATAAATTTATAAAATAATAAATTCTTACTATAATATTAAATTAAATATTACTTTAAGAAAATTCTCATTTCCTTGAAAGATTGCATGATCACTCATTAATAATGCTATTAAAGACATCTTTTTTTAAATATATGTAAATAAAGAATCATTCAATAATTGGTCTAATAAAGAAAATGTAATACAAACGCTAATTTTACAAATATGTAAACTAATCGATATATACAATTTTCAAAATAATATATACAATAACTATTAATATACTTAACATAAAGCTTATAGAAAAATCAACAAACACCAATTTGTTAAATGATTATAAAATTAAATAAAATAAAATTTCCATAATTAAAATATTTACATAAATAATTAGAAAATTTTAATTCTTGATTATTAACAGATTTCTAGTAGATAGGTTTTATTATTTATTTTAAAATTAAAATAATAAGTATTTTGTGTGAAGTGTTATAATAATATTTTAAAAGTTTTAATTGGATAATATATACACCACTCAAGTAAACATAGATTCGCCCTGATAACTGTTATAGAAATTATCATGATTAATAATTATAATATAATCATTATACATATAATGATTGAATTTTAAAAAATTTTTATTTTTATAAGGTTAGATTAAATAAAAAACGTAAAGGAATTATGACTATTACACCTAAAGAGCCTTTATTTCTTCTTTGATAATAAAAAAAAAAAATTAAAAATTCGTTTTTCATTTTTAAATTTCAAATTTTGATATATAAACCTCCCTATAATTGCTTCAACTTTGGTCAATTTACTCGTTAGAGAGGTATTTATGTTTACTAACTATGCTGATTTGATGTTAATTATGATTTTTATTTTTAAATCTTGTTGACTAGAAAGGAAAAAAAATCCTAAATTATTTAGTTTCTGTATTTTAAAAAATAAATTATTTACTCATTAAATTTTATAGGATATTATATTTGAGTTCTTAAATTTTGAGAAATGAATTATTTAGTTCATTTAATTTTAATATATAAAATAATTTCATTCTATAATTTTAATATTTACAGTAATTTGATGTGAAAAATGAAATTACTCTCCTTAATTGGCATAATTTTCAAAGGGTGTGATAACTACAAACTCGACTTTATAAAATAATTAATTTAATAATTATTAAATTAAATATTTATATTTATATTTATATATTTATTATATACTTTAATTAATTTTATATAAATTTCAATGTAGAATATTTATTTAAATACTTATAAAATCTATTATCATACGAGATTAAGTTTATTTTAGACGTATTAATTTTTTTAAGATATCTTATTTATTTAAGAGGATAATCATCGCACATAATCATTTAACTTTATGAATATTTTTATAGAAGTGATTAAACTTTAATTTATTTCATAAAATTCATTAAATTTTAATTTTATTTCATAAAAATTATTGCGACTTTAATTTTTTCATAAAACTCACTAAATTTCAATTTCATTTCACAAAAATCAATATGACTAAAAATTAAAAGTTCTTTGGTTAACTTTTTAACCTATCAATTATTTTATAAATAAAATTACTTAACTAGTGATTGTTAATCGAGAAAAAATTAATAAAATAAAATAATTTTATAAAATTATTGACAAACCAACCTTTTACATTCGATCAAAATGAGTTTTATAAAATCATAATTAATTTTATAAAAAAAATTAAAATTTAAAAATTTTTATAAAAATATTTATAAAATTAAATAATCATTTATGATATTTACGATTTATTCAAGTGCCACCAACTTTATAAAAATAGACTTATTTTTATATGATATTAAATTATTTTTAAAACTAATAATTTTTATTTTTAATGTACATTAAATTGTCATATATTAATAAATAAATAAATAAGTTATTATTTTAAAAAATAAACTTACTAAATAAAAAAGTAAGTTTATTTTTATGGGTAGATAAACCATTCGTGATGCTTCAATTGGGACAAAAAAAAAAAAAAAAATCAAAATGTAATAAAAAGAGATTGTAATGAAAACAGACAAGACAAGAAAGTGTGAACCGTGAACTGCTGCCTGGAAACTTGAGGATCTTTCCTTTCTACCATGGTCTCTTGTTCTTGTTTCTTATTTTCCCTGAAAAACAATTATAAATTAATTTTTTATTCCCAAATATCAAAATTCCTTCTCCCCCTTCTCTTCAAAACCATATATAGCCAAAAGATTCAGCTTTCAAAGGATTCGTATGGGGCGCCACATAAAGCCCTAATGAGAAAGAGAAAGTGGTAAAAGAAATTAAGAAAATCACAGATACAAAGTATTAGCTAATTTATGTAGTTTCTTTCTTCAAGCCCCACCTTCTGTTCAAGTGATCAATACTGTCAACTCCTGTCATAACTGCTCTTCCCTGTCCGCAATATCGAGAACACCATATTCTCTCCATTACGACCACCACCACCACCATAAATGCTTCTGTTCAATCATTTTTATTGTTCATATAGAAAAGGATAGTTTTTTATGTGTTCAGCCGTAAGATGAAATGAAATGGAATAGGGGTGGTGCTGTAAGTGGGGTTTTCTTGGTTTTTTTCTTT
Source organism: Hevea brasiliensis (assembly GCF_030052815.1). Taxonomy (NCBI): domain Eukaryota; kingdom Viridiplantae; phylum Streptophyta; class Magnoliopsida; order Malpighiales; family Euphorbiaceae; genus Hevea; species Hevea brasiliensis. Next base: position 17,001,146 of record NC_079505.1, read on the forward strand.
GTGGGTTCTTCACTTTCAATGTGTTTCTGGCTTAGGTAGTATTTGTAGTGAGCATCTAACGTTGCTGCAGAGCTACAAAGAAAAGGAAAAATGTCAGAAATGAGAGTTTCTGATCCGAATAGGCTGCATTTGAAGAAGGAGCTTACTCAAATCAGAAAAGCAGCTCGAGTTTTGCGCGATCCAGGAACTACCCCTTCATGGAAGTCACCTCTTAGTTCGTCTAGATCTGCAGCAGCTGTAACTCTAGCTGCTGCTGCTTGGAAGCAGCTTGAGAATGAGAATGTAATCCCAAATGGGAGTAATTCCATTTTGAACACCCAATTCAGGGATAATGGGAGAGAAAAGAGAGTGTTCCTGTACAATTGGAAGACTCAGAAATCCTCCAGCGAGAAAAGTGCAACGGCAAGAAATGATGCTGATGAAGACTATGAGTCTCGTTCGATTCAAGAGAGCCTCGATGATAGCTTGAGCGATGCAAGGAATGCAGCAGATTCCAAGAGTGACAGTTACATTGGCGAGAGTAGGTCTGCTTCAACGATTTTCAGGTGTAGAGATGCGAATTCTGTATCGCCATCAACTAAAAGAGCATTGGGGATCAAGAAAAAGAGTAAGAAAACTAACACCCATATGGATATTATGTCTAGATATCAACAAAAAGAGATTAATTTGAGAAGATTGCTCAAGAGTCATCCTTCATTGGCTTTAGGTTTAGGAAGGGACGACTCTGTAGATCAATCTGATGATACCGAAGAATATGGTAATTCTGAGGATCTAAGAAAGATTTCAGGGGCATCCCCTTTTTTAATAAAATTTAACAATAAGAATTGGTCAAATTCTCCATCTAAATTTTTGAGGAGTAGTCAAAAAGAGGACTCTTCTTACTGTTATAGCACACCTGCATTATCAACTAGTTCTTATAATAGGTACTGTAATCGTAACCCAAGCACTGTTGGATCTTGGGATGCCACCACAACCTCATTGAATGATGGGGATGATGAGGTGGATGACCATTTGGATTTGCCGGGTCGCCAGGGATGTGGGATTCCTTGCTGTTGGTTCAAAAGGACACCTAGACACAGAGGGGTATGCGGAAGTTGTTTTTCTCCTTCCCTTTCAGATGCTATACGGCGGAAAGGGACTAGCATTCTGTGTGGTAGTCAGTCAATTTATCATAGACACCAGCGTTCATCATCATTTTCAAATAAGAGAAGAATTGCTTCCAGAAGTTCCCAAGGACTTCTGCCATTGCTTACAAATATTGGTGGCAGAGGTTCATCTATTGGAACTGGTCATAGTGATGATGAACTCTCTACCAACTTTGGTGAGCTTGATTTGGAGGCCCTGTGTAGATTGGATGGGAGGAGATGGTCTAGTTGTAGGAGTCAAGATGGGTTAGATATTGTAGCTCTAAATGGAGATGGGGAAGAGGAAGGTACACCTGAAAATATTCAAAGTTTGACTAAAAAATACAAGCCTCTCTTCTTTGATGAAGTGATAGGGCAGAACATTGTGGTTCAATCTCTCATAAATGCTATTTCCAAGGGAAGGATTGCCCCTGTTTATCTTTTCCAGGGTCCCAGAGGGACTGGTAAAACATCAACAGCCAGGATTTTTGCCTCTGCGTTAAATTGTAGATCTACAGAAGAAACAAAGCCATGTGGGTACTGCACAGAATGTGCTGATTTCAATTCTGGTCAGACTAGGTATCTATGGGAAGTTGATGCCACAAATAAGAAGGGAATTGATAAAGTTAGGAACCTTTTGAAGAAGGTTTCACAGTGGCCACCAACAGGCTCTTCTCGGTACAAGATTTTTCTCATTGATGAGTGTCACTTGTTGCCATCTAAGATGTGGCTGGCATTTTTCAAATTTCTTGAAGAACCACCACAGCGAGTTGTGTTCATATTTATAACAACTGATCCTGATAATGTACCTCGTACTGTACAATCAAGGTGTCAGAAGTACCTATTTAGCAAAATTAAAGATGGGGATATTGTGGCAAGGTTGAGGAAAATTTCTACCAAAGAAAATCTAGATGCTGAATTGGATGCATTGGATTTGATTGCTTTAAATGCAGAGGGTTCACTTCGAGATGCAGAAACTATGTTAGATCAGTTGAGCTTGTTGGGGAAGAGGATAACTACATCTCTTGTAAATGAGCTTGTGAGTTCTATCAACCTATCCATCCTTAACTTGTTCTACTTCAATTTAGCTTTTCAACTCACTTGTCTGACATTCTCTGGGTAAAGAATAATTTAGTTCAATAATTAAAGTTTCGTTCTTTTTACTGTGTGGATGAATGGTTTTAATTTTTGTATGCCCTTTTCCATACTTTTAGGTGGGTCTTGTTCCAGATGAAAAATTGCTGGAACTTTTGGAGTTATCAATGTCTTCAGAAACAGCACAAACGGTGAAGAGGGCTAGGGATTTAATGGACTCTGGTTTTGATCCCATGGTTTTAATGTCTCAACTGGCGAGCCTCATTATGGACATCATTGCAGGAACTTACAATGTTGTTGATATCAAATATAGCCATTCATTCTTTGGTGGACAAAGCTGTGAGTACCAACCTCTTAAGTCTTACACTGTACTGGAAAGAATTTTCAGCGACATTGAAGTTATATTTCAGCAAATGAGATTTATTCATGCAGTAGGAAAACACTATGTGAATTAATTTACATTTTAGATAAAGATTTTTAACAACATGACTAAATGCTATGTGATTTTCCAGCTGACATGAATATCCTCAAATGTGATGAGAGAAAATAAAAAGATTTTTAACCACCTAACTAAATACTGTATATAAGCCATCAGCTTCCTTCAGTTATTGTTTCCTCGTTGTGGTTTTAGTATGGCAACAAGCCTCATTACTTTTATATTTTTGTTTTTATTGGGAAAGGCCATCTGAGATATGAATCAATTTAGATCTATGCCTGGAGCTGGAACATTTTGGTGTTTTAACATTGTCTTTAACAGAACTTTGGTGCTGTGATGATGTGACAATTTCACCTAATTTTATCCCGTATATCTGGCAATACCTTAATCTTATAAATTACTCAATCAAGAATGCATATGAAGATAATTATGCACACACGCTGGACTTTCCCCTCTCTGTAATTAACCATTTACTATGATGTCTTGGATTGTTTTTAGTGACTGAAGCAGAACTGGAGAGATTGAAGCATGCACTGAAGCTTCTTTCGGAGGCTGAGAAACAGCTACGGGTTTCAAGTGACCGATCAACATGGTTCACAGCGACTCTTTTACAGCTTGGTTCAGTGCCCTCACCAGATCTTACTCAGTCAAGCAGCAGTAGAAGACAGAGCTCGGGAACAACTGAGGAGGATCCTTCGAGTGCTTCTGGAGTTACGATTCACAAGCAGAAATCAGATGCTCATTATTTACCTCGTAGATCAAGTTCTGCTTCCTTGTACAAAGCAATAAATAAAAATTCCAGTCATCAAGGAGAATTTGGTTTGAATTCTAATCCCCCTTCAAGTCGAACAATGGATAGCCTTACCTCTTCTGCCTCACAGGATGATGAACTGGTTGGAAATCTGCTATATAGAGTCAGAAACTCTGATAAGTTGGATCATATCTGGGAAAAGTGTATTGCAAAGTGTCACTCAAATACACTTAGGCAGCTGCTGCATGCTCATGGAAAACTTTTCTCCATATCTGAAGTTGAAGGTATGCCCATAAATTTTCTATACCATCAAGCTGCCTTATAGTAATGAAACTGTAACCAGAACAAATGTTGTTCTCTTTTTCCTTTCCTTTTTCTCTTTACCATTCTTTTTGATCTTGTAACATTGGATCTATGTCTGGTCAACCCTTCATTATTTGAGAACTGCTAACTAGTGATCCCCAGGGACTGGAGTTGTGGGATGAAAATTCAAACTAAAGTTCTGGCTCCCCCCGGCTCCTACCCCCAATAGTAGTGTATGTGATGGATGCTCTACGGCAAATAATATTCCTACTCCTACAGAAAACTGATATAATGATGGATCTTTAATTATTTATCAATATTTGTTGTGTATTATAATGTGAGATTATTTTTCAATCACAAAACTAAGATACTAGCTACCCATGATGATCTTTTTTCTCTTTATATTTGTGTTTTCCATTAATCAAATAGAATCTAGAATCATGCTCATGTCTAGTGGTTCTTTTATAATTAATCTTCTTGTTCTGCTGCTGTATGAATCATAATGAACACTCATTTTTTAATTTAATTTATACAACCAAATTTATGCATTGATTGTGGAGCTGCGAAATTTGTATCATATGGGAATGAAAGTCCTCAAATGGCATATCATCCATTATTTTGCAGTGTTAGTGCCTTTTGACATTTGATCCTGTTGTCATTGAAGTATTTAACACACATACACACACATATATCTAAAATCTTTCGAGAAAACATTGTACCATATACAGGCTATCTTGCTTCTTTGGACATGTTTGTTTTTGTAGATTGATTTGACTAATGTTTTCTCTAAGGTTTGGTGCTTCCAAAAGATAATATAAACATGTTGTAAAAAATTGATTTAGTTGATGGTTGAATGGGATGGCTTCTGCAGTAGGTTAAGTAACAAGAACCAAGATTGCTTTGATGGTTGGCCTCCTAAGTGTCCTTGGCAATTGAGATTTTTGTGCACATAGATGCTTGTGTGTTTGTCTTTCTACATGTCTTTTCACTCTCTTTCTCTTTCGTCCTCCCTCCCATTATACCTTGAGTTTGATATAGTTATATGGTTATTCTTGCAGGTGCTTTGGTTGTTTATGTTGCATTTAGGGATGAAGATGTTAAAGCAAGAGCTGAAAGGTTTATGAGCAGTATCACAAATTCAATTGAAATGGTCTTGAGATGCAATTTAGAGGTACGGATTATACTAATGCCAGATGGTGAGGATTCTATGAATTGTGTGAATCTAAGTGAGTTGCAAGGTCAAAAGCGGGCAGGAGCAACTTTGGGAATTGAGCAGAAAAGAAAAGCAAATGGCTTGAACCCAGTAAATGGTTACACTGATTCCCAACAAGAATCCCTAAAGTTATGCAGAGGAAGCTCCAATGATTTGGAGTGCAAACTAAAAGGAGGACCAGGAGATCATTTCAAATCCTTAATATTGCTGGATAGTGCTTTACAATCTACTGCTCTATCCAATGCTGAAAATGGTTATGTGAAAGAGGAGAGGCAGGAATCACCAATGCAGAGAATAGAATCCATCATCTGGGAACAGAGGTTAGAAACTGCCTGGCTACAGGCTGCAGAGAAAGGCACCCCAGGATCATTAAGTCTTTTGAAACCTGAGAAGAATCAAGTGCTGCCTCAAGAGGACATCCATCATCAAAATAAAATGGAATCTGCAAGTTCAGTGAGTCTGCCATCTCAGCATTGGGAAGATGAACTAAATTATGAACTCAAAGTTTTGAAAATGGAAGATCGGAGGGTGATCCATGAGGACCAAATTGGTAAAAGAGCTGATTGTTACTCATCATCTCCAAGCTTGTTGAATGATAGCAACTTTGTGGGCATTCCAATCAAAGAAAGCCTGTGAGTCTTTAGCTGATCTATTTTTAACTATTGTGAAATTTTTTTATCGTTCTTATTAATTATTCATGTTGCCATTATTTTCACCAAATTGCGGCACTTTTCAGTTTCTTGAATATGTTTAGCTAACTAGGCCTACTCACATTTGGTGAATTTGTTAGATTGGCTTCTCCCTTTGTTCTTTATGGACATTATGGACCCTATTTCAAAATCTAATTTTCAAGATTCATAGCCTTTGTTCCAGAATAGCAGAACAGATTAAAGTGGAAAGAAAATACTAACATTATTAGGTTGACAACTCAAGAGTCTTATTCTGCAGTTGTATATCAAGAAGAAAATTATCGTAAGCAAGGTGTGGGTCAGGTATTAAGCGAAACATAGAGTATGTTATAGTCTTCTTAATACTGCTGCTACACTGCAGAAATAATAGCTGGAAGTTGAAGTACTCCTGATGGATGGGCCTCAAGAATGTGTGATGATAGAACTAGTGATGTAAAGCACAATGAAGAAACTGGTGTTAAAACTAAAAAAGAGATGAGTATTTTTAATCTAAGGGTAATGAAGGCACATATTAAAGACTGTATAACATAATAATTTGACTTTACTGTTGTTCAATTATATAAATAATTATAAGAAGATCATCTCAGCGAAGGAATGCGAGAATTTTTCCCTCAAAAATAGAATTCTGAATTTCTCCTTGTAATGGTTAAAGTGACATATTTCTTGTTAATGAATTAATATCTCAGATCCCTCTTAAACTCAATTCTTGCTTTTGGTTTAGGATGTATGAATCAAGTTCAGCAAGCAGAGGTTGCAGTGGGCTTTTCTGTTGGAATGCCAACAAATCTCTTAGGCAGAAGGTAGAACTGTTTCCCATTAATTCTTCTGTTCAATAAAAGGTTGTCTCTCCTTTAGTAAGATTGTTTTATTTCTGTACTCGGACAGGTGAAAGGGACCATTGTTCGCTCCGGACGCAGAGGCGGACGACTTTCATTGTTTTGGGGGTGTGGGAAGCATAAGAAATCAGAAAGCATGAATATAAGATATATGGGATATCAGATATAGGGTTTGTTCGGTATTGCTATTGCAAAAAAAAAAGAGAGTATATTTTTAATATATTAATAAAAAATCATTGGCATTTTATCCTAGCCAATTGAATTAACCTAAGAAAGTAGTTGCACATTGCCATGAATCTGTTGAAATCATGATTCCTGGGCCTTACTTAATTGCAGTAAAGGGATCTGTTGCTATAGCTTTAAAAACTCGTTAATAATATAATAACTGTTGATAGCAAGGTTATAAAACAAAAGCAAAGACCAAATATTCAGAATTAGCATGAGGACAGGCCTCAAATCCACTGGCATGTTCATTGCAGATAGAATAACAGTTACAGTTCATGGATTTCAGAAATTCTAACACCCAATGAGAACATGCTTTGAAGTTGACCAAGTTCCTCAGGAATCACTCCTGAAAGATGATTATCTAAAAGATCTCTACAAGGCCACAGGAAAACAAAGTTGGAGAAGGGCCAAAGTAAGCAACAAGCTTCCTGAGACACACGTACTGAACATGCTTTCCAAGTCTTCCATATGAAGATGCAGTTACCATACAAAAACTAGACCAAATTACAAAATAATCGATTGATAATGGTAGTATGCCTGTTGAGAAACAATTCTGAATCATGTTAAAAAATTTTGCCTGGTAGAAACCAGCAGAATTGAAACCCATGTTAAGATCCAGAAGCCCAATGAAAATCCACTTAATATGCCAAGTCTCTTTAGATGGAAAAGTTATTAGTCATGTAACAGATAAAATATTTTTTAATTATGTCTAAATTAAGTTGGTATGCTCATATCAGTCTCTGATCAGAACATCCAACAAAATCTGGCTAGAGGTTGGTATTAAATTGAGATTTTCGCAATAAAATATTAAAGATTATTCAAATTAAACATATGCATGGAAAATCAGTAGCTGCTTGCTTCCTTTTTTCACGATAAAAATAATATTTTATTTAAGGAATTAATCCGTTTCCTCTAACTGCCACCAATTTCTGCCAAATAATGACGCGTAGCCATTAAACAAGCGTGTTTAATGAATCAATGCAGGAAATGAAATTGGACAAAAATTGCAGAGTAATAACAGCAATATTTTAAAATGAAAAGAATTTAATTGAATTTTCATTTAATTATATTTGATTTTTATTTTTTTAAAATTATTAAAAAATAATGTTAGAAAAAAAAAAAACTGAAACAGAATAATTAATAAAAAAGAAATTAATTGAATTGAATTACACAACATCTCAACTGATCTTAAATCCAAAACATGCATTACAATTGACTGATCTAATAATCAATCTATCTAAGCTTTAAATAATCTCAAGAAAATGGAAACACATCTGGTGGAATGGAGTGCAATTGCCAATGAAATACAGCTTATCCTTTATATTTTACAGATTTCCAACTTTGTTTACTTTTGGGAAAACAACTCCTGTGGAAGGAGTTGGGTCAATGCCACATAAAATTATACAACCCCACCTTCCATTGTTAGGTGAATATTTGATGATATTTCACAATCAACAGCCCATTATCCACACTTTTTAAAAGCATCCTTTTCCTCATTTTTTTTATATTTTATTTTTTTTATGCACAATCTAGACCATTATTGAGGGTAAGTCAACTTCAACGCCAAAACACAGGAGTGCTCAGATTTCACTGGAAATTTTACAAAATTTCTTGTCTTTTGAACGAGTGTTCATCATTTAGAAGTCCTGAAAGCCAGCCAAAAACTCATTTGTGCCAAGACTTGAGAGCATGTCTGTGGTTGGACAAGCAGTTCTATCTGCTTTCTTTCGAGTTTTGTTTAACAGATTGGCTTCTCCTGAATTGCTCAAGTATGCACGCCAGGAGCAAGTTTACGCTGAATTCAAGAAATGGGAGAAAATACTGATCAAAATACATGCAGTGCTTGATGATGCAGAAGAGAAGCAGCTGACTAACCAGTTTGTGAAGATTTGGTTAGCTGAGCTTAGAGACCTGGCTTATGATGTGGACGACATACTGGATGAATTCACCACAGAGGCTATTCAACGTGGATTGATTGTTGAACCAGAAGCCAGCACAAGCAAGCTCCACAAGCTTATCCAGACTTGCACCAGCCTAATTCCAACCAATACTGCGTTCAGAATTAGGATGGGATCCAAGATGAAAGGGATCACTACTAGATTGGAAGAAATTTCCAGTCATAAAAATGACCTGGATTTGAGAGAAAATTTGGAAGGGAACTCCAACAAAGTAAGAAAAAGACTTCCCACAACTTGTTTGGTGAATGAATCTCAAGTTCTTGGAAGGGAAAGAGATAAAGAGGACGTACTTGAGTTATTGATGAGGGATTATGTATGTGACAGCAAAATCTGTGTAATAGCAATAGTAGGCATGGCTGGGGTAGGCAAGACTACCCTTGCACAACTTATCTACAATGATAACCAAGTGAATGATTGTTTTGATCTAAAGGTGTGGGCTTGTGTATCTGATGATTTTGATGTTTTAAGCACAACGAAAACAATTCTTGAGTCACTCACTCACAGGACCTTCGGCTGCAATTTAAATTTGCTTCAGGGTAGACTACAAGGTATACTAACAGATAAGAAGTTTCTGCTTGTTCTAGATGATGTTTGGAATGAAAACTACCATAACTGGGAAGTCCTTTGCAGTCCTTTTAGAAGGGGAGCACCAGGGAGTAAAATAGTTGTCACAACTCGCAATGAAGGTGTTGCATCAATCATGGGATCTGTTGCAGCTTACCGCCTCAAGGAGTTGCCATATGATAGTTGTTTGCCTTTGTTCACTCAACTGGCATTGGGAACTAATAGCTTTGATGCTCATCCGAACCTCAAAGCAATTGGTGAAGGAATAGTGGGAAAATGTAAAGGCCTACCTTTGGCAGCTAAGACACTAGGTAGTCTGTTGCAAACTAAAGGCAGCCAGGATGAATGGGAGGATATATTGCACAGCAAAATATGGGACTTACCAGAAGAGCAAAGCATTATTCTTCCTGCACTAAGATTGAGCTACCACCATTTGCCCTCTCATTTGAAGCAGTGCTTTGCTTACTGCTCAATTTTCCCAAAGGACTATGAGTTCAGCAAGGAGGAGTTAATTCTTTTATGGATGGCAGAAGGTTTCCTGCAACAACCAAAAGGAACAAAACGCATGGAAAATTTGGGAGCGAAGTACTTTGATGATCTACTGTCAAGATCATTATTTCAACAATCAAGCAGAAATGAGTCACTATTTGTAATGCATGATCTCATCAATTATCTAGCTCAGTATGTCGCTGGAGAAGTCTGCTTCAGGTTGGAGGATAGGCTAGAGAGCGTGCAGAAAGCTCGTCATGTGTCTTACATTCGTCATCGATATGAAGTCTTCAAAAAATTTGAGGTACTATACAAAGCTCAAAGCTTGCGGACTTTCTTACCGCTACCAGTTCACATGGGACTTGGTATTCGCAATTTTTATTTGACAAGGAAAGTAACAGATGAGTTGCTGCCGAAGCTAAGATGTTTAAGGGTGCTGTCCTTGAGCGGCTATTGCATAAGTGTGCTACCAAATGTGATTGGCAAGTTAAAACATTTACGTTACCTTGATTTATCTCATACTTTGATCAAAACCTTGCCTGAGTCTGTGAGTGCTCTCTGCAATTTACAAACGCTAATCTTACATGGTTGTGGTGCGCTTTCAAATTTGCCTGCAGGCATTGTGAACCTCATTAATTTGCGTCATCTAGACATTACTAATACAAAACAACTGCTAGAGCTGCCCTTAAGGATGGGTAAACTGACAAACTTGAGGACATTGTCTAAATTTGTGGTGGGGAAAGGCAATGGATCAAAGGTAACAGAGTTGAGGGACTTGTTGCGTCTCCGTGGGCAACTAGCCATTACTGGGTTGCATAATGTGGCAAACATTTATGAAGCTGGGGAAGCAAACTTACAGTACAAGCAGGATCTTCAAGAGTTAGTCATGGAATGGAGCAGCAATATTGAACTCCAAAATGAAAGTGATGACAGAAAGGAAATGGATGTACTTGACATGTTGCAACCTCATAAAAACTTGAAGGTGCTGAAAATTGAATTCTATGCAGGCAAGTCATTTCCGAGTTGGATTGGGCATTCTTCATTCTCCAAACTCAAAAGCTTGACTCTCAAAAGTTGTGCTAAATGCTCATCATTGCCATCACTTGGGAAATTGCCCTTTCTTGCAGATTTATGCATTGAAGGCATGCGTAGTGTGAAAACTGTAAGTCTTGAATTCTATGGGGAAGATTTCACTCTCACACCTTTTCCATCCTTGAAGATATTAACATTTTGTGATATGCTAGAATGGGAGGATTGGTCTACAATTGCAGAAGAAGCTTTTGACAGTGAATTCCCCTGCCTCTGCGAGCTTCGCTTGAGGAATTGTCCTAAGTTGATACGGAGATTGCCAAACAACCTACCCTCGCTTGTAAAACTTGACATTAATAAATGCCCATTATTGGAAGTTCAGCTTCCCAAACTTTCGTCTCTCTGTGACTTGAGTTTGGAAGAATGCAATGAGGTTGCAGTAAGTAGTGTAGCGGATCTCACCTCATCTTCACTCACTACCTTGCAACTTCGGAACATTTCAAACGTTAGCCAATTGCCTGTGCAATGCTCACTAGCACTTAAAGTTATGCATATTATTAATTGCAGTGAACTGACAACTTTAAGGCAGATTGAAGATCAATTGCTGCCCAGTAGACTTGAGCAATTAGAACTATGCAACTGCAGTAACTTGAAAGAACTGCCAGATAGGTTCTTCAGCTTCACATCACTTGCAGACTTGAAGATCAAACGATGCCCAAAACTTGTGTCTTTCCCAAAGTTGGGGTCTCCATTCATGCTTAGACATCTCATTATTGAAGAATGTGAATCTTTGGAATGCCTACCTGATGGAATGATGACGCATACAAATACAAGAAGTGGAAGCAACAACATTTCCCATCTTGAGAGTTTGGAAATCATTAAATGTCCATCGCTCAAATCTTTCCCTAGAGGTCAGTTACCAACCAGCCTAAAGGTACTCAAGATTTGGGATTGCATGCAGTTGGAATCACTTCCTGGAATGATATTGCAGAACACCGAGTCACTTGAGTGCTTTAGTGTGAGGAAATATTCAAATTTGAAGACCTTACCTGAGTGCTTTGATCGCCTCACTCATCTTATTGAACTGCACATAAGCTATTGTGCAAGTCTAGAGTTGTTCCCAGAAACAGGCCTACCTGCTTCAAACCTGACAAGGTTTTATGTTTTCAATTGTCCAAATCTTAGATCCCTACCTGAAAACATGCATAGCCTCACAGCACTCCAACATTTAGGAATATCTAGTTGTCCAGGTCTGGTGTCATTTCCTGAAGGTGGGTTGCCTTCCAACCTAAAATCAATCCGGATCAATAATTGTGAGAATCTCCCACATCTATCTGAGTGGGGATTACACAGAATCCTGACACTCAAGGATTTAACTATTTCTGGTGGATGGCCAAATTTGGCGTCTCTTGCACAAGAGTGTTGGCTTCCTGCATCTCTAACATATCTTCGAATTGGAAAGCTCATCAATCTAGAGTCCTTATCCTTAAGGCTAGAACACCTCTCCTCACTTGAGGTACTAGAGATTACAGAATGTCCGAAGGTGCATTCCTTACCAAAGGAAGGGTTGCCTCCAACTCTTTCTATCCTAGAAATTTTGGACTGCCCTATTCTGAAAAGGAAGCTGTTGAAGAAGAAAGGAAGATATGCATCCATTATAGCCAATGTACCTCGTGTGGCGATAGATGATGTGTTGCTGCAATAAACAACAGGCATGATAAGTTCTGTACTCCAAAAGAAAAGGTATGTAACTACACAACATGATTCATCATTTCTTTTCCCTCTCATTCTCTTTCTAGATGGATTTATACTTGCACTGATTTCATGTTCATACCAGAGGAATGGCTGCTTCTCAAAGCTTCCTTATGTTCAAGAATGGATCTGCACATCATTGACAGTGCAGATTACGGTGCATTCTCCCATTATAAAGATCATCATCTTTAGCATACACTAGGTTTCATGTTACTTTCATGCTTTTTTGTTAGGTCACAAGAAGCCTCAAGTAGCTAAGAACAGCTTTCAAAGACTTCTTTATAGTGCACATCATTGATAGTGCAGATTATGCTGCATTCTCTAAATGTTTCAATGTGTTGCTTGATTTGCAGAGAAACCCAAGCTTGGTCAAGAATCTCCACTCTTTACCCACTGGAGCAGAAATAAATGGATAATGAAGAGGTTGTCTGTTTCCTGTGGCGGCAAGTTGATCAACTAGAAGAGCATACCCATTTGACTAAACTATGTAACAGCATTCAGCACTTACTTTTCTTGGACAGTATTTTTAATTTTTTATTATTAAAAAAAATAAAAATATTAAAAAAATTATTTTAATATGAACAAGGGTAAATGTCCCCACCTAAGTTAAACTATCAACAAGGGTAAATGTTTGTAGATCAGCCAGAGTTGTCCCACCTGAGTTAAACTATCAACAAGGGTAAATTTCCCTGATATCCTCTGTAGATGATATTTTCAAACCCATGATTACTTGAAGAATTCAGTGTTCGTATCACATTAGAAGAATTTCCATTAATCAAATCTGAATTTCACAGCATACCCAAGCCTCTCTAAGCCTTTCAAGATGAAAAAGTCCTAATCTTTATAGACAATTCACATTCACATTCCAACTGATGGCTATTATCATGTCATGGCCCTTTTGTAATAATCTTACCCACCAAGATTGAAATGGAGAGAGAGAGAGAGAGAGAGAGAGAGATAGAGAGATAGAGAATAGACAGAGAGATATGATTTTGCAGCCACAAGCATCAGTAGCCCTTGAAATTCCAATGTATGAATGACTCAAATATTGAATTCGACGCATAATTACAAAAGATCATGATCACTCAAAATAAATTGATTAGAATATATATCGCATTTACATTTCAGTTTCACCCTCAAAGGCAATTGTTTTATACATAATCTTTTTGTTTTTGTTCATCTAGCTATTTACTTGTTTATGCGTGCCACATCCAAACGGTAACCACTCCAGCTGCATCACCTGTGAAAAATAGGCCATTAGGACCCCTCTGAATTTCTCTAACCTCCTGTTCTGCAAAAATCCTATCCATCTCAGTGAATGAATTCAATTCAAACAGACGAACACAGTTATCATTGCAGGAACAAAACACAATAGGCTTCCCTTTTGCATCCTGCATACCAAAAACTTTCAGAATCCCAGACTTCTCTTCATGTGTTTCCGCTAGTTCCAATTTGCCTCCTTTCCTGGCAACCCAGAACTTCACTGTATGGTCTAACGAGCATGTCAGTAAGCACTGATCCCAACTCAGAAGTGACATCACCACATCCCTGTGACCATTTAGAGTTTGCTTGCACTGCAGTCTCCAAATCCCAAACCTTCACTGTATTGTCCATAGAGCCTGAATACAAAGAATTAACACCAGAACCAACATTTAAACAGACAGCTGCCTTTTTGTGCCTCTCAAAGTTGCCACCCTTGCAAATGGGTTAGCTTCAAAGCTCCCTCTCCACACCAAAATATCACCATTAGCGGTCCCGGCAAAAAGCAAATCCTTGTACACTGCCAAGGCATAGACTTGACCAATTGGACCATCCAAAGAGAACTCTTTGTTACCCTCTGAGCTTAAATTCCAGACCCGAACTAAATTTGGCAATCCAATGAATACCCACGAGCCTTTACAGTTTAAAGACCCAATTTCAAAACCAAGATTGATGACATGGTCACACTTTCCAGAGTAGTAATCCCAAATCCTGACAGTTCCACCTCTACTGCCAGTATAAGCTTGTCAGGCCCTGAAGGAAAGGCAACACCGACCACAGATCTCTTGTGCCCTTCAAGCCTTGGCAGCATCGAAAACCCATTACCAGATTGGAACCAAGAATGAAGAAACCTACAGTTATCCCCATAAGCACATCTATCCTTTACCCAAAACTTGCAAATCCTTTGTAAGCGCTTCCTGCGTTGATCTTGGATTGAAAAGTTATTAGAGGTTTGTTGTGTATCTGAGTAAAATGGTTTTTGGGGGTTGATAGCTTTCATCGAGATATCCACAGCAGACAAGGATAGCAAACTAAGGAATGATCAAAACGTAATAAAGATATATTATTGAGTTCCATAATTGTTAAAATAGGATAATCTTAATATTTTTAAAAATTATTAAGATAATATAATTTTCACTTCATCAAAACGTAATTTAAAAATAGATAGATAATTAAGAAGTAATATTACATATAATTTTTAATTTAATTTAAATATTTTTTAATTTGAGTCAATGTCTGATGCTATGCGTTCAATTGTTTTTAATAGAATGAGGGGCAGACATACTAGTTAATAAATTTTTTACTGATATTCCCTTTTGTCTTTGTTTAACTTCCCCTGTCATGTATAAAATTGGTTTTCGTGTTTTTCAATATGGAGGGTTACAGAGTAACACGATGATGTGGAAGAGTGTGTGCATGTTAGCTGCACTGGGTTGTCTTGCAAAGGAGCTCACTTTGGGTTTGATTACATATGCTGATATAGAACTTGAATTTATATTTGGCATTCATTTAGATGTTAATTGCTAATTTATCAAACTTGAGCAAATTTAGATATGTGTTTTAACTTTTAAGCTATTTTTTTAGAATTTGATATTAGCAATGCAGATATATCTATGCGCTAAGCAAATATGTCTGCAATGCTGCAATGCACGTGAATATAAAACCTCGAAAATATTTGCATTACGCCTTTTGCTTTGATTTATTTCTCTTTTAGGTTAGGATTCATTTGCCGTGATTAATTGTATACATCTAAATGAGGGATCCTTGTCAAATTGTGCAAGTTTTTTAAGGTTTGGGGAGACCTTAAGTTGTTACTTTTATCAGCATTACATTTGGTAATTACAAGCCTCCTCATCTTTTTGTGTCCTTGATTTTTCTAGCAACAAAACTACCTTGGATTAAGCACTTTGGTTTAAAACTTTAATAGGTGCTATCTGTTTTTAGTCTTGTTAAGTTGCAGATGAATTTATTGCTGTTGTTTGATTCCTGGAGTTGGAAGAGAACTTTGAACTCATTTGATTAGGTGAAGATTATTTGCCAGAAAGTAGAACTGATAATCACTTGCTCGAAATTGTTGAAACTATAATACAGAATTTTCACAAATTACATTTCTATAGGAATTCTTTGAGAATTGAAAGTGAAACAATGAGAAAGTAAGCATATTATTACCAAAGCTATATATAGAACAAATATATACATAAGCAAGTCAGTTCAAGTTAGTTCTGTTCATCAGCAGCTGAATCTAAACCCAGCTCAGACAAATTTGCTTGTACATGTTGTTCTTTTGTTCTGTCAAATAAGCTGTGTTTATGTGTGTTAATCACTATCCGAAATAGGAGTGGAAATTGAAAAAATATAAAGAAAGCAATGGGAATTGCGGAAAGAATAGTGATTGGAATGTCAATCCAAGACAATCGTTTTTGGAGCAGAATAAAGATGCTAGAGCCGAAGGCTATCATCATGGTTACTACAGAGAAGAAAAGAGTGGAAAGACCAATTATCAGTTTTCTAGGTAAGGACTTGAGGAAATCTTTCTCTGCAAAACGTGAAGTGAGGATACCAAGGAATATTAGCACAGAAGTAGTAGAAAAGAAGAGTGATAATGCATTTGTAATGATAAATATTAGAAATGCATCATAGCCTAAGAATATAGGAATGCCTGTTTTATCATTGGTGCCACCAGGAACTGTAAATGCTGTTGTAAACACAACAGTGGCAATAAGAGCAGCCACAACCATACAAGAAGCTGTCGTATTTTTCATCCATCTCTCACCTTCTTTCATCAACTCTGCATGTTCCTTGGTGAATAAAGCACTAGGCGTATGACCATTTTCATTAGTTCGTTCCTTGAACTTTGATGGTACCATACTCTCTATTTCCTACAATAAAACACAATAAATATTTTTATGTTTTTAATCATATTAATTTAGGGCTAATTTGATATTGCTATTTGAGCTGCTGTTCAAAAAAAAAAAATTATCTTAAATATGTTAATTACCAGTTTTTAAGTTAAATTTAATATGCTTTAGTTATAAGAATTTCAAAATAGCTAAATAATAGGTTTTTAAATTGCTTTTTTTAAACATGGAATGGGATGTTTTTTCAAAAAGTAGCTTCAACATGCAATGCCAAACTGGCCATTAATTTCTAAATTCAAAAGCTTGCAGGAAAATGTTAGATGTAACATTACCTTAAACCATTGTAATTCCTTCTGCATTTGCAGAGCTGTGCCAGGAACTCGATCAAGTTGAGAGGCAGGGGATAACTTAGCAGCCAAATGTAAGAAGTTATTGCCAAATACATCCCTTTTTGTCGTTATTGTGCGTCTCTTTTCACCCAATTCATATATAAGGCTAAAGATTTTTTCTTGACGAAGTAGAATTGCATATGCAAATAGTGTTCTTCCCTTGTTATCAACTCTCCATACTAATTCAGGGTTAGATGTGATCAGCTCCTCGATAAACTCAACTAGATCATTCTTAATTGCATCATACACTATTAGATTAAACCTAAGATTCCTGAGTTCTTCATTTTTCAATGTTGGTATTTCCTTGAATAGCAATTTGAGTAGGTGCAAGGCTTGAGCATGTCTCATCTTCATATCTTTTATGCTTTCAGGGACTACAATTACATGAAAAACTCATTAAGATCAACACAATAATGAATGTTTGATAGATTTAAGTAGTTGATGTTACTTACCAAGATGTTTTAAGACTCTCCAAAGAAGCCCATGTGCAAGGTTGACAACTGCAATAAAAAGATCATATTTGCTTAATGCATGATTTGCAAGAATAATTAGATCACTAACATGAAAAAAATTTAGCATATACCTTGTTTTCTTGTGCTTCTGCCATCACCTGAATCTTGATTGCAAGGAATTTGGTCATTCTCCTCATCACGGGGCTCTGGTGGACTAATATCATCTTGATAGAAGTTTGGAACACCTTTCATGTCAATTTATAATTTCATTTTAGCTGCTTGAATGCAATTATCTTCAATGTTTATAATGAATATAATTATGTTGTACTTACATGAGTATAACCATCGGTTCCAAAATCCAAGATTACTTCCACTTAGAAATGCAGAACTTTTCTTAGCTAGCAATTTTATAGCACAATTTCTATTAAAATCCTCCATAAAACCGAGTTGTCGGTACCCCTCTTTCTTCAGTAGACACAGTGCTTCATCTTTAGTGACAAATTATAAAACAATTATAAATTGGGATATCAAAGAAATAACAAACATAAAGCCAATTAAATAGCTTAGGAGATACTAAAAGAGAGTATTAAAAAGGTTTACATTTGATAAATATTTTTAAGCAAGAAAAGAAGAGAATGGCATACCATAAAGCCCATCACTGATCAAGCAATTTAGAAGTGTGGCACCATTCTTACCACCACATTGTGGACTGAGAAGCTGAATGGGAGTTTGCTGAAGAAGATAATGTATAACTTCTCTTCGGCCATATAAAGAAGCCGTGACAATTGGAAGACAACCATCATAATCATTTCCTTTAGCAACCAATTTTTTATTCTTTGCCAACATGATCGACATCATATCTATCCTTCCATTCAAGGCTGCAAGAGTGAAAGCTGTATTACCATAATTTGATGTCATTTCCAAGTCTTCTTCTGACATTAACTTCACCAACTCTTCTACAATCTTCAATTCTCCAGCCAAAACAGCTACTTGAAGAGCATTAACACCCATCAATGATATCTTTGTCCTTATATCATTAGGATTCCTTGATAGCCAATCTTTAGTTGTTTCCCAATTTCTCTTTTCTATAGCCTTGTATAGGGTTCTGTATTGAAGGATGCTTGATGTTTCTACAATAACACACAAACATACACACACACATAACAAATATATGTTGATTATCATACTGAAAATTTGTCAAAATTTAGATAAATAAGTACCTTCTTCCTTGTAGTGCTTAACCATGGAGGGCTTTTCAGCCAAGTGCTTCCAGACAAATTTGGCCGAATCAACTTCATCTGGGTACTTGCTCATCAAATTTGAAATGGTGTCTTGCTCGCAAGAACTTTCAATAACATGTAAAGCCATAGAATTCTTCTTGATCCAATCCTTGTAGTTGGGATCATTTTCTTGGGGTTTTTCTTCCTTCCCAAACACTACACTCCCCAAGTCTTGACCAATCAAGTAGTGTTTCATGCATTCCTTCCACTTTTCAAAATTAGCTTCTGTTCGCTTTTCACTGACAAAGTTAGCAAATCCACTTGCAGTTGCTGTTGCCATTGCTACTAGGTCAAAATTCAAATATATAGTTATTTTCTTTTCCTGTAAAAATGTCTAAAATGCTAATAGGCAATCAAGTACAAAAGTCAGCATTGTTCTAATTATGTCTTTCCATAAATCAATGAATCCTTAACATGAAATAAAAATGCTAATTACAACTAAGGAAAATACCAAATACTAAATTAAGAATAGAACTTATCTTACCAAATATGTAGATGACTAAAAAGTTGTTCTAAGCTTTCAGGTAAATGCCTTTGGATACAATGAATTAAGAAAGCTCATATATTTATATACAAATGTAGGTCTTAACTATTCATGGATAATAGACATTACTTTTATTGATGCTTTTCCCTTTTCTATAACTTGTGAACAAAGTATATATATAAGCTTGCAATATGAAAGGGAGAATGTTTGATGAAGAAAGATTATTTATTTTTGAGATAAAGAAAGAGGATATGAAAAAATTTAATGAAGAGAACCTATGCTTTTACAAATTCTTTCATTTCTATCTCTTCATATGAATGGGAGAAATTTTGATGAAAAAGATTATTTTTTGAGATAAGAGATTTATGGAAGAATTTGATGAAGAGAGAACCTATTCTTTCCTTTAATTTAGAACTTATTCTTTCACATATATGTGAAAGGTAGAAAGTTTGATGATAAATTACAACCTATTAATCATCCATTAATGGAAAGAATAGAACCTATTCTTCCATTCTTTCCATTCATTTAGGACCTGTTTTTTCATATAGTCTTAACTTTTCTTTTTCACTTTTCTTAAATTGCATTTCACTTTTGTTTTTTTTTTAAGTATTTAATTTATTAATTTTCTAATATACTCCTATTTTAATATACATTACAATAGAAGAATTTCATTTCATTTTCTTCAATTAATTTAAATTGTCAATCATGCAATAAAAAAGTTATGGGCTATGTAAAATTATTATTATTATTATTATTATTATTATTATTATTATTATTATTATTATTATGTTTTTTAAATCTATAAAAGAGTTGCCAACATTCTCCACGTTATCTCACAAGATGTGAGGAGGTGTTTCCTCTAGGAGGCTAGCTTGAGCTTTGTTCTTGATATGACGGGAAGAATAAAAGATCATGTAATTTTAATAAGAAAAAAGTTCAAAGAAGTCTGTGTATTTTCAGTGGAGTGTTAAATAAATTTAAAATTAAATTTTAAATCAAATAAATTTATATATATTTTAAAAAAGTTAAATAAATTAATATTCGATAAAATATTATTTTTAATAATAAAATATTATTTTTTTCTTAATTTTAAATTTTAAAAATCATTTATTAATTTTATTTAAAATAAAATTTAAAAAAAATTGAAAAACATAGTGAACGAAAATTATTTAATATTAAAATTATTATTTCTAAAACTTTATTATAAAAAATAGAAAAAAATTATTATTAGAAAAATAATATTTTATTAGGTGTGAATTTATTTGGCCTTAATTAAAAAGTATAAAAGTTTATTTGATTCAAAACTTAATTTTAGACTTACCTTAATTGAAATTATAGGGGCTATTTGTTTTTTTTTTCCAATTTTAATATATAAAATAATTTAGTTTTTCTGTAAATGAATGAAATTATCTAAATATTAAAATTAGAGGGATTAAATTATTTTATATACTAAAATTAAAAGAATTAAATAATTAATTTTTAAAATTTAGGGATTAAAGTGTAATATAATGTAAAATTTAAACATTAAATAATTAATTTCTTAAAATCTAAGGATTAAAATGTAATAAACAATTAGATCCATCAAATTTTATACTATTAACGAGATAGTTCATTCATTCAAATTTTATATTTAAATAATAATTATATATTATATATTTAAATATAATAATAAATATATTTTTAATTAAAATTATGTATCATATCATGTTCTAAATTCTTAAAAATAATTGTACTAACATATCTATATAATACTAAAAATATATTACGCATCTTCATAATTTGTAAATCCATTAAATATGCGTGAATGTGATGGAATATATTTAAAATTATGAAATTAAAATAATTTTATTATAATTTTTTCATAATTTATAGAAAATCTTAAGGGTAAATATTATATTACATAATATAATAATTTTTATTTACACAATTTTAGAAGAAAATGGTTGAGTTAAGCAATTTTTTTTTATTTTATAATGATGATCACATTATTTATTATTATTATTCAAAAAATAAAAGTTTAGACTATATAGTGGCAAATTGAGATTTTAAAAAAATATGAAGAAAAAATAGTCATCATGTAAATAAAAAAAGTAAAAGGAGAAAAATAAAGGAAAAATAACAAGTTACTCTAAAATTTTTGACAATTTTGAGAAAATGACTTGTAATTTATTTGATAGTATATTGATTAAACTTCAATTCAATTCCTTCGAATTTTATACCTTAATCCTATATTTTTAATGATTCAATAATCAGATTGAGTTTAAAAATGATGTAAAGTGTCACGACCCAACCTATGGGCCGGACCGGCACTAGGACCTGGGCCAGCCTAAAGCCCCCAAGGCCCGTAGTAAGCCTAACTGTTCATTAACCCAACTCTAAGGCCCATTTGGGCCCAAATTCAAGAAAACAAACGGACAGAGTCCGGCCATAAAATGGACTTTCCAACGGGGAGTTTTCGACTCACCCGACCTGTAAACACAATAAATACTCACTTGGGGAGCTCAGCTCACCCTCCACATACTCATCAGCATAAAAATAAATGGGAGCTCAGCTCTCTCATCCAATCCATCAAACATGCATAGAATATTAAGTTTACAGGTCCAAAATAATAATTTAGGTTACAGACCCAAATCAAATAAACATTTCTAACAAATGCGGAAATTCTAAGATTTAACCAGTTTATACAAACATTAGTAATCGACCTGCGAGGGAGAAAGCAGGTTAACCTCAAAAAATATCATCCTGTGGCCTGTAAAAATTTTTGAACAGGAGTGAGCGTTCGACTCAGAGAGTAAAATATCAATTTTAACCATAATGACTATAACTATCTAGTACTAATGCAACCTGTGGAGTGAAATGCAACAGTAACAACATTTTCACATCATAACATCAAAAAGGTAATTTGGAGCACTCACGCACCCTGTAGCATCAATCATAATATATGGGAGCTGATCCCCTATACAGCTCTCTTAAATCCAACCTGGTGCCAGCGAAGAACTCATGCCGGACTTTCGCTTAATAAACCAAATCGAGGGTCCCAGCGAAGAACTCAAGCCGTGACTACCCCTCGAAGGATCGGGTCCCAGCGAAGAACTCAAGCCGTGACTACCCGTCCTGTCCATAGTCCACACCACATCACATGCACACCAACGCACGCACACTGCTCCAAATTACTACAACAACATCATGGCACTTTAACAGTTATCAATGCAACATAAATCGTGCCTAGAGTTTAACTACATAAATATATGCATATAAGTGATGCATGGGCATGCTTGAACATATAATAATAGCGAAATTACAATTAAAATTAATATTTTACTCACAGACTTGACGGTGGTCACTGAGGCGATTGGACGGAGGAAGAAGGCTGTCCCGGCTCACCTGACAATTTTATTACAATCATTTAATAAATTTAACTCAATACAAACAAATAAAAAGACCAATACGTCCTAAGTCGTGCCGAAAATCCGGCAGAGTCTCCCCTATACCTAGGACCTACCCAACCTGCAAAATGGCTCAAAACACACTTCTATATTTACAATCCATATATCCACAGCTCAATCATATCACACAGCCCCTCCTGGGCCCATCAAATCAATCA
This sequence comes from Hevea brasiliensis, assembly GCF_030052815.1. Lineage (NCBI taxonomy): Eukaryota > Viridiplantae > Streptophyta > Magnoliopsida > Malpighiales > Euphorbiaceae > Hevea > Hevea brasiliensis. Next base: position 17,023,937 of record NC_079505.1, read on the forward strand.
TCTATCACAATATGTAAAATTTCAATTTAATCCTTATAATTGATCATTTTTGCAAAAACTGTCCAAATAAGCTCTAAAAATTATAAAACTTTGTCCCGCGGTCCTTAGTAATATTACTAAACTATTGCAAAAAGAATCATAATTTTCTAAACTACCACGAATATTTTATGGATTTTTAATCCTATTTAAGCACTAGAAAATTACGAAAAAGTAAGGTTCGGGTTTACCTTTGCCGATTCCGACTTCGGGGACGCGCTCGGGACGTCTGACAATGGGGGGATAGCCAAAACCTCGATCCAATTCGGAGACTTTTCGTGCAGTGCATCTGGCCGGAAATTCACAGACCCGGTCAACTGTCGAATTTCCGCGAATTGAGGATACCTACACGAAGCCCATAACACGGGGGTTAGTACATAAATTTTTTCAAAATTTTCTAAGCTCATTAAATGCTCGGAAAAACACTGCGGTTAGTGGACCCAGAAAAAGCGGTGTCGGAAAAATTCGAAATTTATGTCGCCGCGAAGCTCTCGACGAGTGGAGCGCTCTGGTACTCTCGGTTTTCTCGTGGGGTCTACGGTTTGTGAGAAATCTAGCCCAAAAGTCAAAATGGGCTAAAACTTCCCGGCAAAAATTGGACAAACCGCTCGATGGATTTCGGTGTTCTTGGTGTCTATGGAAAGCTCTCGTCGAGTAGATGAGTTTAGACACAAGACCCGGTCCGATTGGTGGCCGGATCGGCCGGATTTTGGCCGGGAAAGTCGAAAAGTCGCGCGCGCAGGGGAGGACGTTCTCGCGCGTTTTCCGGCCGTTTGGGGTGGCGGCCGGGAGGCGGCCGTGAGCTGAGGCAGGGAGGTGGTGGCGGCGCGGCAAGGGGAGGAGGGAGGAGAGAGAAAAGAGAGAGAGAAGGGGAGGAGGTCGATGCGTGGGGGAGGAAGAAGGAAGAAAAAGAAAAGGTCAGTCCGATTCGACCGGTTCGATTCGGCCGGTCCGATTCAAGATACAAAATTTTGAATTTTTACTCTGCCTCGGGACCGAAAACGAGGTCCAAAAATTCTGAAAAAATTTCAGAAAACTCAGAAAAATATTTAGACTCCAAATATATTTTTAGTTTTGCCACGTGGTCTTTAAATTAATTTTTAAAAATCATCAAAGTTTATATTTTCGGAAAATCGAATCCGATTTTTAAAATCCGAAAAATCTCAAAAAAATTCCTAAAATTTAAATAAAATTAAAATACCAAAAATGCTCATAAAATTTAAAATTTTGGGGTGTTACATAAAGCATAACTTTTATCGTATTCAACTTGAAATATCAATTCCAACTAAATTTTTAAATATAACTTTTTTTTAAGAGATTGGGGATTGAAAAGTCCAAACTCGCTTGATCATTGGATTTAATAGATGAGTTATATATTTTTAGCTATTGAATTAAATCAAGCTAGACAATTGATGATTGCTAAAAATGTCTTATATTTATCATTGCATACTTAGTCTTTTGAGTTTGTTTCTTATTCAATTAGTTTGTTAATGCTTATTTTTATGCTATTGGGTGTTTACAAGAGCATGTAAGAGCTTATGAAGTATAAAGAGGGAAATTGAGCACAAAAAGAAGCAAAATACACATCAAGCATTTTAAGGCAAAAGGAGCTACAATTTTAATAAGGACTTAGTCAATGACAAAATGGATATAGAGGTATCTTATTTATGGTATTTGGAGGTTGATAGTGAAAAACGAACAGATTTGGACATCAATTCATGTTGAATTTCTTTAAACAACAATGGAGCTTGTATGTGATCCACTATTTAGAATGTGAATCTAACCTTGTGGGCTTATACGGACCTTAGTTGATATATTTTGAAGTTGATACATTTTGAGGTGATATATGAAAAACGAGACCAATTGGGCCAGATTATATTGAGGGTCACATGTTGAGTGTATTTGGGCTCTTTATGGTTAGTTATATTAGACCAAGAGTTAGGACATTAATTGGTGAGTTTAATTATTTTATTTAAGGCCCAAAATAAATAAAATAGAGGTGTGTGGGTCCCCAAGGTCGTTCAAGTGGTAGATCTATACAAGGAGAGTAATTTTTAGCTTATTTTCCTACTTTAACTAGGATTCTTGAAAGAGTTTTAAGTCAGAATACAACTAGCACTTTTAAATTCGATCTAGAGTCTTAGTTAACTTATTTTTTTCTATAAAAAAGGCCCAAAATATAGATCTCAAGAATTCAATTCTCTTCTACTCATAGTTACCAAATTCCCTCTTTGTGCATTCAAAGATATCGGCTGGTTGTTCTAGTTGCTAATATGATTTCTTCTTCTTCTTCTTTTGGTTTATGGAGCGCTTTTACATCCTTTTGAAGTGTGCAGCATCATCATCAATATCAGATTAAGTTGTTCAAATTACTTCTAAAAGAGGCAACATGCTTTTATCTCTTTTTTTGTTAATTTATTTATGTTTAATGTTCTTAGTTATGTGTGAATAGTTTCGCAATTCAATAGGGAGATAGTTGAAGCCATGGAGTATGTTACCATGAGACTTTAATTTGAGTTTTGTCACGACCCAACCTATGGGTCAGACTGGCTCTAGGACCTAGGCCGGCATAAAGCCCCCAAGGCTCATAGTAAGCCTTACTGTTTCCAAATCCATAACCAGGCCAACAAATTAGGCCCAACATGCACATAAAATAATTTAAATTAAACTATTATAATTTTATTTCGGGCCAACTTAATCCAATAATTATTAAAAATTAAAATTAGGGGAGCCCAGCTCAACCCTATTACATCATTTACAAATTATTTATATGTCATAAAAATTTTCATTTATTAATATCAAAAATTTAAATTGACAGAATTCCTAATAGGGCCCATACTACTACAACACATTTGGAGCTCTAGATTTCAAATTTTGAAAATAATGAAACAAATATATAATTGATATTAAACCTGCGAGGAAAGAAGCAGGTTATTCTGAAAAAGGTCTCTTCCTGTAGCCTGGAAAAATAGGGTGAACAGGAGTGAGTGTTCGACTTAGAGAGTAAAATACTAATTTTAACCACAATTTCTATAGCTATCTAAAGCTAATGCATTCTAAGGAATGGAATGCAATATCATTATAAATTTCATACAAATCACATCATAACAGTAAAAAGGCAATTTGGAGCACTCACACACTCAACACTGTTCAAACAGTACATATATGGGAGCTGATCCCCTATACAGCTCTCTTAATCCAACCTTTACCAGCGAGTGTCTCTCAAGCCGGACTTTCGCTTAATAAACCAAATGCGGGGTCCCAGCGAGTGTCTCTCAAGCCTTGTCTACCCCGACTTATTCATAAAGGACCGGGTCTCAGCGAGTATCTCTCAAGCCGTGTCTACCCGTCCTGTCCATATCCAATACCATACCACACGCACGCCAACGCACGCACACTGCTCCAAATTACCACAAACAATATCCATAGCACTTCATCAATTAAGAATGCAATATAAATTATGCCTAGCATTTAACTACATAGATATATATTTATAAGTGATGTATGGGCATGCTTAAACATATAATAATATCGAAATTATAATTAAAATTAATATTTTACTCACAGACTTTAACCGAGATCACTGCAGCAGCTGGGCGGAGGAGGAAGGCTGTCCCGGCTCACTTGATAATTTCATTACAATTGTTTAATATTTTTGACTCAATACAAGTTTAGAAAAAACCAAAGATGCTCTAAGTCGTGTCGAAAATCCGGCAGAATTCCTCCTATACCTAGGACCTACCCAATCTGCAAAAAGGCTCAAATAATACTTCTAAATTCTCAATTTCCACAATCACATCTCATCAACATCATATGGCCCCTCTTGGGCCCTTCAAATCAGACAATAGTCATAAATTTAAAAAATTACGTTTTAGTCCCTATGATTGATATTTTGTAAAAATTCATTCAAACAAGCTCTAAAAGTTCTAAAATTTTGTCCTGCGGTTCTTAATAAAGTTATAAAGCTATCGCAAAAGGAATTGTAATTTTCTAATCACCCATGAATATTTTATATATTTTTTATTTTAAATCAGTATTAGCCGGAAATGAGCAACTTAGAGTTCAGGTTTACCTATGCTAATTTGACACCTGGAACTTGTCCAGAACGTTTGAAAATGCTAGGATTAACTATAATACCGACCACGTTCTAAGACGGGCCATTGGTCAGCCGGCTCTGGTTGAAAATGCAGTCCCGGCGTCGGTGAGCTATCCTCGATCCAATTGCACCTAAATTAAGTCTAAATTTTATTAATAATTATCATAAAATTATTTTTAAATTTTGGGAATCGAAAAAGTTCAAAAATTTCACCAAGCGATCTGGACCGCCCGATTATTGCCTTTTTCAAACGGTGTCCGATCGAAGTGGGGCCGATACTATCTCGAAGATTTCACTGCCCTGAGTCCATCGGTGGTCTCGAATTTCCAATCCAATGGTCGGATCGCCGGAAAAGTGGCCCGAAACCGGCGAAACCCATTTTTATTTTCTCTCAACTTTTCCTCGCCGGTTCTCCTCTCTCCGGCCACCATTGGAGGCAAGGCTGGTTGGGTTTTGAAGCTTGCTGTACCAGGAGTTGAATGGGCCCTGCCTTGTCAGAAATAACCACCGGACGACATCGGGGCGAAGCTTGGAAGTCGCGGCCTCGCACAAGCGCCCACCTCTCTCTTCCTCCTTTCTCGCAGCGGTGGAAGGCTATGCCGGCATTCATAACAGATGGGGAAGGGTCGATCGGTGCTGGAGCAGCTGAGGGAGGCAGTTGGAACCTTGGTCGGTGATGGTTGACGTGAGTGGTGGCCGGAAATGAAGGAAAAAGGGAGGGAGAAAGAGGGAGTCGGGGAGAGAGAGAAGGAGAGCTTGGGGGGGGGGGGGGTGTCCTGCGCAGCGTTTTTGGGTCTTTTTTTTTTAACTTCTAATTACACTATTAGTCCCTCAACTTCTTAGAGGTTTACAATTAGGTCCAAAATTATTTTATTATGTTAAAGTTTAATAAAACTCTAGTAACGATAAAAATAAATATAATCTAGGAAAATTTAATTATTTTATTCTCATTTAATAAATTAACTTCAATTTATTTATTTATTATCAATTTATTATTATTATTATTATCTTCCTTTATTATTTTTTTTAAAAATCAATTCAAATAAATCCTATAATATTAATAACATAATATTTTATTTTATTTTATTTATAATTTTAAAAATTTTGGGTTGTTACAAGTTTAATAAAATCTAGTTTAATTTATTAATTTTCTAATATATTCCTATTTTAATAGACATTATAATCGAAGAATGTCATTTCATTTTCTTCAATTAATTTAAATTGTGAATCATGCAATAAAAAAGTTATGGGCCATGTAAAATTATTGTTATTATTATTATTTTAATCTATAAAAGAGTTGCTAATATTCTCCGCTTGATCTGACAGGATGTGAGAGGTGGTTCGTTTAGGAGGCTAGCTTGAGCTTTGTTTTTGATGTGACGGAAAGAATAAAAGATTGTGTAATTTTAATAAGAAAAAAAGTTAAAATAAGCCTCTGTATTTTCACTAGAAAGTTAAATAAATTTAAAATTAAATAAATTCATATATTTTCTAAAAAAATCAAATAAATAAATATTTGATAAAATATTATTTTTAATAATAAAATATTATTTTTTTCTTAATTTTAAATATTAAAAATCATTTATTAGTTTTATTTAAAATAAATTTTAAAAAAATTGGAAAACATAGTGAACGAAAATTATTTAATATTTGTTAGAAAAATAATATTTGTTACAAAAAATCAAGTTTCCTAGATTAAAAAGTACAAAAATTTATTTGATCCAAAACTTGATTTTAGAGTTACCTTAATTGAAATTACAAAAGCTTATTAGATCTTTTTTTCTAATTTTAATAGATAAAACATTTTAATTTTTCTGTAAATAGATAGAATTATGTAAATATTAAAATTATAATAACTCAATAGGTAAGTGATATATTTTTAGCCACTGAACTAAATCAAGCTAGACAATATAACTTAATAAGAAATCTTTAAGATAAAATGAATTTCATACTATGAAAATATTTTGAACATTAAACAAATATATTATTATAGCCACCTGTGTGATCTAAAAACATGCTAAGAACAAAAATATAAGATATATAATTTTAGCCACTTCTGGACTTTTTTTTAAGATAAAATATAAGATATATTATAATTTTGATGTAAATTACAACTAAAATTAATATAAAATAAGTTGTAGCTCAGAGTACTGGAATGGTATCCAGAGCAATGAAATTTTGAGTTTAAGACTCTGTTTATTTCATATAAAATAACTTATACATGAAAAATATATATAAAATAAATATATATCATTAATTTAATATTACAACCAAATAATTAAAAAAATATTTTCTTTATTGTGCAGTTTTGATTTGAACCAAATAATTTAATATATATCATTAATTTAATATTACAACCAAATAAATAATTTAATGTTGCTTGTGCAGTTTTCTTTAGTGTTTGTTTTGATTTGAAGAGATTTGCTTGGTGGTATGATAATATGCCATGCTGTCTTTTACTTTTGGAAGGCTAATTATGTAATTGAAATTTTCTGCTGCCTGTGCATGATCATTTCAACAAAAATGCTAATGCTAAGGATCTGTTACAATGGGTAAAGGTTTGTAAACTTAAACCATTTTGTTTTTCTGTCTATGAGTAGGACTGTTAATTGATTTGATTTAAACCTGAGAACTTGATGTGTTCAGCTCAAAAAATTCAGGTTCTTTGGGTGAACTGTGACTAGGGGCGTAACTGACTTGAGTCAAGTCAATATTTTGTGCTACTTTAGCTCAATTTGAGTCGAAGGACAATGCTATGTGTTCAATTGTTTTTAATAGAATGAGAGGCTGGCATACTAGTTAATAAATTAGATTTCTATAGGAATTCTCTAAGAATTGAAAGTGAAACAATGAGAAAGTAAGCATATTATTGCCAAAACTACACATAGAACAAATAAAATACATAAGCGAGTCTGTTCAAGTCAACTCTGTTCATCAGCAGCTAAATCTAAACCCAATTCAGACAAATTTTCTTCTGCAAGTTGTTCTTTGGGCTTATCAAATAAGCTGTGTTTATGAGTGTTGATCACTATCCGAAATAGGAGTGGAAATTGAAAAAATATATAGAAAGCAATGGGCACTGCGGAAAGAATAGTGAGTGGAATGTCAATCCAAGTCAATCGTTTTTGGAGCAAAATAAAAATGCTTGAGCCAAAGGCTATCATCATGGTTACTACAGAGAAGAAAAGAGTGGAAAGGCCAATTATCAGTTTTTGGGGTAACGATTTGAGGAAATCTTTTTCCGCATAACGTGAAGTGAGGATACCAAGGAATATTAATACAGAAGTATTGGAAAAGAAGAGTGATAAGGCATTTGTAATGATAAATATCAGGAATGCATCATAGCCCAAGAATATAGGAATGCCTGTGTCATTATTGGTGCCACCAGGAACTGTAAATGCTGTTGTGAACACAACAGTGGCAATAAGAGCAGCCACAACCATGCATGAAGCTGTGGTATTCTTCATCCATCTCTCACCTTCTTTCATCAACTCTGCATGTTCCTTGGCGAATAAAGCATTAGGCGTATGACCATTTTCATTAGTTCGTTCCTTGAACTTTGTTGGTACCATGCTCTCTATTTCCTAGGGTAAAACACAATAAATATTTGAATTTCAAAATAGCTAAATAATAGTTTTTAAATCGCTTTTTTCAACATTGAAAGGGACGCCTTTTCAAAAAGTAGCTTCAACATGCAATACCAAAATAGCCATTAATTTCTAAATTTAAAAGCTTGTAGGAAAATGTTAAATGTAAAGATTACCTTAAACCATTGTAATTCCTTTTGCATTTGCAGTGCTGCGCCAGGAACTCGATCAAGTTGAAAAGCAGGAGGCAACTTAGCTGCCAAATGTAAGAAGTTATTGCCAAATACATCTCTTTTTGTCATTATTGTGCGTCTCTTTTCACCCAATCCATATATGAGGCTGAAGATTTTTTCTTGACGAAGTAGGATTGCATATGCAAATAGTGTTCTTCCCATGTTATCAACTCTCCATACTAATTCAGGGTTAGATGTGATTAGCTCTTGGATAAACTCAACTAGACCATTCTTAATTGCATCATACACTATTAGATTAAACCTAAGATTCTTGAGTTCTTCATTTCTTATTGATGGTATTTCCTTGAATAGCAATTTGAGGAGGTGCAAGGCTTGAGCATGTCTCATCTTCATATCTTTTATGCTTTCAGGGACTGCAATTACATGAAAAACTCAAAAAAGATCAATACAATAATGGATGTTTGATACAATATAAACTGATTTAAGTAGTTGATGTTACTCACCAAGATGTTTTAAGATTCTCCAAAGAAGCCCATGTGCTAGGTTCACAACTGTAAATTGAAAAAAATAAAATAAAAATCATATCTGCTTAATGCATACTTTGCAAGAGTAATCAGATCACTAACATAAAAAAAAAATGCATATACCTTGTTTTCTTGTGCTTCTCCCATCACTTGAATTTTGCTTGCAAGGGATTTGGACATTCTCCTCATCACGGGGCTCTGGAGCACTAATATCATCTTGATAGAGGTTGGGAACACCTTTCATGTCAATTTATAATTTCATTTTAGCTGCTTTGAATGCAATGATCTTCAATGTGTAGAATGAATATAATTATGTTGTACTTACAAGAGTATAACCATCGGTTCCAAAATCCAAGATTACTTCCACTTAGAAATGCTGAACTTTTCTTAGCCAACAATTTTATAGCACAATTTCTATTAAAATCCTCCATAAAACCGAGTTGTCGGTACCCCTCTTTCTTCAGTAGACGCAGTGCTTCATCTTTAGTGACAAATTATTAAACAATTATAAATTGGGATATCAAAGAAATAACAAAAATAAAGCCAATTAAATAGCTTAGGAGGTACTAAAAGAGTATTAAAAAGGTTTACATTTGATAAATATTTTTATGCAAGATAAGAGAATGGCATACCATAAAGCCCATCACTGATCAAGCAATTTAGAAGTGTGGCACCATTCTTATCACCACTTTGTGGACTGAGATATTCAATGGGAGTTCTCTGAAGAAGATAATGTATAGTTTCTCTTTGGCCATATAAAGAAGTCATGACAATTGGAAGACAGCCATCGTAATCATTTCCTTTAGTAACCAAATTTTTATTTTTGTCCAACATGATTTTCATCATATCTATCCTTCCAATCAAGGCTGCAAGAGTGAAAGCTGTATTACCATAGTTGGATGTCATTTCCAAGTCTTCGTCTGACATTAACTTCACCAACTCGTCTACAATCTTCAATTTTCCAGCCAAAACAGCTACTTGAAGAGCATTAAGACCCATCAATGATATCTTTGTCCTAACATCATTAGGATTCCCAGATAGACAATCTTTAGTTTTATCCCAATCTCCCTTTTCTATAGCTTTGTATAGGGATCTGTATTGAAGGATGCTTGATGTTTCTACAATAACGCGCACACATAAATATATGTTGATTATCAGAATGAAATTTTATCAAAATTAAAATAAAGTACCTTCTTCCTTGTAGCGCTTAATCGTGGAGGGTTTGTCGGCCAAGTGCTTCCAAACAAATTTGGCAGAATCAACTTCATCTGGGTACTTCCTCATCAAATTTGAAATGGTATCTGCCCCACAAGATGTTTCAATGGCATGTAAAGCCATAGAATTCTTCATGACCCAATCCTTGTAGTTGGAATCATTTTCTTGGGGTTTTTCTTCCTCTCCAAACACTACACTCCCTAAGTCTTGACCAATCAAGTAGTGTTTCAAGCATTCCTTCCACTTTTCAAAATTAGCTTCTGTTCGCTTTTCACTGACAAAACTAGCAAATCCATTTGCACTTGCTGTTGCCATTGCTGCTATGTCAAAATTCAAACATATAGTTATTTTCTTTTCCTGTAAAAATGTCTAAAGTACTGATAGGCAATCAAGTACAAAAGGCAGCATTGTTCTAATTATGTCCTTCTATAAATTAATGAATCCATAAAATAAAATAAAAATGGTAATTACAATCAAGGAAAAAGCAAAATACTAAATTAAAAATGAAACTAAATCTACCCATTATCTTACCAAATTTGTAGATGACAAAGAAGTCGTCCTATTAAGCTTCTAGTTAAATGCCTTCGGACACAATGAATTGAGAAAGGTCACATATTTATACAAAATTAATGTTGCCCTTAACTATTCATTGTTATTCCCTTTTCTATAACTTATGAATTAAGTTATCCTCAATATTTATACAATTTTCATTTTTTTTACTTCATCAATTGTGGCTTTCTTTAAAAGCAGTTGTTGCTTTTGTTTAGGCTTGGTGTAGTGTTCTGTAATTTACAATTTTCTTGCTCTTAGTGTTTGTATTTTCTTTTGTCAAGTTTTTTCACTTAGCGTGTTTTGCTCTAGGTCGAAACATATGGAGAAACCATTTGGTCAGGGTTTAGAATGAGAAATTCCATGCTAAGTTTTTCCTGGCTATAAAATTAATAAAAAATTCAGCTTATATAATAATAATAACAATAACAATAATAATAAAATATAGCTTTTACTCTTTCTATGAATAGAATATTGTATAGATAAAAGTTTGCAATGTGAAAGGGAGAAAGTTTGATGAAGAAAGATTATTTATTTTTGAGACAAAGAGGATATGAAAGAATTTGATGAAGAGAACCTATTCTTTTACAAATTCTTTCATATTTATTTCTTTATATGGAAGGGAGAAAGTTTGATGAAAAGGAATATTTTTTGAGACAGAGAGATATGAAAGAATTTGATGAGGAGAGAACCTATTCTTTCCTTTAATTTAGAACTTATTCTTTCACACACACATTTACATATATGAAAGAACAGGTTCTAAATTAATGGAAAGAATAGTTACATTCCATAAAGATAGTCTCAAACTATAATTTACTTTTTTTTTAAAGGTATTTAATTTATTAATTTTCTAATATACTTCTATTTTAATGTACATTAAAATAGAAGAATGTCATTTCATTTTCTTCAATTAATTTAAAATGTGAATCATGCAATAAAAAGTTAAGGACCATATAAAAAGATATTTAGTTTCTTTTATCTATAATATGAGTTGCTAATATTCTCTACTTGATTTCACAAGATGTGAGAGGTGTTTCCTTTAAGAGGCTAGCTTGAGCTTTGTTATTGGCGCTTTGCCAAAATACAAAGAGGTGTTTCATCCATTTTATAGTGTGATACTGTCACATATTAAATTGATCGGAGATATGATGAAATTCTGACATGAAGGACTTTTATATAATATTTCTTAAATGAGCAACTTTTGTATAACTTTTTTTTTTTTTTCAAATTGAGAGATTTCATAGTTATAAAATGAAGATGAGTAATAAAAATGTAATTAACTCTAAAATTGAGGGATGCCAGTCAAAATAACCTCATATATATATATATATATATATATATATATATATATATATATATATATATATATATATATATATATATATATTTTGCTCAAATTGCTATCAAATTAAGTCTTGATAAAATTTATATATGATAGTTTAATTTATCAAAATTATTTTTTAATTATTTTAATTTATTATATTAATATAAAATAATTACCAACTATTAAGATGTGGGTTTATTCATTTAATCATGTTGTCTTTTAATGTTAAAATCTCAGTTTTAATTAGTTTTTTCATTATATCAATTTCTTATTGGCCATCTCCTATCGTCTAATTATTACATATAGACTCATTGACCTAGGAAATTAAGAAATTGAAGCCGTAGACCTAACTTAGAGTAGGTTTAAAATTGGAATCGAACCAAAATCAGAAGATTCAAATTAAAATTAAAATAAGATCGAAATCAATCAATATCAAATTGTTTAAAATTGATATTGAATGGGATCATAATTGAGCTGGAATCATCTAGTTTGAATTTAAACTAAAACAGTTCTTTTTTACAAAATATATTTTAAAAAATTTTAACTATTGAATTTGATCAAAACTTAATCAAATTAAAATTAAAATTAAATTAAAATCAAGATGAACCCCGGAGAGCTGATTCCGATCCTTTTGAACTTAGAATTGAAATCGCCAATTCAGACCTGAAATAACCATTGCTAGACTCGGTGCCACTCACTGAGTTGGTTGTCCTCCTTAGTGCCCTCACCACCATTTTCAGAAGATGATGAGTTCGAAGAGATGTCCTCGGCAAAATTTATGCTAGGCTTAGATATTAAAGAAGGCCCAGAGCTAGCATCTAAGTAATGGTCACACTTCCATGTTGAGGCATTTGATTCTCTAAGTTGGAATTGACCAAACCATGTTAATTGGCCCTCTCTTATGTGCTACATGCATTCTTTAATGAATGTAGCCATTCTTAATCTTATCTATTATTGTGTTACCTGTCATCCATCTTAAAATCCACATTTCTTCTTCACTCATTTTGTCAGTATGTTGTAACTTAGATGCCTAACATTCACCCTCACACAACATACTTGGTTTGATTATAGTATTATAAAACTTGCTTCTCACTTTGATAAGGATGTTATGATCGCACAGTACACCCATCGCACTTCTCCATTTCATATTGATTCTATTGGTTACATCATCACGTAAAAGTTCCTTCTTCTATGTTATGAACCTAGATACCTTGATTGTATTTAGGCACCAAATCTCCATCCAAAAGAACTTCACATCTATTCCTTTTACGGGAGCTAAACTCACACTACATATATTCTGTCTTACTTCTACTTAGTTTAAAGCTATTGCTCTCAAAAGTTCTTCCTTACAACTCCAACTTTTAATTAACTACTACACTAGTTTCATCTATTAAGACAATATTACCTTTAAATAACATGCATCACGGGACATCATCTTCAATATGATTGGTTAACTCATCCATTAACTAAGTTAAACATGAATGGACTCAAAACTTATCTCTCATGTAAACCTATTATTGTTGGAAGCTTGTCTGTATCCCTTTCCATTGTTCTTATACTTGTGATTACCCCCTTTTATATATCCTTAATGATCTTTATATACTTGAAATTGACTCTTTTTTTTCTCTATCACCCACAAAAGAACTTTTCTCACTATTTCATCATATGCCTTTTTTAAGTCAATACATACCATGTGGAGGTCCTTTTTCCTCTCTCTATATGTTTTCATTAATCTTCTTACTAAAAAGATAAGCTCTGTTGTAGATTTACAAGGCAAAAAACCAAATTGGTTGTTCCATATATTGGTAGTGTCCAAGAAATTGTACAATATGATAATTTTTTATATAATTTTCAAAGAAAATGGTCTAATTACACTAGTGTTTTGTTTTTTTTTTTCTTAGAATGCTAATAACACTAATTTTGGTTATTATCCAAGAAATAAAAGTTTAGACTACATGGTGACAAATATGTATTTTAGGAGAAAATACAAAGAAAAATGGGTTGTCATGCAAATAAAAAAAAGTAGGAGAAAAATAAAGGGTAAATTACAAGTTAGTCCCTCATAGAAAAGATTATGATTAAATGATTTTAACCTTTCTAATTTTAAATATGCCTTATCACAATCATACGTATTTAATATGGGTCTATAAATTACAATATAGTCAGGAAATAAGTTTACACTACGATATATGATAAGTGTTGTTTATCGTTACTATTAAAGTACCATTAAATTTTAAATATATTAATTAAAATTATTAAAAATTAAATTTAATGTATTTTAATAATAAAATAATTTTTAAATTCATAAAAGATATTTTTTTTTTAAAAAAATGCTATTGTTATTTTTAACCTCAATATTAAATAGGTTCTTAATTTATTTTAAATTAATTAATTTATAATGAAATTCATATATAAAATATATTAATCTTATTTTTATGTGTTATATATATGATGAACTAATTAAATTTAAAAAATTTCTAAATATAAACTTATGTAAGAAAAGAGATTTTATTTTCTTTATTTACACAACAACTTTAGATTTTATTCTGGTTGAGAGGCGCACTAATAATAATAATAATAATAATAATAATAATAATAATAATAATAATAAAGTAATGCCTGCAAATGATTTGTAATTGTAAGGCAAGGGAATTAAGTTATACAATCTTGAAGGAGCTTTGGATAAAATATTTTTAGGAGCTTAAACAGATTTAATTTAATATTTTTAGGAGCTAAAACATACTTAATTTTGGTCATTCAACAGAATTAGTACTAACCCTTATAATCAAAGTCTTTATTCTTAAAAATATTATTTTTTATAAGCAAATCTTTTATTAATGTTCTTTATAATATTATAAGGCTCTTGATATTTCACATTGTTTATGGAGAATAAATATGTATAAGATATATAACTTAACATATCTTGATAAAATTATCATAATTTTGTTAAGAGATGCGTATCATCTTTATCTTATGAATTCTCTATAAAAAAAAATTATTAAAATATAAGATATAATTATAAAAATGTAAAAAATTTTTTTTTTAATTTCTTTTTAGTGTTAACTATACAAAAAAAAATTGTGTAATTTCCCTCCTTTTAGATCCTAAAGCTTGAAATAATCAAAATTTCTTTGCACTTTGATGATGTCATTTTATTTTTGTTCACATGAAAGTTTTTCCTTCAATGTGGTAAAAGATTAATTAGACTATTCATATTGGAATAGGAAAAGAGAACTTTTTTTTTTTAATTTAAATGATGCAGAAATCCTCAATAACACTAATATGGCTAAATTTGGATTTTTGGTTTCACACTCATCGAGTAGTAGCCACCAATCTAATGATAACATATTCTAGTTAATTAGAATTTAGTGAGAAATGAATTATTATATTAAATATGATATAATTTATATTGTGATTCAGGATAAGATATTTGTGTTATATATAAGACTTAAGCAAATATTCTCTCCTGAGCTAGTTTTTAGTGTGGAGATAAATTTGACCCATTTTCTTTAGATGGTATCAAAATCTATCCTGTTTCAATATTAGGATGTTCATGCGGGTGTACTTTCTTCTCTTGCGAGAGCATTTTGAGGGGGGAGGAGAGAGCTAAAATTCAATTGATTATCTACTTAAAAAAAAAAAAAAAATTCTGTTGATTATAAGGTTTTTAAAAGAGATAACACTTGTAACCATATTCAGTGTTGTTGTTTAGCTAAACCACTGTACTCGGGAACAAAGTTATCTTCGTTATTCATAGAATTATCATTCTTTTACTTCATCAGTGATAGATTTTACTCTTTTCTGTGAATAGATTATCGGAAAGAAAACTATGAACACTTACATATCCGAATGTTCTTTACTTCATTTTATTTTCATCATTTATTAATCCCAAAATGTAAATAATTAATTAATTATTAAATTAATAGAAAGAATAGGTTCTTTGTAATAACCAATTTCTATCTTATCCTATTTAATTTATAAATTGTATTGCTATGATTCTTTTATTTAATTTGTCAAGGTTATGCAATTTTGAGTGGTTTTACCTCATCAGAGTTTCCGCTAAAAAAATCTAGCAAACTATCTTTGAATATTTTTCTAATACACGTTCATGAATCACAATAAATAAATTTAATCAATGTATTCAAAAGAATATGCAACACTCGATATGAATTAAAAGAAAATTTTGTTTCCAATCATATTACATTCTACGAAATTTAAACTATCAAAAGGAGAATTTATAAAATTTTTACTAATCAAATTGCATGTAGAAATGCTTGTTGTAGGATAGTAATTTACTATGTTTTGTTTAAAGAGCCTTTATCAATTATTTTGGATTTTTTTTTAAAGTTCTTTTCTCCTCCCTCCTTTCTGTAGTTAGGTTAATTAGTTTGTTATTTGGTCAGTTAAGTTAATTGACACTCTATAACATAATATTGACATAGTAACATGGCATATAGGGCAACTTGGCTAATATAAAACATAATATGCATTACTAGAAACCATGACATGCTCTAGGTTCCTTTCTTTCCTATGTATATGAGATGAAGACTATATATATGATATGCTCTATATGTATTATGTCTTTTATGCTTTATAACATGTAAAATGACTTTGTATGTAATCAATTTAAGAACATACTAACTAGGGAAAGATGGTAAATTTAAAATTGAACATAGAAACTTGGCATTCTAGGGCTTTATATGTGCGTGAAACAAGGTTAAATGCTTAAACTATTTGTGTGTGTAAGTTTGGACTACATTTATTGTATGAACAAGGAATTTAATAATAGGATAACAAGGCAAGCTTTAGGAAACACAATTGGAGGTTGGCCCAATACATAGTATTAGATCAGTTTGGGTAGAGGTGCACCTAACACCTTCCCTTTTTGTAATCATTTTCTCGAATCTAGGTCCATTAGGCATATGGTGATGAAGTGTAGTGCACCTCTGCTAGTAGAGTTGTTGCCCACATCCCTTTTGAAGAACTTATCTTAATTATTATTCAAATGGCGACTCCTTCATTCTCTGCCTTTGTAGCACTAAAGTCCAAGTATCATGGTAGTGTTGTGGGAAGATGATGCCAAACTAAGTTCGAGGGTCCAACAAAATCATATAGTTTATATTACACAAACGAGTATTTATAAGAATATAGCACATTCAATGTCATCAAGCATAAGAATTTTTGATAGAAATTATACCTCAAATTGATAAATTTAACCTAATGTAGATAAGCTCGACAATATATTTGTATGCTTAAAATATATTTCACACAATATAATAATCTTTTACGAAAGACGAGTCCCTACATAGATTCACGAACATATATTTACCTGTGATTTTTTTACCACACTTTACTAACATACATAGTAAATTATAATAAATTTATAGCACATTCTCATTAGCCATTCTTAACTAACAGTGACAAAATATGGGATAATATCCCATTATCCAAGATTATGCAAATATAATTAATGAAATCACATTCCTTTTCTTCATTTTACAAGTACAAATTGCCTCTCTTCCTAACAGATCATTCACTTTTTGGTGAGCCTCAAAATGACACTTGCTTAGCTCACTTCACTAATGCATTTAACAGATATTCATAAAGCCATAATTCTTTTTCTTACTCGTTCTGAAATATTATTTATTAACTTCACCTAAGTAGTTTGCGCTTAGCCGGTCCCAAGCCTAGATAAAGGATGAGGATTGCAGTAGGTGACAATCAGCGTAAAAATTTTGTTACACCTTATGATATGGATTCAAATGATATAAATGTTGGGGCGTCCTCTACTTATGACGCGCTACATCGAAGCCCGGGTGTAGTGAGAAATATGCAAGGGTGTAGGGCATTCACCGAAAGTGATGCGCCATGCCGGCTCCCGGGTGTGGTGTTAAGTGAGCAAGGGTTCCCACATTATGGACGGGTGTGGGTAAAGAAGTTAGTCCATAGGACAGATAGTAAAGCAAATAGTGGAACAGAACACAAGATAGACATAGAAAACAATAGAAGATATCATAGAAGGAGACCAATTAGGAAGAAACAGGATAGGAGGAGGAGAATCAAGGTTGGTACTTAGAATGTTGGATCACTTACAGGAAAATTAATGGAGCTTGTGGATACCTTGAAAAGGAGAAGGGTGAATATTACTTGCATTCAGGAGACTAAATGGGTAGGAGAGAAAAGCAAGGAAATGGGTAATTCAGGGTACAAACTGTGATTTACCGAAAAGGAGAGAAATAAGAACGGAGTGGGCATAATTATAGACATGACATTGAAAGACACTGTAATAGCTGTGAAAAGAGTAGGAGATAGAATTATACTAGTAAAGCTAGTACTAGAAGGAGAAATAATAAATGTAGTTAGTGCTTATGTCCTACAATAGGACTAGATAGTGAGAGTAAACAAAGGTTTTAGGAAGATATGGATGATTTAATGTAAAGCATACTGAATGAAAAGAATGTTTTCATTGGTGGAGATTTGAATGGACATGTAGGAAGTGATAGGCAAGGTTATGAGAATGTTCATGTAGGTTATAGTTTTGGCAATCGAAATGAGGAGTGAAAAAGCATAATGGATTTTGCTATGGCATACGACCTAATACTAGCAAATACCTACTTTATAAAAAGAGAGTCACATTTAGTAACTTTCAAAAGTGGGCAACATAGAAGCCAAATCGACTTCCTCTTAACCAGGAAGACAAATAGAGCTCTATGTAAGGATTGCAAGGTCATTCCAGGAGAGGCTTTAACAAGTCAATATCGGTTAGTGGTCTTGGATGTCAAGTTTAGGAACATTTCAAGTAATGTCAGAAGAAATAGTGTAGCTCGAACAAAGTGGTGGGAGTTCAAAGGAGTAAAGCAAGTGAAATTCAAAAATGAGCTTCTCGAGTCCAAAACATGGAAGTTGGATATGGAGACCAATGATATGTGAATACAGATGGCATCAAAGATTAGAGAAGTGGCTAGAAAAGTACTTGGAGAGTCTAAAGGACATGGACCACCCTTAAAAGAGAGATGGTGATGGAATGAGAAAGTACAAAAGGCAGTGAAGAGAAAAAGGGAATGGTATAAGAAATTACCTAAATGTGATAATAATGAGGCATATGAATAGTACAAGATAGCAAAGAAAGAGGCAAAAAGGGCAGTTAATCAAGTAAGAGCACATGTCTTTGAAAAGTTATATGAGAAACTTGAAACTAAAGAAGGGGAGAAAGATATTTATAGATTAGCAAGGAGGAGAGAAAGGAAATGTCAAGATCTCAATCAAGTTAGGTGCATTAAGGATAAAGAAGGAAAAGTGTTGGTGAAAGATGAGGACATTAAAGAAAGATGGAGAAATTATTTTAATAATCTCTTTAATAATAGTCAAAATGGTAATAGCGTGAATATAGACTATAGAACAATAGAAAAAAATGTGAATTATACTAGAAGGATTAGATCTTTAGAAGTAAAGGAAGCACTTAAGAGAATGAAAGTGGGTAAAGCCTGTGGACTCGATGGAATATCAATTGAAGTGTGGAAGTGTTTGGAAGATATAGGAGTGGTATGGTTAACTAAATTATTTAATAAGATTCTAAACTCAAAGAAAATGCCTGATGAATGGAGGAGGAGTATTTTAGTACCTATTTTTAAAAATAAGGGAGACATACAAAGTTGCTCAAACTATAGAGGAATTAAACTCATGAGCCATACTATAAAGTTGTGGGAGAGATTTATGGAGCATCGACTACGTCATGATGCTTCTATCTCTCTCAATCAATTTGGCTTCATGCCCGATCATTCAACTATGGAAGCGATCTTTCTCATTAGAAGCTTAATGGAGAAATATAGAGATGTGAAGAAAGATCTACACATGATTTTTATTGATTTGGAGAAGGCTTATGATATTGTTCCAAAAGATGTCTTATGGAATGTGTTAGAACAAAAGAGGGTATCTATTAGGTATATACAAGTGTTGAAAGATATGTATGAAGGAGCAACTACTATTGTGCGCACAGTGGGAGGGGACACAAGAGATTTTCCGATCTCAATTGGATTATACCAAGGATCAGCTATAAGCCCTTACCTTTTTACATTAGTTTTAGATGAATTGACGAAACATATACAAGAGAGTATTGATGTGGCCCAACCGCAAGTGCACGGGTCGTACAAGTAATATAGAAAAGTTATTATTCCCACGAGGAGTTGAGTTAATGATTGAATTTTTGATATAAAAATTCTAACTAATTTGAACTATTTTTGAAATTAAAGTAATAAATTGATAGATATTGAAGTGTGAATTCTATGTGTATCTATTTAACAATGTAATGATTAAACTAAAATTGCATCAAATTAAAATATGCAAGTTGAAATATGGAAAAATTTAAAATGGCAAGCAATTAAATTCAATTGGAAATTAACAATGATAAAAAGGCGATTCCGGAGTTCGGAAGTTCATATTCAAGCTATTTTGGGATTTTAAATTGGTTATCCAATCTTGTGGAACTTACGGGTTTTAAAGAGATTAATTCTTAAATCCTTTGAATACCCTTTCGAGTGAGACAAAGAGTGCTTTAATCAATCTAATCCTACTTTCATGGAGTTAGAGTTAATTAAGACCCATTAGGTTATTTAATTAATCTGTGAATCCTCTTAATCCTTAGTCTATTTCTAGATCTAAGTTAATTAAGTCCAATTTCTTGATTATCTATCACAAGGCCTTCTCCTTTCGGTGCCTCAACCATGGATTAAGAACATCACTTAATGGGATCCTACACTAAGCATGTCATTAAGCACACAAGAAATGAATAAAACTCATTAAGACCACAAAATATGGATTATCCAATCAAAATCCACAAAATATCTCAAATATTACATCCCTTACTCCAGAATCAAAGTAAAACTACTCACTATCCATAATATTTACAAGATATTCTGAGTTTATATGGAAATAAAACTTTAATCTAAGCTAAGAACTAAGAAACCCAATACTAGAAAGGTAGGAAAAATGTAAGAAAAGAAAGAAATCTCCAAATCTGATTGGAAATGGTGTGGGAGGTGTTTGTGACCCTTCAGCTGCTGCTCTCTTCTTTCCCCTTTCTTCCTTTCTTTTTCTTCCCCCCCTCTAAAATGGGATAAGGGGCTATTTATAACTTTTTCTGACATGGAGCCCTAAAATGGTGTGTTTGAGGTGAGATTTTCTCAGGAAATCTTTTGCCAGCTCATTAATGAAGTTTTTGTGGGACTGCATAAGTGGACTGTATAAGTCATGCAGTCCCTTATGCAGTTTTCGGCTGGTTTCTGGCTCTCTTATGTGAAACTGCATGACCAAGCGCATAGGTTATGCACAATTCTGTGAGGCTGCATAAGGGAGGCACGAATCTACATAAGTTATGCGGTAACTTATGCACAATTTGGCAGGTATTGGAACAGTGTTTCTTCTCCTTATGCAGATCTGCATAACTTATGCGACAAGTTATGCGCAATTTGGCCAATGCATACTTCAACTTTGAAACTTGTTTTTGACATCTTTGGCTGCAGAAATCATTCCTCAAAAGTAAAATTTCTTTTTAGTCATTCAAAAACACTATTTTTCCTACAAAACAAATTAAAAATTACAAATTAATCCAAAGTTGACAATTATGAAAAACTAACTAAATAACTAATGAAATTAGCTAAAAGTGACTAATAATCAAATAAAATGGCTATGAAATTAAACCTAAATGATTATGCAAAATGTATGCATCAAATACCCCCAAACTCAAGCTTTTGCTTGTCCTCAAGCAAATTTTAAAATGTGATGCAATTTTTTAGGGGTGCCTTATCCAAAGAGCTATGAAAATCACCTATTAAAGTAACTTAACACACCTTTAGCCATACCAACAATCCATATACCCATCCTTTAAAATGCAAAGAATCTAATGCTTATCCAAGCTTTCACCGCTTAGCCATCAAGTCAATTATCATTCAAAATTCCCAAACCAACCAATCAAAAGAGAGAGTCATGCTCAAAAGGAATTCTAGGACAATCAATAGTCAAAGTGTCTCTATATAGAATGATGGAATTAAATGAATGAATGGACAATTTTCCAATCCCATAGGCAAATTCCCTACTCCTATCTCCACTAATGTAGCAAATACTATCAAGAGATCAAAGGTCTTTTTAGGGATGTAATGGGGCCATGGGTTTCAAAATGAGGCTAAGAAGAAAAATGGGTAAAAAGGATTCAAAGCATGAGAATATTTTCAATCTTGACAACATAAGGTACACTTCTTATTTTATTATATTTTTTTCTCTCTTTTTTTATATATTTATATGGGGGAGAGAAATACACAATGAGGATTGTCAAGTGCTAGCATATTTTACAAAACACATAAAAAATGGAGGGACACTTTGATACTTTAAACTTGTATCTTGCATTTTCTTTTGATGACTGTCCCTAAAATTATCACCCCCAAACTCATTTCTTTTAATACTTTGGGTGGATTTCTTTCATTTTGAATGACAATAGTGAAAAGCACATATACTAGCACTTTTACAAGATGACAAGCATTTCTTCTCCCTTTTATTATATTTTTTTCTTTTCTTTTTTTTTTCTCTTATTTTTTATATACCTAATGTTATAAATAATTATTCTCATGAAAAAGGTTGGGGTGTTTGGTTCATTAGCTAGGTAGCAATAAGGGTTTCAAGAAAAATTAGGAATAAAAAGGCTCAAAGGGGTTTGCAAGGGTCAATCTTAATTAGGAAAAGGGCCAAAGGTTTAAAATGAGAAGGTTTAAATCAAAGAGTGCCTAATCATCTCTCTTTTCAAGTATAAGCTTAGCCTTGAAAGGTTTAGAAAATTTGTTCTAGGATTGGTGAGACATCATTTGACTACCTTGTATCCAATAACTCCCTCTAAACACTCAAATCTCTTAAGGACTAGTTGGGTAGCTTTTTGGCTAAGAAGATATAGGCAAGGGATAAACACTTCAAAACCTTGCACCTCTTAGGAAACTTTCAATCCACAAACCCAACTAAAGGTAAGTCAAATCACTCTCATAGGCAACTTTTCAATACTCAAGGGATTTGGAAAAAGATTTTAATGCATGATGCATGATTCCTAAAAATGAGCAATGCACTAACTAAATGGAGGAAATCTATTTGTGTGCAATGTGTACAATTTCTAAGTGATTTATAATGTGTGTGTAAATGTGTAATGTGTGTGTAAATGTGTTATGTATATGTATGTATGGATGTATATGTAAAATATTTACAATATATGTAAATGGAATGGGATGAGATGTTCCTATACTCAAAATGTGAAAAATGTAGCAAAAATCAAAATGTGCACCCCCAAACTCAAAATTGGACATTGTCCTCAATGTCTCAAGCAGTGTATTATCAAAACTCAAAGTAAATAGGAATTACCAAGAATTGTGAAATTTAAGAGCAAAAAAAATGAGTTACCTGGTATAGAGCAGATGAGAATTCAAGAGATAATGGTGATGCATAAGAAGCTGCATAGGTTATGCATAATAAAATGCTGTACAGAGCAGGTGCATAAGGAAGGTGCATAAGCTGTGCGGTTCTGCATGAGTGGCATAAAGGACTGCACAGGCTATGCAGAACATTTGCATAAGGGGATTCACAGCCTGTGCAGTATATTCAAAAGTTGCTGCATGATGATTAGCAAGGAAAAATGTGCAACCACTAGTAGAAGCATGCAAATATATACAATGTATGGACAAGTATGCACAAAAGGGCAGTAAAGGCAATGAAAGTTAATGAAAAACTAATGGAATAGCCATCCAATAGAACTTCAAGAAAAACAGAATTCAAAGCAAACGAAAATTATTTCAACATATCTGCAAAGAAAAACAGCTACAAGTTTGAACAAAAGAAAAATAAAAACTAATCTAATTCTATTGTCTTGCCCTTGTCCAAAGATGCTGCTAAAGGACTGGTTGGAGCTGGCTGCTGTCGAAGTGATGGTTCTGGAGGAGGTGATGGAGGTGGAGGTGGCATTCCCAGAAAAACCATGAGCTGCTTCATCATCTCTTTTAATTCTTTCTGCTTATCTCTAGTTTCCATGACAAAATAAAGAGTTGATCATGACGATCCTTGAGGGTATCAAGACCAGTTTCAAGCTTCCTATCCACAAAATATATATCATCACTAAGCCTTTTAAGATAGGTGAATAAGGCTTTAGTGTTGAAGGGAGGAGGTGCTGTGGATGCAGAGGGTTCAGCTGCAGAAGGTGTAGGCTGTGCAGAATCTGCTGGGATGTCCTGTGCAGACTGAGTGGGTGGTGTAGGTTCAGCAGAATGCTGTTGGGCTGGTGGGACAGATTGTGCCTCTGGTTGTGCAGTGGGTCTTGTGTCTACTGCTGGTTGTGCAGTGTCAGAAGGTGGCAAACTGAATCCAGTTTTGGACAGGTGTGTAGCATCAAAATATAAAGTGTCTGAAAGTGCTGGTAGAGGATGTTCTTCCGGATTAAAACCAAAATGCTTGGCTATAACAGTTATGAGCCCACCCATGACTGTCACCTATGGATTTGGTGGCAATATGTAACACATGCTCACAAAAGAAGTAACCAGGAGAAACTTTAACTTTGTGAAAAGCACACCATAGCATGAACAATTCAGATTTTCCAACAGCACCAGAACTAGTCCCTCTGCCCAAGATAGTGCTAGCAATAAGCCTATGGATAAATCTAAGTGCAGGGTCTAGTATTTGAGAGGTTTTGGATCTGCCAGCAGAAAAACTCTGAGGTTGGTTTGTGATAATCCTCCAAAACTGAGCAGCATTCCAAACACCTTTGTTTGCTACCTCTACCCCTGTATATGGTACCCTAAATAGTCCATCAATTGCAAACCCAAAAATGCTATGAAATTGATCTAATGATAGCTCTCTATTTTGCCCCAAACATCTAAATTTCATAGTTGGCTTGTAATCTATCTCATGCAATTTCAGGGTAGCAGAGAATGAGGAAATAAATTCCAAAATTAGAGCTGGATAAACTATTTCTTGCTTATGTACAAATTCCATCCAACCCAAACCATCAAGGTAGGCAACAACATTATCAAATAAACCAACTGATTGGAGAGCATCCGCAGAAATGTACCTTATGGGTTGCACCCTCCTTTCCTTAAGTCTCTTAAAGGCTGCCTTGTGAGCTGCATCAGGAAGGGGCCAAGGTAGTTTGATACCTGTGATGCTGCTGACATTTGCTTTTTGCTGGAAGAGGGTGATTTGGCCTGTGGGGTAGAGGTAGAAATGCCAGCCTCATGTCGTGTGGAGGCTGAAGTTTTGGGGTTTTTGGGTGGAGGCTTTGAAAGTGGAGTGGTGGGTGGGTCTTTGCGTTTTGCAAGAGGTGGTGCAGAAGCCATGGGTCGGGTGGATTTCGACCTGATTTTCCTTTTATAGGTGGCTGTGGGAGGTGGTGGAGGGGTTTGTTGTGGAGGCGAATCGCGGTTTGGAGGCCGCATTGCCAAGGGCGAGACTTGGAGAGGGGAGGTTTGAGGGGAATGAGGAGGTGAGTCCATGGGGTTGTCGACGATGGAAATGGAAGAGGTGATGGAGAAAGTAAAAGAGACAGAGGGGTGTTAGGGTAAAGGGGGCGAAAAGAGGAGTGGAGAAGAAGGGGAAGAGTAATGCCGGAATAAATGGACGTGGAGGGACAGGCGTGAACAGAAAAGACGGGAAGTGGAGGTGGGAAAGTGGATGCCGAAAAAAAATTTTTGATTTGAACAGGACATGTGTAAAACTGCATAAGGGGAGAATGGGTGTGCATAACTTATGCACTCTCTTATGCAGGTTTCGGTGGAAGATAAGAGTGTGAAAAATTGATTATGCAAGAGTGCATAGCTTATGCGCTGACTTATGCAAGTTTCGGTTAAAAATTGGAAGTGTAGGAATTGTGGTCATGCAAAAGTGCATAAGCCGTGCACTCTCCTTATGCAAGTCTCGGTAGGTTTTGGATTTCAGAGAAATTAGTCATGCACTTGTGCATAAGCTATGCACTCTCCTTATGTAAGTCTCAGCAAGTTTTGAATTTCAGAGAAATTGGTCATGCAGTTGTGCATAAGCTATGCACTCTCCTTATGCAAGTCTCGACAAGTTTTTGAATTTCAGAGAAATTGGTCATGCAGTTGTGCATAAGCTATGCACTCCCTTATGCAGATTTCGGTAGAAAGAGAAAATGCAGGATTTGAAGTCATGTAAAAGTACATAAGTTATGTACACACTTATGCAAGTTTCGGTAGATATGAAATTTGACAAAAATATGGCTATGCAGAATTGAATAAGCTATGCACATCCTTATGCAGTTTGCAACAGAGATGAAAAATGGCAAGAATTGTGGTTATGCAGGATTGCATAAGCTATGCACATCCTTACGTAGTTTTTTAGCAAGATGAGAAAATGGCAAAATTTGTGATCTAAAAGCTGCATAAGCTATGCAGTTACTTATGCACAATTCAACAAGATTGAGATTACAATTGAAAATGAATTGCAAGTTTGAAAAATACACTAGAATGCAGAAATGTAATTCTATAAAGCATAAATCATGAGAAATTATCACAAAAAATACATCAACATATACAAAATCCATCACAATTGCATCAAACAAGCTTGTAGAAGTGAGTTTTGCATAAGAGGCATTTGTGAGTTATGCCATTTCAACTCAAATTCTGCAAATCAACATTTAGCACATTAAAAACTCAATAAAATCTGCATAAAGTTGCATTTATCCACAAATGAGAATGGACTCCCCAAGTTATGCCAAGAAAATGCAGTATGACCACCTTGAATCTCACAACCCAAATAAGCTCAAAACTACAAAAATGACCCACTTACCATCATATTAACATGATAAGCACAAATACTTAAAAGTTACACACCTAACCTCACAAAGAAACATAAGCCATGTGCTGCAGACCTTTCTTTGCTGAAAATTGCATTTTTCTGCATAAACTAAGAAACAGACCTGCACAAGTTATGCAGTGAAAATGAATCAATCTTGGAAGAATTGAAGGACAAAATTTCAGATTAAGAGTCATTCCCCAACAATTCACCAACCTTCCTCCATTGAAATACATCTACAAGGGACAAGATTCAACAATGTCAAAAATTGAATTTGGGGAGATTTAAGATAAAAACAAAAGCAATGTAAATAAAAGGAAATCAACAAAAGCAAAATAAAAGAACTTGGGATGCCTCCCAAGAGGGCTAATTTATAGTCCTTAGCTGGACTTTTCATGCATTTCACTGAAAAGAGGTGAGGGATTGGAGAGCTTGTAACAGCTTGCTCCTTTTATTGGGTCTCCAGTTATGTAATGTTTCAATCTATGCCCATTGACCTTAAAATTCCCAGATTTTTCACCCAAATTTCAATTGCTCCATAAGGGAAAACCTTAGAAACTCTATATGGACCAGTCCACCTTGATTTAAGTTTTCCAGGGAACAATTTCAATCTTGAGTTGAACAACAAAACTGAATCACCTTCTTTAAATTCCTTTTTCCTAAGATGCTTATCATGCCAAACTTTAGTTCTTTCTTTGTAAATACGGGCACTTTCATAGGCATCCATCCTCAATTCTTTAAGCTATTTAAGTTGCAATAACCTTTTCTCACCAGCTTGCTTGAGATCAAAATGCAAGGTCTGAATGGCCCAATATGCTCTATGTTCTAGCTCCACAGGTAAATGATAAGACTTACCATACACCAACCTAAAGGGAGTAGTTCCTATAGGGGTTTTGTAAGCAGTCCTATATGCCCATAAAGCATCATCTAGTTTGACAGACCAATCTTTCCGAGAATTGCTCACTGTTTTTTCCAAGATATGTTTGAGTTCTCTGCTAGAAATTTCAACTTGTCCTGAAGTTTGAGGGTGATATGGGGTAGCTATCTTGTGCACTGCACCATACTTCCTCATTAAGCTCTCAAATTGCTTATTACAAAAATGTGAACCCCCATCACTAATTACAGCCCTTGGAGCTCCAAATCTACTCAAGACAAATTTCTTCAAGAATTTCACTACCACTCTAGCATCATTAGTTGGAGTTGCAATAGCTTCCACCCACTTTGACACATAGTCAACTCCAACTAGAATGTATTTATTACCATATGAGGGAGGAAATGGCCCCATAAAATCTATTCCCCAGACATCAAATAATTCTACTTCAAGAATATCATTTAGGGGCATTTGATCTCTTTTTGATAAATTTCCACTCCTTTAACATTTATCACATTCTAACACAAATTTCCTCACATCCTTAAAAAGATTTGGCCAGAAGAAATCAGCTTGCAAAATTTTACTAGCTGTTTTGGAAATTCCAAAATGTCCTCCATAATCAGAAGTATGGCAATGATGCATAACACTCTGTGTCTCTTCATCAGGAATACATCTTCTTATTAAACCACCACAACATCTCCTAAAGAGTAAAGGATCATCCCATCTATAAAATTTTGCCTCATGCAAAAACTTTTTCTTTTGTTGCCATGTCATTCCTAGAGGTAAAACTCCACAAGATAGATAATTCATCAAGTCTGCATACCAGGGTAGTTTAGCAACAAGAGAGAAAAGTTGTTCATCCAAGAAAAACTCATCAATGGGGACTTCATCCATTTCTTCATCATCAAATTTCAACCTATTAAGATTATCTGCAACTACATTTTCAGCTCCCTTCTTATCTCTAATCTCCAAATCAAACTCTTGTAGCATCAGAATCCACCTAATGAGCCTAGGTTTAGCCTCCTTTTTACAGAGTAAATACCTGATGGCTACATGATCTGAAAATATAATCACCTTTGAGTCAATAATGTAAGGTCTGAACTTTTCCAATGCGAAGACAATTGCTAAGAATTCCTTTTCAGTTGTTGCATAATTTGTTTGAGCCTCATCCAGTGTTCTACTAGCATAATAAATAGCATAAGCCCTTTTGTCCTTTCTTTGACCAAGGACAGCCCCAATTGCATAGTTGCTAGCATCACACATAATTTCAAAAGGTAGGCTCCAATCGGGAGGTTGCATGATTGGTGCAGTGATAAGAGCTTGCTTCAACCTGCAAAAGGCATCCAAACACTCTTGGTCAAATACAAATGATATGTCATGACTTAACAAATTAGACAAAGGTTTGGCTATTTTAGAAAAATCCTTGATAAAGCGTCTGCAGAACCCGGCATGTCCTAGAAAACTTCGAATTCCCTTGACATTGGTAGGAGGAGCCATCTTCTCTATCACTTCAACCTTGGCTTTATCAACCTCTATTCCTCTGTTAGACACCAAATATCCAAGCACTATCCCTTCCTGAACCATGAAATGACACTTTTCCCAGTTTAACACAAGATCAATATCTGCACATCGCTGCAAAACTTTAGAAAGGTTAGCCAAGCATATGTCAAATGAAAATCCATAAACAGAAAAGTCATCCATAAAAACCTCCATTATATCTTCAATGAAATCTGGGAAGATTGCCATCATGCACATTTGAAAAGTGGCTGGTGCATTACATAACCCAAATGGCATCCTCCTATAAGCAAAGGTTCCATATGGACAAGTAAAAGTGGTTTTCTCTTGATCATTTGGATGGACAGGGATTTGAAAAAAACTTGAATACCCATCTAAATAGCAAAAATAAGAATGCCTAGCTAGTCTTTCTAACATTTGATCAGTGAAGGGAAGTGGAAAATGATCTTTTCTAGTGGCAATATTTAATTTTCTGTAATCTATGCACATTCGCCAACTAGTCACTGTTCTTGTGGGAATTAATTCATTATTTTCATTTTTGACCACTGTCATTCCACCCTTTTTTGGGACAATATGTACTGGGCTCACCCAAGTACTGTTTGAGATAGGATATATGATCCCTGCATCAAGCAACTTCAAAATTTCCTTTTTAACAACTTCTTTCATATTTAGGTTCAACCTCCTTTTATGTTCAATAGATGGTTTACAATTTTCTTCCAAAATAATTCTGTGCATGCAAAAGTGTGGGCTTATTCCCTTAATGTCATCTATGGTATATCCTAAAACTTTCCTAAATTGCCTCAACACTCTTAACAACTTATCAACCTCTAAAGTACTCAGGTTTGCATTTACAATTACTGGATAAGTGTTATTAGTGCCAAGAAATTCATACCTGAGCTGGGAAGGAAGTTGCTTAAGTTCTACCTTAGGTGCATCTTCTTCCTTGAATGATGGTTGCTTAGATTTGACTTTTTCCTTTTGTGTGAGTTGAAAAACTGGAGCAGAAATGAATGGTGGATTACCCTCTAAATGTTGAGCATATGCAGCCACATGAGGGTTGTCATAGTCTATGCCTCCTCCATGAACCAAGCAATTTTCAAGTGGATCTTCCGGATATCTCTTTCTGAAGTGTTCTTCAACCAGCTCATCAATGATATCAATTCTCAAGCAAGTATCAGCTTCAGAATGATGCTTCTTCATAGTGTTATTAATATTGAAAACCAATTGATCTTCACCAACTCTAAGAGTCAATTTTTCTCCCTTAACATCAATCAATGCTCCTGCTATAGCTAGAAAGGGTCTTCCCAAGATAATTGGGATATTAGAATCTTCCTCCATGTCCAAAATGACAAAGTCAACAGGTATATAGAACTTCCCAACCTTCAGAGGCACATTCTCCAAAATCCCTTCAGGATACTTAATTGATCTGTTAGCTAACTGAAGAGAAATGTGGGTTGGCTTAAGATCTCCCATATTGAGCTTCTCATAAATGGAGAGGGGCATAAGGCTAACACTAGCCCTTAAATCACATAAAGCTTTTGTAGAACATGATTCCCCAATGTGGCATGGAATTGAAAAACTTTCTGGATCCTTGAGCTTTGGAGGAAGTTTCCTTTGGAGGATAGCACTGCATTCTTCTGTCAAAGCCACAGTTTCATGGTCTTCAAGTTTCCTCTTGTTTGAGAGAATTTCTTTTAAAAATTTTGCATAAGAGGGCATTTGTGAAAGAGCATCAATAAAAGGCACATTTATGTAAAGCTTCTTCAAGACCTCTAAGAACTTTCCAAATTGCTTATCAAGCTTGGCTTTTTGAAATCTTTGTGGAAAGGGGAGTTGTGGCTTGTAAGGCTCTGGAGGTATATACTTTTCTTCCTTCTCTTCAATTTTCTCTTTACATTTTTCTGCACTTTCTTTCTCACTTTCTTGTTTTTCACTCTCCTCAGTTTCTTTCTCATTTTCTCTCTTCTCACTATTTTCACTTTTCTCATTTTTTTCACTCTTCTCATTATTTACAACTTTCCCACTTCTTAAAGTAATAGCTTGACACTGCTCTCTTGGGTTTTCTGGTTGACTTGGAAGCTTTCCAAAAGACTTGGTACCTGAGGAAGATGCTTGTTGTGCAATATGATTTTCCAACATTCTGTTATGTGTTTGCATCTGTTCTAGCCTTGCTTTCATCTCTCTCATCTCCTCATCATATTTAGTTTGGTTAGCAAGAATCAGTTGTAATAAAGCTTCTGTAGTGGAACTTTGTTCTTGCTGTTTTGGTGAAGGATTCATATTTTTCTGCTGAAAATTAGGCAATGATTGCCTATTTTGCTGATATGGAATTCCTTGTTGCTGTTGTGGTTGAAAATTCTGATTTGGAACTTGACTTTGCTGATTTCCCCATGAAAAGTTGGGATAATTCCTCCAAGTTGGATTATAAGTTTGAGAGTAAGGATTCCCCATTTGTTTGTTTCCATAATTACCAACATATGCAGCTTGCTTTCCATAGTCTACTCCACAACTGGTAGTTCACTCTGCATAAGCAACTTGTTGTGAACTTCCAAATGATGATGATGAACTAACCAACATACTTAAATCTTCCATCTTCTTAGCCAAAACATTTGTAAGTGCATCAAACTTTGCATTAATCATATTGAATGAATCAAGGTCATACATTCCAGCAGCTTGCCTTTTTTGAGTTGGAGCTGGTCCTCTTGGACTACTCCAAAGATGAGTATTCTTTGCAATTTTCTCCAATAGCTCATAAGCTTCATCTTCATTCTTCATAGTAAATTCTCCTCCTGTTTGAGCATCAATAATCCCTCTAATTGCAGGAGTAACATTGGTGTAAAAATTCTGGTTTATCATCCATTTTGGAATGGCATGATGTGGGCATTGTCTCTCTAATTCTTTCCATCTCATCCATGATTCATAGAGAGTTTCATCTTCTCTTGGTCTAAAAGCTGTCATTTAATTCCTCAATTCTTGAGTTTTTCCAGGTGGAAAATATTGTGCAAGAAATGCATCAGTGAGTTGCTCCCAATTTGTGATGGAGTTGTGAGGTAAAGAGTCAAGCCAATCCAATGCTCTATCTTTCAAAGAGAATGGGAATAGCTTCAATCTTGCTGCATCATCAGATACTCCAGGTTGTTTTTACATATCACGAATCATAGCAAACTTCTTTAAATGTGTGTGTGGATTTTCAGAAGGATGTCCCCCTAATTGAAAATTTTGAATCATTTGGAGAACTCCAAAATCCATCTTGTAACTATTTGCATCAATTCTTGGTCTTGCTATACTCTCTCTCAAGTCATCAAAACGAGGAAAAGCATGATCCATCATACTTCCCCTAGGCACATTAGCATTTACAACCTCTTCACCTTGGGCTGCATTTTCATTATTTCGATCATTTCCAGCATTACCGCCACCAATTCTAATTCTTTCATCAGCCACGTCTGCTTCTAATTCAGTTTCTCTCAAGGCTTCTTTTCTTTTTCTGGTTTCTTTCTTGTTGGCTTTACAAAATTTCTCAATTTCAGGATTAAACAATAAGGATGTGTCACTTGTGCTTCTAGCTCTTCTCATAAAAGATTAAGAGTACCTGAAAAAGAACAAACAAACACAAAATGAAAAGATAACAAAGATAAAACTATAAACAACTAAAATAATCAAGAATTCAATCTTAAACAAACAACTCCCTGGCAACGGCGCCAAAAACTTGATGTGGCCAAACACAAGTGCACGGGTCGTACAAGTAATATAGAAAAGTTATCGTTCCCACGAGGAGTTGAGTTAATGATTGAATTTTTGATATAAAAATTCTAACTAATTTGAACTATTTTTGAAATTAAAGTAATAAATTGATAGATATTGAAGTGTGAATTCTATGTGTATCTATTTAACAATGTAATGATTAAACTAAAATTGCATCAAATTAAAATAAGCAAGTTGAAATATGGCAAAATTTAAAATGGCAAGCAATTAAATTCAATTGGAAATTAACAATGATAAAAAGGCGATTCCGGAGTTCGGAAGTTCATATTCAAGCTATTTTGGGATTTTAAATTGGTTATCCAATCTTGTAGAACTTACGGGTTTTAAGGAGATTAATTCTTAAATCCTTTTGAATACCCTTTCGAGTGAGACAAAGAGTGCCTTAATCAATCTAATCCTACTTTCGTGGAGTTAGAGTTAATTAAGACCCATTAGGTTCTTTAATTAATCTGTGAATCCTCTTAATCCTTAGTCTATTTCTAGATCTAAGTTAATTAAGTCCAATTTCTTGATTATCTATCACAAGGCCTTCTCCTTTCGGTGCCTCAACCATGGATTAAGAACATCACTTAATGGGATCCTACACTAAGCATGTCATTAAGCACATAAGAAATGAATAAAACTCATTAAGACCACAAAATATGGATTACCCAATCAAAATCCATAAAATATCTTAAATATTACATCCCTTACTCCAGAATCAAAGTAAAACTACTCACTATCCATAATATTTACAAGATATTCTGAGTTTATATGGAAATAAAACTTTAATCTAAGCTAGGAATTAAGAAACCCAATACTAGAAAGGTAGGAAAAATGTAAGAAAAGAAAGAAATCTCCAAATCTTATTGGAAATGGTGTGGGAGGTGTTTGTGACCCTTCAGCTGCTGCTCTCTTCTTTCCCCTTTCTTCCTTTCTTTTTCTTCCCCCCCTCTAAAATGGGATAAGGGGCTATTTATAACTTTTTCTGACATGGAGCCCTAAAATGGTGTGTTTGAGGTGAGATTTTCTGAGGGAATCTTCTGCCAGCTCATTAATGAAGTCTTTGTGGGATTGCATAAGTGGACTGCATAAGTCATGCAGTCCCTTATGCAGTTTTCGACTGGTTTCTGGCTCTCTTATGCGAAACTGCTTGACCAAGCGCATAGGTTATGCACAATTCTGTGAGGCTGCATAAGGGAGGCACGAATCTGCATAAGTTATGCGGCAACTTATGCACAATTCGGCAGGTATTGGAACAGTGTTTCTTCTCCTTATGCAGATCTGCATAACTTATGCGGCAAGTTATGCGCAATTTGGCCAATGCATACTTCAACTTTGAAACTTGTTTTTGACATCTTTGGCTGCAGAAATCATTCCTCAAAAGTAAAATTTCTTTTTAGTCCTTCAAAAACACCATTTTTCCTACAAAACAAAGTAAAAATTACAAATTAATCCAAAGTTGGCAATTATGAAAAACTAACTAAATAACTAATGAAATTAGCTAAAAGTAACTAATAATCAAATAAAATGGCTATGAAATTAAACCTAAATGATTATGCAAAATGTATGCATCAAGTATTCCTTGGTGCATGATATTTGCGGATGATATTATTCTGATAGATGAGACGCGAGAAGGAGTCAATAGAAAGCTAGAGCTTTGAATAAGTACTCTAAAGTCAAAGGGCTTTAAGTTAAGTAGAACGAAGACAAAATATATGCATTGCAAGTTCAGTGAAGGCTAAACTGGTGATAGGGAAAGAGTTAGTTTGGATGGAGTGGTACTGTTCCAAAGTAATCACTTTAAATATCTCTGCTCAGTCCTTCAAGTAGATGGGAGATGTGAGGAGGATGTTAGTCACAGGATTAAAGTCATATGGTTGAAGTGGAGACGTGCTACGGGAGTTTTATGTGATTGCAAGATTCCCAATAAGTTAAAAGGAAAATTTTACCATACAGCCCAATGATCGGCTATATTATATGGTAGTGAGTGTTGGGTACTGAAGGAGTCGTATGCGTCTAAGATAAGAGTTGTAGAGATGAGAATGTTAAGGTAGATGAGTGGCCATACTAGACTAGATAAAATTCGTAATGAGAATATTAGAGAAAATGTAGGAGTGGTGCCAATTGAGGATAAATTGAGAGAAGAAGATTGAGGTGGTTTGGTCATGTGAAGCGTAGACACACGGAGGCTCCAGTTAAACAAGTAGAGCACATTAGGTTAGAGGATAAAAAGAAAAAAAGGGGTAGACCTAAATTGACTTGGAGGAGAGTAGTACAACATGACTTAGAAACATTACACATTTCTGAGGATTTAACCCAAAATCGTGTAGAGTGGAGAAAGCGAATCCATATAGCCGACCCCAAATTTTTAGGATGAAGGCTTAGTTGAGTTGAGTTGAGTTGCCAGAAATATGATTTGTTATTATACCAATCTTTATTTTTTATGTTATAGGGCTTTTATACTTAAGTTCAGAATTGAGGAGAAACTTGGTTATAGTAGAACTACCAGAGTCATAATAGATATGACGTAGCTGCTGGATTTAGAATAGATGTCGTAGAGCCACCAGATTTAAAACACATTTAGCAAAGCCACCAAATTTAGAACAGATATTGCAAAGCCACCAAATTCAGAACAGATATGGCAAAGCCACTTTTTCGGATAACAAAAGTAGCAGGGCTACTAATTTCAGAAAATTTCCCTCCATTATAAACCATGCTTTGGAAATATTATTCTTATCTTTATCCTTGTGATTAATACACCCACTACCATATCATACTTCCATACGCAATTCAGGTTTGTACTTCAGACTATTTAATCACTTTATCTTTTCATTCATAATATTCTATCTTTAGAAGTTATGCACATGGTTATAACAACAATTCATATTTCATAGTTAAGGTTCATGATTTAAATTCAATCCCTATGAAAATCTCTTGTTTCATATCACATAATGCATATAAAATACCAAGTCTGTTTAATATCCATACGTAATTCAGGTTTGTACTTCAGACTATTTAATCACTTTATCTTTTCATTCATAATATTCTATCTTTAGAAGTTATGCACATGGTTATAACAACAATTCATATTTCATAGTTAAGGTTCATGATTTAAATTCAATCCCTATGAAAATCTCTTGTTTCATATCACATAATGCATATAAAATACCAAGACTGTTTAATATCAAGCAATAGATATTACGAATCCCCATGATGAGATGGCAGAAACAATTTAATTTACTGTCTCAAATACTAATAAGTCTGAGCCACCATGCAAATTAACCATGCTTTTGAATTAACCTTTAGATAACTACGGTAATTTTTGTTAGAGATTCAGAATTCAATACTTCCAATTCTAAGATTCTTTAACTCATACTTAACATAAGTAAAATTTCACTAATTATAGATGGATTAGATGATTAAAGAACCATCATCATTGTGGAGTCTCATGAGTTCAAAGTCATTACTCAACATTTCCATGTCCTATACCTTAATTGATTGTTGTAATCTCATAAATTATAACACTTATCTTTGTAACCTAATTTTTAAAAATTGGTAGAGAACTACATGGCTTGGTCGTGTAGTTCAGGGTAGCTACATAGCCAGGCCGTGTAGCTTTGGCTTCATTAGGCCAACCTTCACTTTCTATCAATTCTTAATCCCTTTTTGTTTCGGATCACTATAGAGCATTTTTTTTAATGATATAATCTCTTTTCAACATAAATATGGTAATCAAAACTCATTCTCATGGCATAAGAATTCTCTTAACAAGCACAAAGGCAATTGGTAATCATTATCATGGCATGTATTTTTCCAATGACATGTGCAAAGGCATATGGCATTCATTCTCATGCAATTCAACAAATGTTCACAATCAATAAATGCAGTATAGGTAATTTGCTCAACCTTTACATTTCCTCAACATTAGTTTCACATTTAAGACCCATTTCATAGCACCATAAAATCCACACTTAATCACGTCACATGCCACACCATTTCATCCCATAATTCACTATTTCGGGTGAAATAGTACTTAAAATTTATTGAAGAAATTAATGTAGTTTCCAATAGAATTGCATAAGACCTTGAGAAAAGAATTAATTTACTCATTATTTCACTTGTGAATTTCACTATAATAACATAATTTCATCAAATCGATTGTCTTATAAAAGAGACTCACAAGCTCATAAATTTGATATTAACAACGTACATAATCTAGACATATCTCATACAACCAAAAACCACAAAATTTGCTTTCTCACAGTCTCTCCAAGTTTTCTATTCACGAAACCCTACTTTCTCTGCTAGTTCCTCTTAACTAAAGGTTATAACTTTGATTTCTTTAATTGAACAACTTCTAGTTGTAAACATGATTAAGAAAAGAAGGAAAGATAAAAATTTAACAAATGAGATGGCCTTACCTTGGTAGCCGAAACGCTAGGCTTATCCTTCCTTCCTTGGTTGCTTCAACACATTAATTAACATTCATCTTTCTTAGCCCAAATTACTCTTCCTCTTTCTCGTTATTTTCTTCATCCCTTACTTCATTCACGTCCTAGTTGTGTTTGGGTGATGGAAATAACATTTAGCATATAAGAATTCATGCAAAAAGGGATAAAATTTTGAGAGAGAGGGAAGGCTATGGTTCACAAATGGAGAAGGGAAGAAAACGAAAAAAAAGAAGAGAAGAAAATGGTGAAGGAGAAAGAGAGTTTCTCTCTTCTAAGGTGGATCGCTCCCTTTTTAATTTTCTTTTTTTTTCTTCTTTCAAGAAAGTGCCAAGTGTCCCACAAAAAGGTCAATAGGTAATTTACACTTTCACTCCTCTTCTCATGCGTTCTTTAAATCTTTGGTTCTATTTTTCATTACATTTAACTCGTCCATGGTAAGTATACGTTTACTACTAGCCATTTTCTATCGTATACATTGTTCAATAAAGGAATACTTAAGGAGGTGTTTTCCTACTATTCTAAATCGTAGATAATTAATAAAATTATCTGAATCTAAATTTTAATTATTTAAAAGATTAGTTCTACAAAGAATTTTCACCAATCATATGAACTCCATTCACTCTTCTCTATTTCTTTGAATTATTATCATCATATTATCCTTTAAATACAATTCAAAGTTCCATAACAAATATTTCTATATTCAGAATTCTTTTATTCTCATGTTTGGATTTCTTCGAGTATCTAGGCACTAAAAATGTTTTTGCAATATTGCATGTTTGCTAAATATATACTCTTGTTTATTGAAAGAAATTTACACCAAACTTGGAACAATTCACACACAAGTGCATAGTTAGCAATTTGAAAATTTTTCAAACCTTAAGTTTCAGGCAAATCATATAAACCTTTTATACTATTGCAAAACACTTAGAATAGGTCCCAATCAATTGCTAACACATCTAATTAGCCATTAAGAAACAAATCCCTAAATTTCACAAAGTTATGGTTTACGGAGAAAACTCACCTCTTAGGCGTAGAATCAAATTCAACCACCTAATCTAGGGAGCTAGGCCACCAATTGTTGGCCCTCTAACTTGTCCACACAAGCCCCATGATCAAATTACCATTGAAGAACCAAAAACCTTCTTCTTGAATTCCCAATGACTTGGCCAAAGGAAGAGAATAAGATAGATTTAAGTTTTCTTGGTTTTCTTATATGGAAGTGATGAGAAATAACTTTCTTAAGTTTTAATTCAAGAGTTTAACAATTAAATCTCTTGAATTTAAACTAGGAAGAAAGAAAAAACATCGAGAGGAAGGAAGAGTCTGGTTCGGCCAAGGCAGAGAAAAAGTGGGGAAGAAGATAACTTTTCTTCCTTAAATATTTTCCATTTAATTTCATTAATTAAAATTAATTTGACACTTGTCCATGCTCCATTTGACATTTGAATGTGTTTTCATCCTATGATCGGTCCATATGTCAACATTTAATCTTAATTAAGAAATTAAACCTTGATTAACTAATTAGCTTAGTTAATTAACAATTAATTAATTAAAATTTTCTCTCATTTTTTACCAAGTCAAACTCAATCCATGTAAGCATTTGACCAAGTCAACATTTGAGAAGTCAAATTTAGTCAACATTGACCTAGATTAATTCCATAATTAATCTAATTAATTTTCTTCCATATGCTTAAATAATTCAAGTTTATATTTAACACTTTAAATATTAACTTGAATACTTCCATAGGTAAATTTAGTTTCAAGTCATGCTGGAAACATTGCAATCTAATTGCAAACTAAATTTGTTAATTCAATTAATTAATTAAACCGTTATTAATTCTCACTTTGATCAAGTTGCTCTTATGTGTGTGTCTTACTAGGTTCATTACTAATTATCAATGAAAATAATATTAACTCCTTAATATTATTGGAACCATTCTAAATTAAAATGAAATTCCCATTTCATCTAAGTTCTCATAAATCATAGTTGACATCTAGCATAATGTGCTATGACTACCCAATTAGTTCTGAATTGATTTCCTATTTCTTGAACCTTGATCATACATACTATGCACTAAAATATCTCCATTATAAAATTTTGATTGTAGCTAGAGTTATGGTTCATTCAAACTCTTATGCTTAGAATCATATGTCCTTCTTTTAATTTTAATTCTTGATTAATAAGACTTTCCTGTTAGAAACTCTTCACTGACTGTAACACCCTAGGCAAATCCCACATCGGCAAAACACGGGAGAGATGCTGGGTTTATAAGTTAGTGGTTCGTAACCCCTAGTGATGCGTTTTAAAACCGTGAGGGCTTCGGCCCAGAGCGGACAATATCACTAGTGGGCCGGGCCATTACATTTGTGGTATCAGAGCCGCTCTGCGTGCAACCTTGAGCGATGGTGGGGCAAGCCTCAGTGAGGACGCTGAGTCCCATAAGGGGGGTGGATTGTAACACCCTAGGCAAATCCCACATCGGCAAAATACGGGAGAGATGCTGGTTTTATAAGTTGGCAGTTCGTAACTCCTAGTGATGCGTTTTAAAACCGTGAGGGCTTCGACCTAGAGCGGACAATATCACTAGTGGGCCGAGCCATTATATTTGTGGTATCAGAGTCGCTCCGCGTGCAACCTTGGGCGATGGTAGGGCAAACCTCAGCAAGGACGCTGAGTCTCATAAGGGGGGTGGATTGTAACACCCTAGGCAAATTCCACATCGGCAAAACACGGGAGAGATGTTGGGTTTATAAGTTGGTGGTTCTTAACCCCTAGTGACGCATTTTAAAACTGTGAGAGCTTCAACCCATAGTGGACAATATCACTAGTGGGCTGGGCCATTACATTTGTGGTATCAGAACCGCTCCGCCTGCAACCTTGAGCGATGGTGGGGCAAACCTCAGCGAGGACGCTGAGTCCCATAAGGGGGGTGGATTGTAACACCCTAGGCAAATCCCACATCGGCAAAACACCGGAGAGATGCTGGGTTTATAAGTTGGTGGTTCATAACCCCTAGTAATGCGTTTTAAAACCGTGAGGGCTTCGGCCCAGAGCAGACAATATCACTAGTGGGCCGGGCCATTACACTTACTAAGTTTATCTATCCTGGCCAGGAACTTGATTCATCAAGAATAATTAAATAGACATAGGATTTTATCCTTATTTACTTAGGGTAATGGATCCCATGACTAATACCTATCTCCATATATAACTAACCCGAGCCAAGACATGCCCATATACCCATACATAGTATAAGTATGAAAGCAGTATCAAACTCAAACTACCTATATACAAGATAACTGTGTTATCTCAGGTCAAGGGATTATATGCACTATTATGATCTAGATGACTTTGTATTCACAAGTCCATGTACAAGTCATCTTGTGTCATTGGTTTGGCCTACTTATCATATAAGTGCCCACCATGTTTGTCTTATAGCGCAAGACTCACCATTCCATCCTATTGGTATCTCTCATACTAATCATGGATACAAACATAAGTGACAATTTTTCTGGATAAGTTAAGCCCAATGAAGTATCCTAGATTGTGAGCCGAATTTATAATGCTTGTGCTAGAATATTCTGTTACTCATATTTTTAACAACTTAAGAATAGAATATTGATAAGTGCATAATTTATTAATTTTACTCCCATCACATTTAGTGTTTTTAGTGTGTTTTTATGTTGAATTCAGTTGGTTAAAATATATTTATCATTTAGACATATTTTTAAATAGTTGTGAAATAATTGTGTTAAATAGATAAATTTTCAGCATTTGATATTTGCTGTATTTTTCAGGTGTTTCTAAAGTTGTGGGTCTCCAAAGTTGTTTAATCCATTGAAAAGCTAAGATAGAGCACTTCAAAAGATAAAGAGGGACCAAAGCCCAAATCAATCTCCAAGGGTGACAAAATGAGCTATGGATCTATTGCAAAAGCCCAGATTTGATGTGTCACGATCAGTTTCAGTATTTATTTTGTATGTGGAGTTTCAGACATCCAAATGATGCAAGCCCAAGCCCAATTGAACCTTAAGAGCCACCTCTACAACTTCTATGAAGGGCTGGACGTGAGATGAGGCCATTTTAATTGTCAAAAATGACAATGAAGTCATCACTATGGGCTGGACCGTTTGTCTGAACCAGTTTTGGGCCATAACTTGGGCTGTAGACCTCGGATTTGGGTGAATTAGTACCCGTGGGAAAGCTAAAAAATAGGGCTACAACTTTCCTAAAGAGGGTAGAGGCAGATTCGAAAAGAAAGTCACTAAAAATCGGCCTTGATTTCAGAGACGTGAATGCAGGCTGAAAATCTGCCTTTTGAATTTCAAAACTTGTCCTAGTTTGGTTCCTATCTTTGGGATTAGGTTTTTGATTATAAATAAGTCTTTGGGCAGCAGCTATGAGCATCCCAATTCAGACCTTCATTCTCTATAAGAAGACCTTCGTTCTCCATTAGAAGACCTTCGTTCTCCATTCTCTTTTTAGATTTCTTCTTTATTTTTCCTTTATTTTTCTGTAAG
Source organism: Hevea brasiliensis (assembly GCF_030052815.1). Taxonomy (NCBI): domain Eukaryota; kingdom Viridiplantae; phylum Streptophyta; class Magnoliopsida; order Malpighiales; family Euphorbiaceae; genus Hevea; species Hevea brasiliensis. The sequence goes on from NC_079505.1 coordinate 17,065,390, forward strand.
CCATGAACATGAGTGGCTAAGTTTTTAATTCAGTTTAAGGGATTCAAGTTCTTTTGCATGATTTGTGAGACCAGGTTCGTAATTTAATTTGTCTTTTTAAATATCTATTATTTTCTGATTTAATTGTTTTTGATCTGTTGAATGATTTGCTAAAAATACCTATTAGTTAATTGTTTGATTTGATCAATTGCTAGTTCATCTTCATAATCCATAATTGTTGTGTAAGACTGAATATGAGTAGCAATTAGGTTTAATTGATTATGATCCCAGTTTTCGATAATAACCTAAGGAAACAATAGGGTGGATTAAATGATTTATGCTTCATAAATTGTTGTTCAGCTTAACTACTTCCTTTTCTTAAAGCAATTATTAATTTGATGAGGATTGCTTAATACCAACTCAGTTAATAATTAGAGTCAATAAGAGTGCTGGGCTCGAATTGATGAGTATAGGAAAGTCAGGGGTTTACCTCGCTGTTTGATAAATCTACGTTAAGTATTTAATAAGAGATAATTGTATTTCTTTTGTCTATGATCAAATTAATGCATTGGAATGCGAATTACCTTGGATTGAAGTTTGTTTAAATTGAGATTTTCATATTTAGTTCTTGAATTTCTGATTTCTTCTGATTTTGTGTTACAACCCCCCCCCCCCCCAATCTTTGTTTCTTTCATTTTCCATTACACACAAGTGCACGAAATTTAATAATTCAGTCTGTAGAGTTCGACCTGGATTTACCACTTGCTGCAGAAAATATTTCATTACTGGTAATTTCAATTAATTTAATTTCTGATAGATTTGACACCCATCAAGAATTTTGGCGCCGTTGCCGAGGACTGAAGTTTATTAGAATTCGTGTTTTTAGTGTTAAGGTATTTTGTTATTAACTTTGTTTTGTAGAGTGTTGCTGTTTTCTGGTTTTCGAAGAAAAAAAAAATATTTTGGTGTTACTGTTCATTGTTAATGTTCATTAAGAATTTTGGTTGAATTTGGAGGGCGGCTCATATCTATTTTGAAGGAAACGACCCTCTGATCAAGACCAATAAATCCATAGGATTTTTTGGCCCCACCCTCTTGAGGCCAAATTCGATTGTTTTTTAGGGTTTTGAGGTATTTTTCTGTTTTTACTTTGATTTCTTTTTGTTTATGACAAGAATTTCTCAATCTGGTGAGTTGATATTTGATCCAAAAGTAGAAAAAACAGCTAAACGGTTGAGAAAATTGGCTAAGCAAGCTAGGCAGATTCCGAGTACATATGAAGGAGTCCAATCTCCAAAGGAGCTAAGTTCGGATTCGGATTTAGAGTCAAATTCTGAAAGCGAAATCATGGATGCTACTAGGACTTTGAAAGAGTTGGCTGCTCCTGATCTAAACCAAAAGCCTTTGTATATCCAATACCCTGCTTTAAATGTTGCTTTTGAATTAAAATCTGGACTAATCCATTTGTTGCCTAAGTTTCATGGTCTTGCAGGTGAGGATCCACATAAGCATTTAAAAGAGTTTCATGTTGTGTGTTCCAGTATGAAACCTCAAGGAGTTTCAAAGGATCAAATCAAGCTTTGAGCTTTTCCCTTCTCACTGGAAGGCAAAGCTAAGGATTGGTTGTATTACCTTCTTTCCGGATCTGTCAACTCGTGGAATGGGATGAAACAGATATTTCTGGAGAAGTATTTTCCTGCTTCCCGTGCTGCCAACATAAGAAAAGAAATTTGTGGCATCCGACAGTACAATGGAGAGAGTTTATATGAGTATTGGGAGAGATTTAAGAAGCTGTGTGCAAGCTGCCCCCATCATCAAATAAGTGAGCAGCTTTTGATTCAGTAGTTCTATGAGGGACTTCTACCAATGGACCGTAGTATGATAGATACTGCTAGTGGAGGAGCTTTGGTTGACAAGACACCAGAAGAGGCAAGGAGGCTGATTGCTAACATGGCAGCAAATTCTCAGCAGTTTGGAATGAAAATGGATCACACACCTATAAAGGTTAATGAGGTAAGTAAATCTAACCTTGAGAAACAAATTTTTGATTTAACTTCTTTGGTGAGGCAGTTGGCTATAGGGAATATGCAAACTGTTAAGGTATATGAAATTTGTTCGGGTTCAAGTCATGCTACTGATATGTGTCCTGCGTTACAAGAGGATGAATCAATGCAACATGCTAATGCAGTAGTACATTATGGACAGCCACAACGCAGGTATGATCCCTATTCGAATACTTATAATCCAGGATGGCGAGATCATCCCAATCTGAGTTATGGGAATCAACCGGTGCAAAACCAATACCAGCAGCAAATACCACAAGTGAATCAACCACCTCCACCTCCACCTCCCTCAAATCAAGGTATGTCACTTGATGAAATTGTTAAGGCTTTGGCTGAAATTGTTAAGGCTTTGGCTAACAATCCCCAACAGTTTCAACAGGAGACTAGAAATAGCATTCAAAACATAGAGAGGCAGATTGGTCAGTTAGCCTCATCTATGAGTAAGCTGGAAGCTCAAGGTTCTAGAAAGCTCCCATCACAAACAGTCATGAACCCCAGAGAAAATGCAAGTGTGATACTGTTGCAGAGTGGGAAAAAAGTTGATAATCAGACTCCACATGAGCCAATAAAAAAGAAGAAGCAAGGAACAAAAGAGTCTGAAGTTCCTGAAGTTGAGATAAATACTGAACTTAAACTGAATAAGGTTAATAATTCTGTTCTTCCTCCATTCCCATGCAGGTTGGCTAAAAATAAGAAAGAAGAACAAGAACAATAAATTTTGGAGACTTTCAGGAAGGTGGAGGTGAATATACCTTTACTTGATGCGATCAAACAAGTTCCCAAGTATGCTAAATTCCTTAAGGAACTATGCACTACAAAGTGCAAGTTAAGGAATAATGAGAAGATCAGTGTGGGGGAAAATGTGTCGGCATTAATTCAGCAAAAATTACCCCCTAAGTGTAAGGATCCAGGTTCGTTTTCTACTCCCTATAGAATAGGTAATTCTAAATTTGAACGTGCAATGGCAGATTTAGGAGCATCTATTAATGTGATGTCAAATTCAGTTTTTCAAACTTTAAATTTGGGTCCCTTGAAAGAAACTAGTGTCATTATTCAGTTAGCTGATCGTTCTAATGCTTACCCATTAGGAGTAGTTGAGGATGTGTTGGTGCAGGTTAGAGAATTGATTTTTCCTGTAGATTTTTACATTCTGGATATGGAGGATAGTGTTCCCACATCAAAGTCAGCTTTGATTTTGTTTGGAAGACCTTTCCTAAAAACTGCCAAGACAAAAATTGATGTGGATGATGGTACCTTAACTATGGAGTTTGATGGAGAGACAATCAAATTTAATATCTTTGATGCCATGAAATATCCTGCTGATGATCATTTTGTCTTTTCTGTTGATGTTGTTGATACAATTGTGCAGGATGTCTTTGAGTTAAGCATGGAGGATGAGTTAGAAGTGGTGATTAGTCAAGGAATTCAAGAAATCAGTACCAATCCACCATTAAGTGCAGAGGTTCAAGAGGTAGTAATGGCATTGCAGTCATTACCTCCTGTTCCAAAAAGGTATGAAGTACCAAAGATCGACTTACCTGTATCTCACACAAAATGTTACCTTCTGTTGTGCAGGCACCAGTCCTTGAACTCAAGCCTTTACCTAAGCATTTGAAGTATGTTTACTTGGGAGATAATGAGACACTTCCAGTTATCATCTCAGGTAATTTAACAAAGGTTGAAGAAGACAGATTGACTAGGATTCTGAGACTATATAAGGAAGCAATTGGATGGACAATAGCTAATATCAAAGGTATAAGTCCATCAGTGTGCATGCACAGGATTTTACTGGAGGATGAGGCTAAACCAAGTAGAGAAGCTCAAGGGAGATTGAACCCATGGATGATGGTGGTTGTGAAGAAGAAGATTTTAAAGCTACTAGATGCAGGAGTTATTTACCCAATTTCAAACAGCAAATGGGTAAGTCCAGTCCAAGTAGTGCCAAAAAAATCAGGAGTCACTGTGGTAGCAAATCAAGATAATGAACTTGTTCCAACAAGGATTCAGAGTGGATGGCGAATGTGCATAGACTACCGCAAGTTGAATTCAACAACAAAGGAAGGACCACTTCCCACTGCCATTCATTGATAAGATGCTTGAGCGGTTAGCAGGAAAGTCTTATTTCTGCTTTCTTGATGGCTTTTCTAGATATAATCAAATTGGGATTGCACTGGAGGATCAAGAGAAGACTACCGAATTAGCACTCGTTAGAAAGCTAAGAAATAGGGCTACAACTTTCCTAAAGAGGGCAGAGGCAGATTCGAAAAGAAAGTCGTTAAAAATCAGCCTTGATTCCAGAGATGTGAATGCAGGCTGAGAATCTGCCTTTTGAATTTTAAAACTTTTCCTAGTTTGGTTCCTATCTTTGGGATTAAGTTTTTTTATTATAAATAAGTCTTTGGGCAGCAGCTAAGAGCATCCCAATTCAGACCTTCGTTCTCCATTAGAAAACCTTCGTTCTCCATTCTCTTTTTAGATTTCTTTTTTATTTTTCTTTTATTTTTCTGTAAGCCATGAACATGAGTGGCTAAGTTTTTAATTCAGTTCAAGGGATTCAAGTTTTTTGCATGATTTGTGAGACCAGGTTCTTAATTTAATTTATGTCTTTTTGAATATCTATTATTTTCTGATTTAATTGTTTTTTATCTGTTGAATGATTTGCTAAAAATGCCTATTAGTTAATTGTTTGATTTGATCAATTGCTAGTTCATCTTCATAATTCGTAATTATTGTGTAAGATTGAACATGAGTAGCAATTAGGTTTTATTGATTATGATCCCAGTTTTCGATAATAACCTAAGGAAACAATAGGGTGGATTAAATGATTTATGCTTCATAAATTGTTGTTCAGCTTAACTACTTCATTTTCTTAAAGCAATTATTAATTTGATGAGAATTGCTTAATACCAACTCAGTTAATAATTAGAGTCAATAAGAGTGCTGGGCGCGAATTAATGAGTATAGGGAAGTCAGGGTTTACCTCGCTGTTTGGTAAATCTACGTTAAGTATTTAATAAGAGATAATTGTATTTCTTTTATCTATGATCAAATCAATGCATTGGAATGCGAATTACCTTGAACTAAAGTTTGTTTAAATTGAGATTTTCATATTTAGTTCTTGAATTTCTGATTTCTTCTAATTTTGTGTTACAAACCCCCCCCCCCCCCCCTAATCTTTGTTTCTTTCATTTTTCATTACACACAAGTGCACGAAATTTAATAATTCAGTCTCTAGGGTTCAACCTGGATTTACCACTTACTGCAGAAAATATTTCATTACTGATAATTTCAGTTAATTTAATTTTTGGTGGATTTGACACCCATCAAATATCTAACAAGTCATTAAAGGACATTTCTCTATAACATTCGAACCATTCAAATACAAGAGAAATATATCTTTTGCCATTTTATGGGAATATTATTTACAATACACAACACAAAGGTATTGCTTTAGGGCATACTACTAACAATTTTTCACTTGCACTAGAGTCAATGACTACAGTAAACAATACTCATCTTCTAAAGATGACTGTATGACTATAGTCAATCTATGACTTGAGTGAAGGGATCAGCTGAATTATTAGCCGAAGTTATCTTTTGCATTATTTTCCAACTGGTTTTTTCTGATTAAATGATTTAGCTAATTCCTAGTGTTCGGATTTCAAGTGAGACCTGGTCCCTCTGTCGAAACTAAGGCATTATTATTGTCATAGATGAAGGAAACTGATGACATAATCAAAGGAACCTTGATAAGTTCTGTTAAGAACTTCTGAATCTAAACAACCTTTTGCAATATCATATGTAGCTAAATACTTAGCTTCTATATTAAAATCCACAGTTGTTACCTAATATGAAACCTTTTCATTCAACTGTTCAACTACCATAGATAGAAAGTTATAAATAGAGTTATGTAACCTTTACATAGCTTTATGTAACTATCACATTAGCTTATTTAACAATCACATGATCCTATGTAACCTTTACACATTTTATGTGATTATCAAATTTCTCTATTTTAGATAGACCTTCTATCTTTACCATTTGACTATAAGTCTAAATTTGTAAACTCTATTAGTCACAAATTATTTTCTCCTTTTGATAAGATTTATATTCCAAATGCTTCCAAAGTAATTAGGAATAATCTCATCATATACTCAGCATTCCAAATCTAAGTATGATTGGCATTTGCTAGTCACTAATAGCATATGCAATATCCTACTTTGTATGCAATTTAGCATACTTAGTTTCTATCTTTAGGAGTGTTAAAATTCTCCCTTGAGATAGTTGGATATTTTACTTTATAAGCAACAATCTTTTCTTTGGAGTCAAATATGTTAAACTCTTTCAACATTCTTTTCAAAATTTGACTTAAGAAGAATCCTATTATTCTTATTTGCTCTATCACCATAGATGCAAAAATAAGAATATAGGTTTCATTCCCTAACTCATAGATGGAGAAAATTATATATAACTAAGCTTTACAATCACTGGTGAGCCAATTACCATTTCCTATTAATGAATGTTATCCATAAATAATGCTTAGGTAAGCAGTTGCTCCCACTCACCTTATTGCACATATAGAACCTTATAAAGTTTTGCTTAAAACCATAAATGGAACTCTTAAGCTTATACACTTTGGAACCTTTCCAAGATTATGGCTTCCTTTATGTTTCTATTAAGGAAGATAGTTTTGACAACTAGTTGCCAAAACACATAATCATAGTGCATTATGTTGCCATCTTTATCTTAATGAATTCAAGCTTAACTATAGGTAAGGAGGTTTCCTCATAGTCAATCCCTTTCCTTTTATGTATGTGAAATTCTTTTTACAAATAGCTTTGCTTTATAGTTCTCTACCTATTCATTTAGAATTTATTTTGTTCTTGATAAACCTCTCAGCTCCCACTAGGTAGCTGACACTAGGTAACTCTTACTAGGAAGCTACCAATAGGTAGCTTTCACAAGGTAGTGTACCTATAGGAAGGTTTACAAGAATATAAATATAGTTCTTAATGATTGAATCCATTTTAGATGTTATGGCTTTTACCATTAATGAAATAAAATTATATCAAATATAATTTCTTCATTAATTGTATGATAATCTCTATCACCAATTTCTACATAAATGGACAACTATTGTACATTAATATGTAGAATTGTATATCTCTTCATATATGAGACATAGAAATTAACTTCAAGTTGTTGTTATAGTGACATTACTAATAGGTATAAGCTCATTGCTGGAAGGATTTATATCTGTTTAATTTGTTATTGAATGACTATTTATCCAATTTTATCTTCCATCCTTTGTCATTCTCTCATAGAAAATATTTTCTTTAGAAAATGACCAGGCTCATAACAACTCTTTGGTTAGCAGGAAGGTGAAATTATATCCTAAATTTTCTTTAGGATATTCAACAAATTTATCCTTTTATCAAATTCATTTTTAAACAACTTCAATCTTAACAACTTTAAGATTTAGTGTTTGACTATAACATATCTAATGTGATGTGGTGGAAATTGATATAGATCATAGTCTATTTTGAAGATTTAAAGCTGTTTGTTATGCTAATCCCTACATTAAGGTTAGCAATTTCTTATAGTTCATTATATTCTATACTATGTCATACAAAGTATAATTTTTCTTTTAGATATTCCATACAACTATGATCTTCTAAAAGGATTAAATTGAGATGCAATATTTATCGAATTTAGTATTTAAGTATACTTGGCCTTTGATAAAATCAAGGACCTTAATAACCTTATATTTCTCTACTTTAGGTTTGAATTTTTGAACTGTTCAAAGAATTCAAGTTTGCATTTCATAAATGTAAACATCCTTAAAGTACTAAGAAAAACCTTTTTTTAATCATTTCCATATGGACCACATACACCTCTATGTATTGGTTCTAAAATTCCTTTAGCTCTGTTGATTTTGCCATCTTGCCTTGAGAATAAAACTCACCAGTTAGATTAATGAGAACCTAGTCCCCACATCACAAACTCAGTAATCTTATCCTCTACAATTTGACTTAGTCGCAAAAGCCAAATTCATTTTGAATTAGATTAGGTTTCAATGATATGAATCTCAATTTAATTGTTTGGAATTGTTTTGTTAATATTATATACATAACAAAAACTAAGTGCTGAAGTAACTCATGCTATCATTTCATTTCATAAATAAAATATATACATCATTCATGAATCTATATTCATGTCCATTACAAGTCATACTTGATACAGAAATGATGTCATAAACATTAGGTATATACAAATATTGTCCAAAACAAATATACAAAGATAAAACATTATGGACTTGGCAGCAGCACTTGCTCCATCGCCAAAATGTTATCTATCTTCATATGCTTCCCAAGCTTTATCCTTTGCTGGTTCCTGCATGTCATAACATTTATGAGAAATGGGTCCAATAAAATATGAACCATAATTACTTTAGAATATTTAGAAAACAAGACAAAGATATACCTTCACAAGGCTTATTATTCTTGTTCTTCCTATACTTCAAGTACTTTGAGCAGTTATTTTTTTGTTGCCCAGCCCTTTTACAGTAGAAACAATTTCCTCTGTATACAGCTTTAACCTTCTTTTCCTTGAATTGACTGTTGCACACTTTTCTTATGTTGCTGGACTTAGCCTTTTGAGCCATAACCAGTAATTTTAACAACTCTATAAGTGTACTCATGTGAAAGTTTACAATAGTCTTATAAAAAAAATTAGGAAGAGACTGTTCAATCAGATCCAATTGCGGGGTGAAATCTTTCAAGAAATCATGACTTAACTCAATTAGATTGAGTAAATTATTTCCCATATTTAATCCTTCTAACATCTTTAACATGAATAATTGCTATAACATCCCATGTCTTGCAGTCCTATTTTGCCCACCATACAACATTTGCAGGTTAAATAGAATTTTTGAATCTCTAAGTGTATTCTCATGCTTTCTTTGTAATTTATTACACATGGTGGCAAGCATGTAACACTTAACTTGCAAGTTGTCATCATGCCGCTTTCTTAAAGTGTCATGTTCCTCATTTGATGCATCTGCAGATAAGAGATAAGGAGGTTTAGTGTCCAAAACATATCCTATGTGTTTAGAATTGAAAACTAGTTTTTAAATCCCTGAGCCAATCGTAGAAATTAGGTTCAGTGAGCTTTGCATCTAGCATGCCAGTAAGAATGATGGCAGGTAATTGTGTCGCATTCATGTTGTGTTTTGTAACTTACCAAATGATTATGGTCTTTTGATCACATTGGTCCTCTCACTAACTTAGCAAATCCTACACTTCCAAAGTAAAAAATAAAAATTCCAATTGGATAGAATTTCTAGTGGGTGATTGAATTCTTATAGACTATTAATCATCCTCAGGTACATTCATTCTTAGATTCATAAGAATTCATAAGTGAGTAACTCTTTTCTCATCACAATATCATGTGAGGTTCAATCAATTATTTAGCCTATAATACTCAAAACCTTAGGTATATCCATTCTTGATTTATCTTGCATTAGTTAAGTTGAGCCCACTAAGTTAACAAGTATGCAAATTTGAACCTTAATGAACTCAGGTACATTCGTTCTTGGCCACGAAAGTATTTACATACCCACAACATCCAATACTTAATACTTATTTCAAAAAAATCTCTTAAACCACATACATCATCCCTATGTAACCATAGCTAACAATGTAAGTGTTTAAAATTTCTTAAATAATTGCCTTAGTGGAGAGCCATGATACAATTTCCAAAATTATACCATTACCAACTTAATCATTTTATTGGAAGATTTCTTTGGCTAACTTAATTACTATTGGTCTTATTTTGCACATTAACCATTTTCATGCATATCATATACACATCATGAACATACATATCATATACATACATTCATACAATGGTAATATAAAAGGCATGATCATGGACTATTCTATGAGAATCTAATTCTAACCACAAGGATTTGGATTCAGGGCATCCTAGGTTTACATTCATCTATTTGCAGCTTGTCCATAATTCTTCAACCCTTGAAAGTTGTGCTCTTACTGATCTCCATCAATGTGTTAAGCTCCATTTCTTGTTGCATGTCCACCAAGCCAATTATAACATTTATCCTTGGCATACCAAGGTGAAAATCCTACAAGCTCAAATAAATAAATTACAACCTAAAGCTATCATAACACCTTATAATGCAACCCTTGTAAAAATTAAAATAATTAATACAATCCCATAGAAATGAATTAGGAACACAATCACATTAGTCTCCTAAAGTCCATGATCACCCTTCATGCCAAATTCATGCATTCATCACATGAACATACTAACATTCATCACATGAATATACTATTTCATCTTAAATATCATATATTCAAAATTAAATCTAACCAATCATGAATCACATTCATAATCATGTCACATTGATATTGAACAAAGATTAAACAATTTAATCACCAAGAAATTCCATAAAAATTTATCAAGCACAATGTTCACAACATAGGTCTTATAGACATTCCACCTTGGCCATTTCATGCTTTAATTAATTTTCTTGATTTTTTTTTTGTATCTAATGGTTTCAAACAACATTTCATACATATCTAACACCATAAAAACAAGTCAACACAAAAAATGAAAGTGTTTGCAAAAATCCAATTTTTGGCCGAATGGATTTTTCATGGATATTTCCATGAAACAAATCACATTCACACAATTTTTCTTGCATTTGTACTTGTTTTCAATTACATCCCATGCAATTCAAGGCTGCCCCACACATCAAACAACATGATTAATTGTTCCTAATGGCAAATTGGGGTGGCTCTAATACTAATTGAAAGAAAATTGCATCAAACTTGGAACAATTCACACATAGGTGTATAGTTAGCAATTTGAAAAATTTTCAAACCCTAAGTTTCATGCAAATCATATAAACCTTTTATACTATTGAAAAACACTTAGAATAGGTCTCAATCAATTGCTAACACATCCAATTAGCCATTAGGAAATAAATCCCTAAAATTCATAAATTTAGGGTTTATGGAGAAAACTCACCTCATAGGCGCATAATCAAATTCAACCACCTAATTCGGGAAGCTAGGCCACCAATTGTTGACCCTCTAGCTTGTCTACATAAGCCCCATGATCAAATCACCATTGAAGAACCAAAAACCTTCTTCTTGAATTCCCAATGATTCGGCCAAAGGAAGGGAACAAGATAGGTTTAGGCTTTCTTGGTTTTCTTATATGGAAGTGATGAGCAACAACTTTCTCAAGTTTTAATTCAAGAGTTTAACAATTAAATCTCTTGAATTTAACCTAGGAAGAAAGAAAACCCATGGATAGGAAGGAAGAGTTTAGTTCAGCCAAGGAAGAGAAAAAGTGAGGAAGAAGACAACTTTTCTTCCTTAAATATTTTCCATTTAATTTCTTTAACTAAAATAATTTGACACATGTCCATACTCCATTTAAAATTTGAATGTGTTTTCATCCAATTATTGGTCCATATGTCAACATTTAATCTTAATTAAGAAATTAAACCATGATTAATTAGTATTCTAAATACTAATTAACTTCATTAATTAACCATTAATTAATTAAATTTTCGTCCCCTTTTTTACCAAGTCAAACTCAATCCATGTAAGTAGTTGACCAAGTCAACTTTTGACAAGTCAAATTTAGTCAACATTGACCTCGATTAATTCCATAATTAATCTAATTAATTTTCTTCCATATGCTTAAATAATTCAAGTTTATATTTAACACTTTAAATATTAACTTGAATACTTTCATAGGTAAATTTAGTTTCAAGTCATGCTGAGGACTTTGCAATCTAATTGCAAACTAAATTTGTTAATTCAGTTAATTAATTAAACCATTTAATTAATTAATTAAATTAATTCTTGCTTTGATCAAGTTGCTCTTATGTGTGTGACTTACTAGGTTCATTACTAATTAGCAATGAGAATAATATTAACTCCTTAATATTATTGGAACCATTCCAAACTTAAATGAAATTCCCATTTCATTCAAGTTCTCATAAGTTATAGTTGACATCTAACATAATGTGCTATGGCTACCTAATTAGTTTTGAATTGATTGCCCAATTCTTGAACCTTGATTATACATACTATACACTAAAATCTCTCTGTTACAAAATCCTGATTCCAGTTAGAGTCATGATTTATGTCAAACTCTTATGCTTAGAATCATATGTTCTTCTTTTAATTCCACTTCCTGATTAATAAGACTTTCCTATCAAAAACTCTTTTCTGACTAAGTCTACCTGTCCTAGCCAGCAATTTGATTCATAAAAAACAATTAAATGGACATAGGATTTTATCCTTATTTACTTAGGGTAACAGATCCCATCTTGACTAACACTTATCTCCATATATAACTAGTCAAAGCTAACACATGCCCATATACTCATACATAGCACAAGTATGAAAACAGTATCAAACTCAAACCACCTATATACAAGATAACTGTATTATCTTAGGTCAGGAAATTATATGCACTATTATAATCTAGATGACTTTTTATTGATAAGAGTAAACTCTATGTACAAGTCATCTTGTGTCAGTAGTTCGGCCTACTTATCATATAAGTACCTACTATGTTTGTCTTATGGCATGAGACTCACCATTCCATTCCATTGGTATCTCTCATACTAATCATGGATACAAACATAAGTGACAATCTTTTTGGATAAGTCATGCACAATGAAGTATCTTATATTGTGAACCGAATTTATAATGCTTATGCTAGAACTTAAGAATAGAACATCTAATAAGTCATTAAAGGACATTTCTCTATAGTATTTGAACAGTTCAAATATAAGAGAAATATATCTTTTACCATTTTATGAGAATCTTATTTACAATACACAACACAAAGGCATTGCTCTAGGGCATACTACGAACATTTATATCTCCATACGGCAAGACACTCAAGGTTCATTTTCTAATGTTACAAATATCAAAAATAAATTAACAAAAATAATCTACAATTATTCGATGAAATGTACCCATATTGTACTATTGGACTATCAACATGTTACATTCTTTCCTCTTCAAATTCTTTCATTTCTCCTTTTCTCACATGTACAAAAATAAATAAATAAATAACAACCTATCTAGTTATTACCAAGGTATGGTAATAAAGAAGTTAGAAATTTCTACCAAAACATAAAAAGTGCCAGGCAATTTTGCACCTTTTTCAAGCCAAGGCCTTAGGTTAACTTTGTGAGAAAAGGGGCCACGTGTTTTTTTACTGCTAGCAAAGTGAAACTTTTTGTTAACACTATTAAATTTGATGACATGACATTAAATATTTAATAAAAAATTAGGGAAAATTAGAAAAGTGTCCTTTGAATTCATGCCTTTTTCACGTTAGTGCATGAGGTTGACTTTATGACAAAAAGAACTCTGTATTTTTTTCTTGTCGTTTGTAAAATGAGACTTTTCTATTAACATTATTAAATTTTAATGATGTGGCATTAAATATTTAATTTAAAATAATTTTTAATTATCAATATAGGTCCTAGTTGAAATAAAATAAAAAAAAGTAAGAAAAATAAAATAAAGGTGGGTGCGGTTTTGGTCACCCTCAAATCGGGGCGAACTGATGCCGATGAACGTGTTCGGTGGTAGGGAGGTTATGTGAGGCATGTCCTAGGGCTTTTTATGGCTGGTGGTGATTAAAAGAAAGGCAGGTAAGATTCACCAAGCTTGGCTCAGGTCACCATCAAACCGATACCAAAACATAAGTCGCTAAAATCGACAAGCTCGTCTGAAGGTGTGCAGGCTTTCGGTGAATAGTGGTGGCAGTTCTTCATGGGTTTAGCTCTCTATCAATCTCTCTCTTCGTCTCTTCTCATTTTCCCATTGATCTACCATCATTACTATTGATTTCCCTTGTTGATAGTCACTGGTCATTACTTCAAGGGGCTAGAAAGTTGCTAATGCTAGTGAGGGTAGGGTTGCCAGAGGAAAAAAAGAAAAAAGGGGAAAGCCAAACAGGCTAGCAAGCAGGATGGCTCATCAGTTCCTTTTCTTTTTTTTTAGTCACATTTTTTTCAAGTTTTAATTTTAAATGGGACTACTATGATAATTAAAAAAAAAATTTAATTGCTTAGTTAATGCCATGTGATCAAAATTTAATGATATTAATAAAAAGTTTCATTTTGCTAACAATCTAAACTCACAGTTATCTATTTGTCACAAACTTAAGTTTAGCCCTAATTAAAAATGCACGGAATTATGGTGCACTATTTTATCATTTTCCCACCACATTCACAATATTTAACAATGTTAGAGGGAAAAAAAAATCTCTTTGCTAATAGTGCATAACCATAAGGTACCCTTTGTCACAAGTTTAGCCTCAGATCCTAATTTGAAAATGCGTGAAACCACAAGGTAGATTTTTGTAATTTCTCCCCAAAAATAAATTTAATGTTTAATTTGCCCCTTATAGTTCTAAATATGTTCAATTTATCTCATTTTTTTACTTTTGAGCCAAATTAGTCCAAAAGTTTCAATTTGACCTCAATTTAATACTACAATCATCAAGTATTGGGCATGTTAAATTTTCCCATTTTCATATAATTAAATAAATTAGTTAATAAAATATTATTTTTATATTTTCATATAATTAACTAAAATTAAATAAATTTAAATTAATTATAATTAATTTGATAGGCTATATGATAAGTTTTGCTTTTTTCCCCCCCTTTTAGAAGCTAAAACATCTTGAAATCTCTATTGGCTGAAATTTCTATTATAGTTCTCAACTCCTAAAAATTATATTTAATTTTTAGAAGTTGATTGATGGATTGTTCATTCCATGAATTTCTAATTGCAAGTTTTAGTTCTACGGGATTTGATTTAGTTTTTATCTTTCCTTTCTAAAATTGCAAGGGAGTTTCTCTAGCATACTAAAAAGTACCATATTTAATGTTTACCATAAAGCAAATGGTTTTGGGTAAATTGTGAAAGAATGATGAATTATGGATGTTTCATATTAATTTTTTTGGCAATATATAAAAGATTATTCCTAACATCACTTCGATTCCAGGGGTATAAATTTGGGCTAATTTCTAGTTCCTTCTCTACTAAAATCTTCTTCCTTCTTTCTTGTTAATTCTAAAGTACAATATGGAAGCATCATACCCTATCTCAGAGTACTTCAAACTCATTTGAATTTGTGAAGATTATTTGCTGGAAAATAAAAATGATAATTACATGCTCGACAATGTTGAAACTATCATACAACATTTTCAGAAAAATTACATTTCCATAAGAATTCTTTGAGAATTAAAAGTGAAACCATGAGAAAGCAAGCATATTATTGCCAATACAATACATAGAACAAATAAAATACATAAGCAAATCAATTCAAGTTAATTCTATTCATCAGCAGCTAAATCTAAACCAAATTCATACAATTGATTTTCTACATATTGTTTTTTTGGTTTGTCAAATATGTTGTGTTTCTGCGTGTTAATCACTATCTGAAATAGGAGTTAAAATTGAAAAAATATAAAGAAAGCAATGGGGATTGTGGAAAGAACAGTGACTGGAATGTCAATCCAAGCCAATCGTTTTTCGATCAGAATAAAATTGCTAGAGTCGAAGGCTATCATCATAGTTACTACTGAGAAGAAAAGAGTGGAAAGACCAATTATTAGTTTTTCAGATAAGGACTTGTGAAAATCATTCTCAGCAAAAGATGAAGTAAGGATACCAAGAAAAATTAATAGTGAAGTGTTATTTTTTGTGGCTTGAATTTTGAATATGTTTTTCATGGACCCGAATTGTGATTCGACCTGAAAGTAACGCACTGTGATCCGATTGGGATAAAAAGTGAGATCAGTGGTGGTAGCTGAGGGCACGGGGGGTAACACCCCCGCGGTATAAATTAGTATAAATATTATAATATTCTACTCTTTGCAGTAGAGTCGTGAGATATTCGAAAAACACACTGGGGTTAGGGTTTGAGAGTTTTGAGTGATTGTATCTTGCTCTTTTCATCATAGTAGAACTTTTTCTCTTATCTTGCCGGTGGACGTAGACCTTACAGTTGAACCATGTTAAATCCTGTGTTATTCTTATTCTCTTTTCTATACTGTGTGATTGTACGATTTGTGTGTGTGTGTCTTAGATTTGCGTGCTTATTATAACAAACTGGTATTAGAGCTTTGTGTGCAAAACCTAGGGTTTACAGATGGCATCGTCTTCAACAAAGTATGAGATAGAGAAGTTTAATGGTGGATCGAGTTTCAGTTTGAGGAAGATTAAAATCAAATCTTCCTTGATCGTACAAGGTCTATGGAAAGCAATCGAGGATAACTTTCCAAAAGGTATGAAAGAGGCGGAGAAGCTGATCTGAAGGAGAGAGCCTTGAGTGCGATTTTCATGAGCGTAACTGATAATTTCCTACTCCAGATTGCTAGTGAAAGCTCAACATCTGTAGCATGGAAGAAATTGGAGGAGTTATAGTCTGCTAAATCGCTGACCAACCGCTTGTATCTGAAGAAAAGGCTTTACAATCTGAGAATGAGCGAAGGTACGCCCATTGAAGAACATCTAGATGAATTTAATTCAATCATTATGGACCTGAAGAATATTGATATTGAGATTGATAGTGAGGATCATGCCCTTATTGTGTTATGTACTTTGCCACCCTTCTATGAGACTTTTGTTGATACTTTGTTGTATAGGAAAGTTAGTATTTCACTAGACGATATTAGTAATTCTCTAAAATTGAAGGAGTTGAAAAAGAATTTTCTAGATAATAGAGAGATTTGAGGGGAAAGGTTTGGTGAGCAGGGGAAAAATACATTCAAGGGAGGGCTTTCCAGCAGGAAGAAATCTAAGGCCAGATCTAAGTCAAGAATTAAAGAGGCCAACTATTTTAAGTGCGGAGAGCAAGGTCACTACAGGAGAGACTGTCCTAAGTTAAAAAATAAAAAGGGAAAGCAACCAGAAAGTTCCGCGAATGTGGTTGACAGTTTTATTGATTCTAATGATGACAGTGCTGGGGAAATTTTATCTATGAGTTCAGATCATGGACAAAATTCTTGGATTCTTAATACTAGTGCTATTTATAACATGTGTCCACACAGAAACTAGTTTGTCACTCACAAACAGATGAGTGGCAAGGTGTTTCTGGGCAATGATCGTGCATTATCTGTGGAAGGAATTGGTAACATTAGATTGAGAATGTTTGATGGCATTATCAGAACTATAGAGTGTTGGCATGTTCCAACACTAAAGAGGAACCTGATTTCTCTTGGGACACTTGACTCTCTTGGATTCAAATACCATACAGAGAATGGAGTTCTTATAGTGTGCAAGGGCTCTATTGTACTCATGAAGAGCAGTTTGGTTTCAGGATTGTATTTCTTCAGGGCAGTACAGTTTCAGGGGAAGCTGTAATAGCATCTGGAAGCAATAATCAAAATCAAACTCAATTGTGGCATCTGCGTTTTGGTCATATGAGTGAAAGATGATTATCTATGTTGAGCAAGCAGGATTTATTAAACAGGCAGAAAATAGAATCTGTGGACTTTTGTGAACATTGTGTGTTTGGCAAACAGATCAGCGTGAAGTTCGATAAAAAGGCAGTGTACAAGACCAGAGGAACGGTGGATTATATCCACTCAGATTTATGGGGTCCTAACAGAATGCCTTCCAAGAGCGGTGCCAGGTACTTCATAACTTTGATTGATGATTACTCTCAGATGGTGTGGGTGTATTTTCTGAAAACAAAAGATGAGGCATTTTCAACGTTTGTAAAGTGGAAGACGATGATTAAGAAGCAGACAAAAAAGAAAGTTAAGTGTCTTAAAATTGATAACGGGTTGGAATTTTGCATTCTGCAACAATGAAGGTATAGTGAGACACCGCACTTGCACAAGGACACCACAACAGAATGGTATTACAGAATGCATGAACAGAACACTTTGTGACAAAGCACAAAGCATGCTCTCACATTCATGATTGGGAAAGGATTTCTGGGCTGAAACAATTAATATAGCTTCTTTCTTGGTTAATATATCTCTATCTATATCTATTGAGTGCAAAACTCCTTTTGAGATCTGGTCTGGTTCACCTGCTAATTAATCTCAGTTAAAAGTGTTTGGTTACCCTGCTTATGCTCATATGAGAGATGGTAAGCTTGAACCGAGGGTAAGAAAATGCATATTTCTAAGGTATGCATCTAGAGTGAAAGGCTACAGGTTGTGGTGCAATGATCTAAAGTCTCCAGGATTAATTATCAGCAGGGATATGGCATTTAATGAGCCTGTGTCATTGGATAGTCAGAGGAAGAAGTCAATAGTAGAATCAGATCACGGTGTTAGAGAACAGGTGGAGCTTGATATTAATACTTCAGCAGTTTAGTCCAGTGATTCAGAGTATGAGGTGCAAGATCTTGATCAACAAGAGGATGCACCTGAGCAACAGCAACAAGAGCCATATAGCATTGCAACTAGTAGAGAGAGAAGATAGATTAGACCACATCAGAGATATGCATATGCTAATCTAGTTGTGTTTGCCTTGTCAGTTGCTGAGACAGTTGATGTGCATGAATTGTAATACCCCTCATCCGACTACAGTGTAGCCAAGCAAGGTGTACTACATTTGGTGCCGGAGCACCCTAACTTATCTTACTTTATTCCTTTAATAATTTTGAATTCATTTAATTTAATATCAATTATTTTTCGACGGAGAAACTAACGGAGTTTCCCCTATTTTATTATCGTTTGACGTGTTTCACTATTCACCTTTTTGAAAATTTTAATAATATTTTAAAATAAAAATCTCATCATTTCATGCATCATCTATATATTTCAATACCGTATTCAAATCCATACAATTTCATTTATATCCATTTCCATACATTCCCATTCCATGCTCAAATTGCATAATTTACAAAATAATTTTATAATTTCATAATTTACATGATATATAAATTAATTACATATGAAAAAGCTAATTTATTAGTTTACATCACATTCCTATTAATTACCTTTTCATAATCTATATTACAATACTATAACTAAGCATTTTATACAATATACAAATTATGACATATATGGGCCCTATCTACATGCATTGCTGTGGAGGTGACAACCTTGAATACTTCAGGTACTTCTGCAGATCAGAACTCCAAAATTCCTGTTTAATATTCGCTGGGCTTTACCTTCAGTACCTGCACGAAGGAAACAAATCCATCGCGCTAAGCATTTCTGCTTAGTGGTGCAATAATATAACAAGAAAATAATATACAAATAAAGAAAGAAATGAATCAAAATTTGGATACTCTGGAATTTAATCTAATTTCATATAATACTTCTAGTATTAACTATCCTTTGTTCTAATTTATTCATCTTCAAAAGCGCTCAATTCTTTCATAACAATTAAATATTAATATCGTTCCAATTCATTTCAATTTTTTTTTCTACTAAATAACTAATCTAATTTATTTTAATTATTCTTATTCATTTATTTAATTGCTAATATTTTCAGTTGCTAATACTCTTATGATATTAACTCTTTCTAGCATTTTATTGATCGTTTTCTTGATAATTTTTTAGCCTCTTTTTATTGTAATAATTCTTGTTCTTTATCTTGATATTTAATTTCCTTACTTCCTTTAATAATCAATTTAATTACAATTATACTTTTCCATACCCAAGTAACCTATACAAATTGACCGGAATGGATAAACGGGTAAACTAGCACTAGGTACTAGGTACCTCGGGCCGTCACACCATCGATCACAATGTGTACCATCGATCACAATGTGTCTCCCGGTGTACAGACAGAATGGCTAATAAGCCATAAAAGCAATAAGGCTTAAAGCCAAGTATAACATCATAATCAGTATAGCCATAAGCTATCATATCACAGAATGGCATGAAGCCATACGCAATACTGCTATCAGAACCCTATTGGCATGCCAACCTATCCAAACCAATTACATTAGGTCTACTAGGGCATATTACAAAGTTATTTCTTGAATATTTATACTTAACATGTAAGGTTACTATTCATTTGGTCATTTAAGTCAAAATATTGACTTTTTCATAGATAATAGTTACATAAGTTTTAATCACATAGATTTACCACATTTTGGTTCCCAAAAGTGTTGGCATTAATTGCCAATCCATACTTCTAACCAATGAAGAATAAATCAAAATTTTAGTTTTTGGGTACTAAAGTTCACTGTTCCATTAGGCCATTCTACAGTGAGAATTTGGCCAAGTATTCTTAATCA
Organism: Hevea brasiliensis; assembly: GCF_030052815.1. Taxonomy (NCBI): domain Eukaryota; kingdom Viridiplantae; phylum Streptophyta; class Magnoliopsida; order Malpighiales; family Euphorbiaceae; genus Hevea; species Hevea brasiliensis. The sequence goes on from NC_079505.1 coordinate 17,085,714, forward strand.
AAATTATTCTTTATTGTGTCTAGTTACATTTCATTTTTTGAATCACCCCATTTGGAGTTTTCTAGCTCAAGTTATGGCTATTGCACCAAAATTGGTCGGATTGCCTTTACCCAGAATTTCTGGGCAATTTTTGGTTCTGCCAGATTTGGTAGTCTAATTTTGGCTAGCAATTTCATTTAGTTAAGTCCAGAATTTGAGTTTTTTTCTATATGAAAGTTGTTCTAAATTGCCTTAACTTTCCATTGATGTAAATTTCAGGTCAATTGGACCTTTCTACACTGAGTTATGACCAAATGAATGAACACTGTTCATTTGGTCATTTTGCCCAGACAGAATGTGTGTTACCCGGATTTGGTCAATTTTTAGGGCATCCTAAGTTTGTTTTTTGGACAAGTTTCCTTCATCAAAGTTGTGCCATTATGTGTCTAATTTCATATCCAATTGGCCTTGCACCAATTGAACCTACACAACCCAAGTTATAGCTGCCCAAACATGCTGGACTCACATCTAGACCTGCAGGGCACTCAAGGCAGCACCTCTAACCTCAATTCCCATGGCACAATTCACTTCAATTCCTACTCAAACACAACCAAATGGTCACTAATTGACCATTAGAATTTCCTTTCACCAATACATGAGCAAAATCATAAATTTGTTGCCTAAACCCTAACTCCAACAACTTCAATTCTCCATATACATGCAATCAATGAATCAAAGCATCAAATTTATGTTCAATGGCAGCCATGTACAACTATAACTCAATCTAATCAATGAAACCCTAATGTATCCTAAGGCTGCCGAAATTGGTGGAATTTATTCATGCAAAACTTGTTTCAATTCTCTTAATTTTACCCTCATTTCATACTCCACATGATATATATACAAAGTTTTAAGGATGAATTAGCACTAACCTTTTTGAAACCAAACTTGAGCTTGTTATTCTTCAAGATTTCTCCTAGAACCATAATAATCATAATCAATTATAACTTCACTTTCCCAAATTAAATATCCAATAAAAATTCAACGGCATTTCCCCTTAAATTGGACTAAACTCCTATCATAAATCTCAAATCCACAAACCATTAATAACCAATCTGACAGCTTGTGCATTCAAATTTATATATAATGATCTAACCGTCATATAAATCCCAAATTTTAACTATATATTCAAGACATCCCTATACATTACTAGTAAAAATTTTAGTATCAAATCATCTCTATATCATAAGATATCAAAATATTCATTCAACCCTTCAAAATATGAATTTTTGCAGAAATCAGTCTTACTCAGATAGCTCAAGCAAAACAATTTATATCTCATAAACCACAAGTCTAAAATTCACCAAATTTTAACACAACAGCCTCAACATCCCAAATATCATTTGTACCAAATTTCATAATTTTATAAGCATCCTAACTATTTATTTTTCTCAAATTTTAGTAGCCAAAATTCAGAATTCAACTTGCAGATAGCCTGTGTTCAACAATATATCTCTCCAAATCCAACCGTTGAACAATCACTAAATTTTAACCATAACTTCTACACATACATACCTCAAACATATCCAAAAATCAATGGTACAAGTTGAGCCAAACTCACCTGGACAGAAGAGAAACATGCTGCTCCTGCTGAACCCCTGTTTTTGCTACTGTTCATCTCCTTCTCCTTCTTCCTTTCTTTCTTTCTTTTCCTTTTCTCTCTCTCTTGATTCGGCTGATTGGGGAAGATGAAGCAGATTTCTTTTTCATTTTTGTCTCATTTTTATTTAGTTTTTATCCCTTTTAAGTGACTTGTTCATTTCCCATTGGTTAGCAATTTTAATTACCTCATGCATGATGTCATTAATCTACTTATATTTCATTTTTCTTTTCTTTTCTTTTCTACTCAATTTCAATTTAATTTGTAGCAATTTTTATTCATATTTTAGATCATAATAATTATTTACTTAACTGGACAAGTCGGCTAAAAATCATCTCTGAAGACGAAATGACCAAAATGCCCTCCGTTTGGCTTATCGAGCCAAAATCGTCTGTACAGATCTAAAAAATTTCCTAAGCATTTTCTTAGCATTCTAATACCATCAAAACCTCAATGACTCTTCTCTGGAGTCCCAAAAATTATTTCATGAATTTTCTCTCGGGTTTAGAGCTTCTATCTGCGAAGACCGCAACTTCCCACTAGGTTACCCTATAATGGCCTGGCCCACTAGTGATATTGTCCGCTCTGGGCCGAAGCCCTCACGATTTTAAAACGTGTCACTAGGGGTTACGAACCGCCAACTTATAAACCCAGCATCTCTCCCGTGTTTTGCCGATGTGGGATTTGCCTAGGGTGTTACATACCCATCGCTAGGGCACCGGCTCATTTAACTTTGTTGTATTTTATTTCTAAAATTTTTCCTAAATTTTTCTTATTAATATTTGAGTTATTTATGACTCCTCACTCTAGTTTACATATAGTTCCAGTCATTCTAGCTGTCCGGACAGACATTGATCACCGGAACAGTCGAATGTACGGACTAGCTAAAGTGAGGGTGTTACATGAACCCAATAATTATAGAGAAGTTATTTTTTGTTCAAATGCAGATCAGTGGGTCGGTGCTAAGAATGAAGAAATTGAATCTCTTCATAAGAATCAGACTTGGGAGCTTGTAACATTGCCTAAGGGACAAAAAGTGATAGGCTGTAAATCGGTGTTCAAGAAAAAGGAAGGCGCTCCAGGGGTTGAAGCACATCGATACAAGGCACAGTTAGTAGCAAAAGGCTTTACTCAAAGGGAGGGGATTGACTTTAATGAAGTGCTTTCTCCAGTTGTGAAGTACAGTTCAGTCTTACTTGCTATGGTTGCTTTTCATGATCTAGAGCTTGAGCAACTAGATGTGAAGACAACATTTTTGCATGGTGAGTTAGAGGAACAAATTTATATGAGTCAGTCTGAGGGATTTGTCATTCCAGGTATGGAAAACCATGTTTGCTTGCTTAAGAAATCTTTATATGGTCTAAAATAATCCCCTAGGCAGTGGTACAAAAGATTTGATACATTCATAGTTCGTAATGGCTTTAATCATAGTTCATATGATAGTTATGTGTATCATAAGAAGCTTTCAGATGATTCCTTTGTTTATTTGTTTTTGTATGTGGATGACATGCTTATTGCTGCTAAAAGCATATAACAAATTAACATTCTAAAAAAGCAGTTGAGTAATGAGTTTGAGATGAAGGATCTGGGTGCTACAAGGAAGATATTGAGAATGGAAATTACCAGGGATAGAAGTGTTGGGAAGCTTTTCTTGTCTCAACAGGCCTGTGTTGAGAAAGTGCTTAAGCATTTCAACATGAATAATGCTAAGCTTGTGACTATTCCATTTGCTGCCAATTTTAAGTTATCTGCAGACACGTCACCAAAAATAGATAAGGAGATAGAGCACATGTCCAGTGTTCCCTATTCGAATGCTGTTGGTAGCATCATGTATGCTATGGTATGCACTCGACCTGACATTTCACATGAAGTTAGTTTTGTGAGTAGATATATGGCGTGTCCTGGGAAAGAGCATTAGCAAGCAGTGAAATGGATTTTGAGATATTTGAAGGGTACTATAGATGTTGGTCTGATATTTGACAGGGCCAAGATGAATGATTCAATTGTTGGCTATGTGTCTACCCTTTGAGGTGGAGTTGTGAGATATTCGGAACACATACTAGGATTAGAGTTTGAGAGTTCTAAGTAATTGCATCTTGCTCTTTTTATCATAGTAGAACTTTTTTTCTTGTCTTGCCCGTGGACGTAGACCTTATGGTTGAACCACGTTAAATCATGTGTTATTTTTCTTCTCTCTTCTATACTATATGATTGTGCAATTTATGTGTGTGTCTTAGATTTGCGTGCTTGTTATAACATGAAGAAATTGAAGAAAAGAGAGATAATGCATTTGTAGTGATAAATATTAGAAATGACATGTATGAGTTCTTTTTTTTGTCACTGGGAAGTGCAAATGCTGTAGTGAACACAACAGTGGCAATAAGAGCAGCCACAACCATATATGAAGCTATGGTATTCTTCATCCATGTCTCGCCTTGTTTCATCAACTCTGCATGTTCGTTAGTGAATAAAGCACTAAGTGTATGACCATTTTCATTGGTTCGCTCCTTGTAATTCGCTGGTACCATGCTCTCTATTTCCTAGAGTAAAACAAAATAAATATTTTAATGTTTTCTTTTTCAAAATTGGTTTAGGGTGCTTTTTCAAAAAGTAGTTTTTATTGCTTCGAAGTGCAATATCAAACTGGCCATTAATTTCTAAATTTAAATGCTTATAGGGAAATGTTATATATAAAAATTACATTAAACCATCGTAATTCATTTTGCATTTGCAAAGCTGCACCAGGAACTCGATCAAGTTGAAAGGCAGGGGACAACTTAGCAGCCAAATTTAAGAAGTTATTGCCAAATACATCCCTTTTTGTCATTATTGAGTATCTCTTTTCACCCAGTTCATATATAAGGCTGAAGATTTTTTCTTGACGAAGTAGAATGGCATATGCAAATAGTGTTCTTCCCTTGTTATCAACTCTCCATACTAAATCAGGGTTAGATGCGATTAGCTCATGGATAAACTCAACTATCCCACACTTGATGGCATCATACATTATATCGTTAAACGTAAGATAATTGAGTTCTTCATTTGTTAATGTTGGTATTTCCTTGAATAGCAATTTGTGGAGTTGCAAGGCTTGAGCATGTCTCTTCTTCATCTCTTTTATGCTTTCAGGGACTATAATTACATGAAAAGCCCAAAATATCAATACAATAATAAATGTTTGATAGAATATGAATTGATTTAAGTAGTTGATGTTCCTTACCCACATGTTTTAATATTCTCCAAACAAGCTCATGCGCTAGTTTGACAACTGTAATAGAAAGATCATATTTGCATAATACATGGCTTGCAAAAATAAGATCATTAACATAAAAAAAAAAATAGCCTAACTGTCAAACAGGTAAACTTAATTAATATTATATTTAATTAATATGATATAACTTAAAATATGATCTAACTAAGTGCTAACATATGGAAGAAGGAGGAGATATAAGAGAATCATTTAGCATTTACCTTGTTTTCTTGTGATTCTCCCATCACATGAACCTTGCATATGAAGGATTTGGACATTCTCTTCATCACATTCACTAGACTTTGGAGGACTATTATCATCTTCACAGAGATTGGAACACCTTACATTTCAATTTATCATTTCATTTTAGCTGCTTTGATAATAACGATATTCAATATTCAAAATGAATATATATGTGTTTGTGTGTGTTGTACTTACAAGAGTATAACCATCGGTTCCAAAATCCAAGGTTACTTCCACTTCGAAATGCTGAAATTTTCTTAGCCAACAATTTTATAGGACAATTTCTATTAAAATCCTCCATAAAACCGAGTCGTCCGTACTCCTCTCTTTCACTAGAAGAAGTGCTATATCTTTAGTCAAAAATTATAAAAACAATTATAAATTGGGATATCAAAGAAATAATAAAAATAAGGGTAAACTACAATTGTAAAACCTATAATTTAGTCCATGTAATTTTAAAATAAAGCAATTTAGTTTCTGATATTTTAATAACCCTACAAATTAGTCATTGCCATTAGAATTTTAATTAATATGATATAACTTAAAGTATGATTTAACTAAGTGCTAACTTATGGAAAAAGAAGGAGGAGGAGATATAAGAGAATCATTTAGCATTTACCTTGTTTTCTTGTGATTCTCCCATCACATGAACCTTGCGTATGAAGGATTTGGACATTCTCCTCATCACATTCACTAGGCACTGGAGGATTATTATCATCTTGACATAGGTTGGGAACACCTTACATTTCAATTTATAATTTCATTTTAGCTGCTTTGATAGTAACGATCTTCAATGTTCAAAATGAATATATATGTGTTTGTGTGTTTTGTACTTACAAGAGTATAACCCTCGGTTTCAAAATCTAAGGTTACTTCCACTTAGAAATACTGTACTTTTCTTAGCCAACAACTTTATAGGACACTTTCTATTAAAATCCTCCATAAAACCGAGTCGTCGATACTCCTTCTCCTTCAGCAGACGCAGTGCTATATCTTAAGTCAAAAATTATAAAACGATATAAATAAAGATATCAAAGAAATAATAAAAATAATGGTAAACTATTAGTCCTTGAGATATTATTTTATTAACAATTTAGTCCCTGATCGAGGTTTTGTTATATTAACAATTTATTCCCTTATTTTTTTAAACATGAGTCTCATTAAATTAAAAAATTTTAAATTTAAATTATAATATTAAAATATGAATTAATTATTTTAATATTCTTAGAAATTATAGTTAATTACAAAATCATCCATATATTTTACAAATTAATTAATAAATATTATAACAATTTACAAATAAACCTTTATAATTTTGTAAAATTCTGTGTCATTATTATTTTAATAATATATATATATATATATATATATATATATATATATATATATATATATATATATATATATATATATATATACACACACTTAATGTTCAATGCCCGAAAGCATTAATTAAATCATTGCTCTTTATTTAAAAAGTCTAATGGCACCTTAATATTTAAAAACGTCTTGAATTATCTTATTAATAATATTTTTGTTAAAAATTAAAAAATCTCATCTCACACGCTATTATTAAAAAATTTTAAAAAAGTAAAATTAAGGGAACCTCGCAATCCTAGTGAACATTAATATTAAATTAAGCAGAAATTGGATTAGTTAGGCTTGTCATTAGGCTTTTTGGTAAAAGTAAAGATATAATTTACATATATTAAACTTTCTGAAATAATAAATTATGAAAGTTTAGAGGTGAGATGAAATGTTTTTAAATTTGAGGGTGCCACTAGATTTTTTTGTTTTTTAATGAAGGTCAAGGTTTAATATATACGTTCAACCTAATTTCAATTAAAACTCTATCATATTTTTAAAATGCTACAAGAATAAAAATTATATATATATATATATATATATATATATATATATATATATATATATATATATATATATATAATGAAAATTTTAATAAATTAAAAAAGAAAGTACCTTCTTCCTTGTAGTGCTTAAGTGTGGAGGCCTTTTCGGCCAAGCGCTTCCAAACAAATTTGGCAGAATCAACTTGATTGGGGTACATTCTCATCAAATTTGAAATGGTATCTTCCTCGCAAGAAGTTCTATTGGCATGTAAAGCCATAGCATTTTTCTTGATCCAATCCTTGAAGTTGGGATCATTTTCTTTGGGTTTTGCTTCCTCTCCAATCACTACACTCCATAAGCCTTGACCTATCAAGTAGTCTTTCATGCATTCCTTCCAGTTTTCAAAATTAGCTTCTGTTCTCTTTCCATTGACAATGCTAGCAATTGCACTTGTATTTGTTGTTGCCATTGCAGCTAGGTCAAAATTCAAATATATAATTATTTCTTTTCATAATTTAATTTGAAAATATAATAAATCAAAAATAAAATGCTAATAGGCAGGAGGGTTGCTTTTGGTGTAATGATAAAGTTATTTCATTTATGACCTAGAGATCATGAGTTTGAGTCATGGAAATAATTTCTCTGCAAAGTAGGATAAGACTGCTTAATAACCATCCACAGAGCCCACAAGTGAAGAATAATTCATGCACTGGCTTACACTTTAAAATGCAAATAGGCAATCAAGTATAAAAGTCAGCATTGTTCTAATTATGTTTTTCTATAAATTAATGAATCCTTAACATAAAATATTAAAAATGTCAATTACAATAGACATTACAAATAAGGAAAATAAAAAGAAATAAAAAAAAAAAGAATAAAACACCCATTATCTTACCAAATTTGGAGATGACTAAGAGGTCGTTCTACGCTCTAGTGAATGCCCTTGGACACAATGAATTCCGAAAGGACATATATTTATATACAAATATATCTCTTAACTATTCATTGGCATTACCCATTTTTGTTGATGCTATTCCCTGTTATTTATATATTCTTTACTTGTGAAGAAAAGAGAGAGAATTTTTAAAGAAAGAACCTATTCTTTCCATTAATGTAATCATTCTGTGTCTCACAAGTAAATAATCTTTCTTCATCAAACTTTCATCCTCTCTCTCTATATATATCTACAAGCATACTTATGTTACTAAATTATTCTATTAATTTTATATTTTTTTAAGCAAACTAAATTAGGAAACTAATAAATTAAATATCTTTTTAAAGAAGAAAGTAGACTATAATTTAAGACAATTGAAAAAGTTTATGAGATGGGGAGATATATCTATGTACATAGTCAAATTTCATTTCATTTTCTTCAATTTAAAATGTGAATCATACAATAAAAAGTTATGGACCATAAAAAAATTATTTAGTTTCTTTTTTTTTTCCTATCAGATGAGTTGCATAATGAAAGATCGTTCTCTATTTTGATTATAGTAACTTTTTTTTTTATGAGCATAATTTCCATTAAAAGAAAGAGCAAAATGATAACGGAAAAAAATCAGCTAGGAGGAAACCTAAGGCCAACAAGCTTAACTCTATATATCCACCTGAAAATTACCAATCTAGTTGACGAAAAAACCCCTTGGAGGAAAAAGAACAAAGGACAAAGTGAACCAACAAACATACAAGCCAGAAGCGAATAAAGAGAACCAGCAAACAAGAAGAAAAGATAGATTAGCAGCTTAATCAATCCGAAGAGAACTAAAGAAAAGCAACAAAATCTGCAAGACGTAGGCTGCCAAACTTTGCTAAAACATCAGCAAAATGATTCAATTCCCTAAGTGAGTGCACAAAAGAAATGCGAGATAGGGAAGGGACTAAGTTCAGAGCTTGGTTAATTAGATAATTCAATCTCCACGGAACAGTAGAATTTCCTCTCAACCGAGAACACACAATCAGAGAGTCCATCTTGTTTGTATCATTAATTATTTTATGTGATTTTTGTGACACTCAGTTTAGGAAGAAAGAGAGAGATCTGTGGGAGAAGCTTCTTGAGTGAAAGAGAAGTTTCTTTGTAATTAACAAAAGAATAAGGGGTGTTTCAGAGAAAAAAAAAAGACTTATTTTAACTGTTAAAGTCAATTAGTCAATAAGTCGTTAAACTGTATCGGGTACAAATAAACTCTTCAAATTAAAAAAGAAAAATAAATAAATAAGTCCTTAAAATTTCAAAAATAAATTAAATAAACCCTTTTACTATTTTGACAATAAATAAATCCTTTAACTTTTAAAAATAAATAAAAAAAAAATTAAATTATAATTTGTTTATAATATAAATCAAGTCAATACTATACACGAAAATCTTTTAGTGCACAGAGTTCTCATCAACTGTCATACGTGTCAAATTTATAATATCTCAATAAGTATCTGTTGCATCTGAAGTAGATTGATAAGTTATTTTTTACCGAATGATTCAACAAATTTAATTGTGAATTCATTATTTTTGTCATAATTTATATAAAAAAATTAATTTTAAATTAATAAATATTTTTATCTATATAATTAATTAAAATAACATTAATATTTTAATTTAAATAATTAAACATAATATTTATAACAGCATAATAATATTATATCAAATAAAAAAATTAAAAAAAACTATATATAAAAATTAAATCATGAATATATATAAAAAAAGTAAAGGACCTTGCAGAAAAAACTAGTTATTTCCCTTCTTAATACCTTACAATGTTTGTTTATGGTTTCAAATACCTATTTTAAAATAAATATATTATGGTCACCTATAAAATATATTTTAATTTATATTTTAAAATAAATATATTATATATCTAAAAAAATGTTAAAAAATTAATTTCATCAAATTTTTTCTAGATCGCATTTTTTTTCTAATTGTGAGTTTATTATAGTTAAAAAATATGTTAGATAAAATTTGTAATCGAACTTTTCATAAATTTAATTAAAAGTTTAATATATAATTTAAAAAATATATATTTATTATAAAATTTTAAACAAACATAATCAGCAAATAATATTAAATGGTAAAATTTTCTTATATGAATGATTTTTCTAAAATAATTGAGAAGTGGCTGCCCCATTTTGTTCGTGGGGATACGCCATTGTATATATGCATATATTTAAAATGAAAATTGATTTGAATTTATATTTTAAATAAAAAAATATAAAATTCTAACATATAGAATATTAAATTCAAATATATTTTGTAAATAAAAAATTTCTATCTAGATGAAGTCTTAAGATTCTCCAATTTAAAGACACAAACTCCCCTTTGATTCTCACAACTTTTATTAAAGTAATATTTTTAAGCAGTTCTTGACATTTTTCTTAGAATATGAGATATGTCATAATAACGATGTTAATTATAATTAAAATTAGCATAAGTCAAAATATATCTGCAAAGTAAAGCAAAAAAAATATAAGCAAACAACTAACCAATATGAAAATGCAATCAATCCAATATTATAATAAATTTAATACAGAAGCACCCAGGCTTCCAGGCCTTCAAAATTTTGCTTGTCAAAGTAGATAATTTCAAAGTTACCTTGGCATGTGTTTTGTGATTTGATTTGATAGCTATAGAATAAGTTTTTCTTTTCTTTTTTTTCAGAGAGAGTTAAAACTAGACCAAAGGCAGATTCAACTCTTGAATTAGACTGGATTAGCTTAGTTTAAATTTAAAGCTGGTCTTGGTGAATGATTCCTGGTCCTGAACCTGAGCTAGGAGGCAGATTCAGGGCCCTACCCTCTTGAATTGGGAGCGGAACAGCCGGTTCCAAATCAAAACTGACTCGATTCAAAAACTTTTTTTTTTCTAAAATTTATATTTAATTTATATTTGAGTTTCTTTTTAGTTTTTTACATTAGAAACTAAATTATTTAGTTTATAAATGATGTCTAAAAGCTTATTATAGTTTGATAATACGAAGGATCAAACCAAAACATTCCCAAAACCATATTGAATTAGAATCGGGCCGAACCATAAGGTCAACCAAACCAGCTATTTCAGCCTATGGCGAGATCTTGCTAAAACATCTTGAAATCAGTATAACTGAAATTTCTACTGTTGTTGTCAACTCTTGAAAATATAATTAATTTTTAAAAGCTGATTATATTGGGTTGGGTTTCCCTCTAATGTGGAGGATGCCCCAAGCCCGCGTGTGAGGTATAATTGTGAATGCCATTAGTTTTTTTTTTTTTTTCTTTTAATTGTCTTTATGAGCAACCCTACATATTAGATATAAAAAGAAAAAAAAAAGCATTAATGGAGAACCAAAGAGGGAGAGGTGGGTGTGTAGAATTTTATGCATTTCTTGTTGGACATCTTTTATATTTTTTGTAGTTAGTGGTTCATTTACTGTAGGATAAGCTCGAATTTGGTGTACAAGTTCCTAACATATGATTCTTCAATTTGAACGGTGGAGATTGGAATTAGTGACTTTTAACCTGGTGTTTTTTGTCCGTATTTTTGCTCCTGTTTTGTTGATACTTCTTCAATCTCACTTATTATTTTGTGCATTGATTTTGTTCATCAATGAATAGATGTGTTAAGATGTTGATGAAATTTTTTGTGTTGAAAAATTAGTGTATGCCTCTACGTATAAATTGTTAAAGATGAACTTGTATTTCCATTACTTTTTGATAGTGGAAAATTTGTTGCTCTGTGGTTTTTACTTTTCTAAATTTGAGGAGGTTTTCCACGTAAATTTGGTGTTGGTTACTCTTAATTTTGTTGCTGATTTTTGTTGTTGTTGCCCTAGAATTTCTACTTGAATTAATTGGCCTTTGGGTTGACACAAGAAAGGAGAGTTAAATTAATTTTTAGGGACCTTAATATTGTTGGAATATTGTGGTGTACTTGGCTTTGAGTTACTCTCCCATCGGATAAATGGATGGCTTATTCCATGAAATTCCACTTGCTGTTTTTAGTTCTGTGGGCTTTGATTTACGTTTTATCCTTCCTTTATAAAATTGCAAGGTAGTTTATGTAGAAGATTGGAAACGACATTTCATATTTATTTTTTGGAAGTATATAGGTTTATTCGCAACATCACTTCCATTTCAAGTGTACAAATTTGGGCTAATTTCCAGTTCATACTCTGCTAATCTTCTTCCTTTCTTTCCTGTTGATCCTAATGTACAGTATGGAAGCATCATGTCCCACCTCAGAGTACTTTAAACTCATTTGAATACATTAAGATTATTTTCCAGAAAATAAAATTGAGAATTACATGCTCGACATTTTGAAACTATAATGCAACATTTTGACAAGTTTTCTTTGAGAATTGAAAGTGAAGCAATATGAGAAAGTGTTGTCCCAAAAATAGTCCAAGAGGGGGGTGAATTGGACTTTAACAATTTTTCGGCCCTTGCTTGTAGCCTAATGAAAAATTGTGGCTTTGTTCAACTAAGTGTTTCTCTATATATAATGAAAATAATATGTGCTTCAACAATGTGTTCCTAAGTTGCAATTCAACCCTCAATCAATGTATATGGCAATATCTAACAAGGCATGCATCATACAATATACAATTAATTTCTCAAGTCACTCAATATGTCCTCAAATTTATCAAATCAATCTATTCAATCAACATTCAATATCAAGTATAACAAGTAAAATTTAAATTGCGCAAAATTAAAGGAGGTCAAGGTTAGAGAGATCAAACACAATGATTTTTATAGTGGTTCGGCTTAACTAGCCTACATCCACTCTCTCAAAGAATCCTCTTTGAGTCTTCTCTCCACTATTTGCTCTTTTGAAGGCAAGAGACCAAAAGCTCTTTATAATTTCTCAACACCAAGCTTTTACCAAGGTAGCTTGAAACCTTCACAAGTGCTATTACAAGCACTTTCTCTCTCAAGCTTCAATAGGTGCTTGTACAACCTCTCTTGAATGCAATTCAATATTTCAACACTCACTCTTACTCAATACAAATCAAACTATAAAGAAGAGATGAGTTGATTTGCCAATGGAAGCTCAAAATCTTTAAAGCTCTTGAATGAAAGCAATAAATGAAAAATCAATGTTGGAGTTCAAATGTAGGCTTTCATCAAGTGTAAATGAAGTAGAGAAGGTGTATTTATAGTCCCAAATCATTTTAGACCGTTTGAAACCCTTTTGGAACGTTATACACACTGCCCAAGACAAAATGGCCATTATTTTGTCCTTTTGTGCGAAGTTGAGCAGCTCTGATCAGTTAGCAAACTAATGAAGTTTTAGGAGCAGTCAGCAAACTAGTTAGTAAACTAATTTTTTTAGCAAACACATTAGCAAACCGAAAATTTTAGCAAACCAGTTAGGAAACTAAGTCAACAGCTGCATGTCCCAACTTGCAATGTAAAATGATTTAGACCTTTTTAGAAAATGTTTCAATAGTTGAGTTCAAGGTCATGATGAGAAAAAGTAATCAGAAAATAAATTTTCATTTTTGAGCTCCATATGACTAAATTCTCATCTATTCTTTTTCACAAAAAGACCTAAGACTCTAACACTATGCTTTTCATACCTTTTCTTTGAGTCTTGGCTTCCATAGTCTTTTTCTCATTTTGGATTTGTCTTGGAATGCCTTTGAATATCTTTTCTTCTTAGATGCAACTTCAAAGGTTCTTTATGCATAAGACAAAGAATCTACACATCACTTTGAGGTTAGGTTAGATAGATTCTCTTTGAGTTTTATTATCATCAAAATCAATGCTCATTTTGAGCTACACGGGGTCAACAATCTCCCCCTTTTTGATGATGACAAAACTCAACTGAATCAACAATCAAAAATAAAAGTGTATGAGAGTTTATGTAAATCCAAGCAGTATAGTATACTGAAAATGCTCCCCCTAAATATATGCACATAATTTCCAAGAAATCTATTTTCTGTACATAAGCTCCCCCTGAATTTATGCTATAAAGCATATTCACAATTCACAAGTATAAACACATATCCATCAGCACAAGTATCAACACACATTCACATATCATCACACTTCACAAGTATTCACATATCAACACATTTCCATATTTTCATGTTCACATATTCACATATCCATAACCATTCTCCCCCTTTTTGTCATCAAGCAAAAAAGGAAACAGGAGAAAGTACCCAAAAAGAATCATGTTAGCCAAAATGTAAATGCAGTAAGGTAGACAGTAGAAAACTAAAAACCAATATTAGCAAAGAGACTACTAAACTAAATATGCAATCAGTAAACTAAAAAGCCAGATGAGATGCTATTTAAGTCTTTTACTCCTGCGAGTGGATTTTGAAGGCACCATTTTCTTCCTAGGCAGTTTAATAACAGGGGCCAGAGGTGCTTGGTCAGCCACTTGATCATCTTTCTCGGGCTCATCTTCTTCAGAAGGAGGTTCAAGAGCAGCAGCTAACGTCTGATAGGGATTGGACATAGTGGACTTGTACCTTTTCTTACCTTTCTTGGCTGCAGGGGCAGCAGCTGCAGATAGCTGAGTTTGAGCACTAGCTTGGTGATCTTTGAAAGAGGTTTCCTGGTGTTGTGTAGGTTCAGTAGGTACATCAGCTGTAGGACCAATCTCAGGTTCAAGGACCTGGTCACTAGCATGTTCAACATGGGCATCCACTACAGGTTCAAGGTCAGGTTCAGCTACTTGGCCACTTTCATATGCCATAGCAGCAGGAGACTCTTCAACTTTGTTGCTTTCTCCCTTATCAGCAGAAACTTGAGTAGCAGCCTCAACTTTAGTTGGAACTCCAATTTCCTTGGCCTGCTGAAGATCCATAATCAGCTTCTTTAACTCCTCATTTTGAGTGAGCAGGTGACTCACTTTATAGTCAACCACATCCACAAATTTTCTGAGAATGTCAAGGGACTGATTTGTTGAACTAAAATGTTCATTAACAGTAGCTTTTATCCCTTGAATTTCACTCAAAACTGTACTAGCTGATTCAGAATCAACCTTAGCAGAGGAGGAACCACCCTTTTCAAATCTTGTCTTTCTCCCATCAGTGTCTGAATGTATTTCTCTAAGCACTATCAAGTCAGCCCGAGAGCTTTCCTTAGAAACATTCACATGTAGCTCTTTAAACATAGCAGACAGAAAGTGTGCATACTGCAGTTTTTCAATCCCATAAGCTTTGCACATGTTTTTGAAAATTAAATAAGCTAGATTCAACCTAACTTTATTCACAATATGCCACATAATACACATGTCCAAGTGACTCAAATACCCATAACTGCCAGATTTAGGACAGAAAATATAGTTCACCATACTGTGAATGATTTTGATATGTTGAAGTGCCTTTGTGCTAGTGGACTTCTCATTTTTGGCAGTGTTAGCAGGGAACACCTCATTTTCAAACTCAACCAGATTGAATCCTGCCACCCGAGCAACATCCTTATGTGTGGAAATTCTATTTCCATCATTGGGCAATTTCAAAGCCGTGGCTATCAGTTCAACAGAAACACTATATGTATTTGTATTCAAAATCACTTCAAATCGATCCTCATCATCAACAGTTCTCATGGTTCTATAAAACTCTTAAACAAGCCTACGGTAGTACTCATTCACACATTTACATACATCCAACCATCCTTGAAACTCAAAAAGCTCTTTAAATTGAAAGTTTACCTGATTAAAGTTCTCCCATTTGATGAATTTGCAATCCAACAGTGCTTTATCCACTGAACCCGAAAATTTTTCGATACGCATTTTTCGTTTGGTATCCATCCCTTGCTTCTGTCCTGCCTTTTTCTTTTCTGGCGTCGATTTAGGGGATTCGACACCCTTGGACGAGTTTGAAGACTCACTAGCTGATTTCGATTTTGGCAAGTTTTGCTTTCCTTTCATTTTCTTTCGCAATGCCGTGACAGGAACATCGTCAGAGGCTGACGAGAAAGATGAAGTAGCTGCGGCAACAGGGGATTTTCATTTGGTGCGAGCCATTAAAACAAAAAAGAAATCGAGTAATGGTGTTTCGGTGAGTGAAGAGAGGAAGAGGAAAGGAAACTTGAGATTTTTGGTGAGTTAGGGTATGTTTCGCCGGAAAGAGGTATTGGGTATGTTTTGGGAGGTGTCGGAAATCGAAACAGAGGAGAGAGAGAAAGCGTGGAGGTTTCGTGTGGCAGAGGGTTTAAGTCCTCTTGAGTCCCGCTCTTTTCATTTTCACTGTACTTTCAACTGAACCTGTTTTTCCTCCCCCTTTTTTTTTTACTTTATTTTGCATTTCAAACAAGTCTACCTATACCTATATGCACAAAAACACATTTCTACATGTCTGACATAGCATTAAGAATGTGATATCAAATGTGAAAAGATAAATGCATTGGTGGACACGTAGAAAATTTCAAGAACAATCACCTTTTGGTTTGAAATTTGAACAGTACATGATATAGCAAACTAATTTTAGCCACGCAATATTAGTATACAACTTAGTAAACTAATTTCACGAGTACACAAACAGGTTAGCTAATATTTTTTAAAGATTTTTCAGCAAACTAATATCACAGCAGGTCACTTACACATTTAATAAAATGCAAATACATGAAGTTATTATGACTTAGATTTCAAGCAAGTGATTCACACATACCAATTTCCCTTCTAATTCTACAAAAGGTTTCTTCATTAAGAGGTTTTGTAAAAATGTCAGCAAGTTGATTTTCAGAGGCAACAAACTCTATTTTGATATTTCCATTTTGAACATGATCTCTAATAAAATGATGTCTAATCTCAATATGTTTAGTTCTTGAATGTTGGACTGGATTTTTGATCAAATTTATGGCACTTGTGTTGTCACACCTAATTGGAACAAGATTATATTTTAAACCAAAATCTTCCAATTGTTGTTTCATCCATAAAATTTGAGCAACACAACTACCAGCAGCTATATATTCTGCCTCAGCTGTAGATAAAGCTACTGAAGTTTGTTTCTTACTGTGCCAAGAAACTAGTGCAAGACCAAGAAATTGACAAGTACCTGAAGTACTTTTTCTATCCAGTCTACTTCCAGCAAAATCAGAGTCACTATAGCTAACAAGATTAAATGATTCACATTTTGGATACCATAAACCAATTGATTGTGAGCCAATGAGATATCTAAAAATCCGTTTAACTGCACTTAGATGGGATTCTTTTGGACATGATTGAAATCTTGCACACAAGCAAACACTAAAGTGTATGTCTGGCCTAGATGCAGTAAGATACAAAAGAGAGCCAATCATACCTCTATAAAGCTTGGTATCTACTTCTTTACCTTTTTCATCACTGTCCATTTTAATTGTTGAACTCATAGGAGTGCCCATGCTCTTCAAATTTTCCATCTTAAATTTCTTTAACATATCCTTGATGTACTTTGATTGATTTATGAAGATGCCATCTTTCATTTGCTTAATTTGAAGTCCAAGGAAGAATGTGAGCTCACCCATCATGCTCATTTCAAATTCATTCTGCATGATCTTAGAAAATTTCTTGCAAAGAGATTCATTAGTAGCACCAAAGATTATATCATCAACATAAATTTGCACAATGAGCATATCATTATGATGCTTCTTAACAAAAAGTGTTGTATCCACTTTGCCTCTTTGAAAATCATTTTGTAAAAGCAATTTACTAAGCCTTTCATACCATGCTCTAGGAGCTTGCTTTAAACCATATAAGGCTTTAGTAAGTTTATAAACATGATTTGGATGCTCATGATTTTCAAAGCCTGGAGGTTGTGCAACATACACTTCCTCATCAATATAACCATTTAAAAATGCACTCTTGACATCCATTTGATAAAGCATAAAATCCTTGAAACATGCAAAGGCACACAACATTCTAATAGCTTCAATTCTAGCAACCGGAGCAAAGGTTTCATCAAAATTAATCCCTTCCTCTTGGTTGTAGCCTTGAGCCACTAGTCTAGCTTTGTTCCTAACAACATTGCCTTTTTCATCCATTTTGTTTCTAAAAATCCATTTAGTGCCAATAATTGAATGATTTTTTGGTCTAGGCACTAAATTCCAAACTTTATTTCTCTCAAATTGATTTAGTTCTTCTTGCATGGCAAGAATCCAACTTTCATCATTTTGAGCATCTTCAAAACATTTAGGTTCAATTTGTGAAACAAAAGCAACATTACCAAAATATCTTCTCAATTGTGCTCTAGTCATCATCCTCTGAGATGGATCATCAATAATGTCTTCTTGAGGATGGTTTCTATGGAATCTCTATTCTTTAGGTAAATCTTCATGTTGGGGCTCATTTACTTGTAATTCTTCCAAATTTGGCATTTCTTCATTAATTTGATCTTCATTGGCATCATGGACATCTATTGTAGTTTCTCCTTGAGTTTCCTCATCTTTGTCATCAACTTGTTCCATTTCTTGACTTGATATTATATTTTCTTTTCCAAAAACCTGCTCATTATTATCATCACAAGCATTTTTCCTTCTAATAGAAGGGTTAGTCTCATCAAACAAAACATGAATAGTTTCCTCAATAACCAAAGTTCTTCTATTGAACACTCTATAGGCTTTACTCTTTGTTGAATACCCAAGAAAGATTCCTTCATCGGATTTAGCATCAAATTTCTTTAAGTTATCCTTCTTGTTATTTAAAATATAGCACTTACAACCAAATGCTTTGAAATATGAGATACTTGATTTTCTTCCTTTCCAAAGTTCATAGGGAGTCTTTTTCAAAATTGGTCTAATCAAAACTCTATTCAACACATAGCAAGATGTATTAACAGCTTCAGCCCAAAAGTACTTTGGCAAATTATTTTCACTCAACATAGTTCTAGTCATTTCTTGCAAAGTCCTATTTTTCCTTTCTACTACCCCATTTTGTTGTGGTGTTCTAGGAGCTGAAAAATTATGATTGATTCCATATTTATCACAATATTTCTCAAACAAATGATTTTCAAATTCAGTTCCATGGTCACTTCTTATAGATGAGATGCAAAAGCCTTTTTCATTTTGAACCATTTTACTAAACAATGTGAATTTTTCAAAAGTTTCATCTTTGTGAGCAAGGAAAAATGTCCATGTATATCTTGAATAGTCATCAACAATAACTAAAGCATATGATTTTCCACCAAGACTAGTAGGAGTTACAGGTCCAAACAAATCAAGATGAAGCAATTCTAATGGCCTAGTGGTAGACACAATATTCTTAGATTTAAAAGATGCTCTAGTATGCTTTCCTAGTGCACATGCTCTACATTGAAATTCATTTTCATAATTAATCTTAGGAAGACCATTAACAAGTTCCTTCTTAGACAATTTTGAGAGTGTATGCATGCTTGCATGACCTAGTCTTCTATGCCACAAATAACTTGAGTTATCAAGAGATACTAGACATGTACCATGATTAGTTTCAAAATTATTCATGTCAAGCAAGTACACATTATTTGCTCTATTGGCAATGAACAATGTGTCATTATCTAAACTATTGATTGTACATAGAGAAGAAGTAAACTTTACCTCAAAGCCTTTATCACAAAGTTGGCTTACACTTAGCAAGTTGTATTTCAGTCCTTCAACAAGCGACACATCTTCAATACAAGGTTTGGTTCCAATTGTGCCATTTCCAATTATTTTTCCTTTTCCTTTATCTCTAAATTTTACATAACCTCCATCTTTCATTGCAATTTCTGAAAACTTGTCCTTTTCACCAGTCATGTGCTTTGAACAACCACTATCTATATACCATTTATCACTTTCCTTCATCCCTTTGCAACATACCTGAAATTTAATCATTTAGCTTTAGGTACCCAAGCAACTTTGGGTCCTTGGGGGTTAGTGACCTTAGGTAAGGTTCCCTTTGGTACCCATACCTTCTTTACCTTAAAATGACCTTTCCTAAGTGCATAAGAGCTAATCATATGACCTCTGTTATTGCAATAATAACATGTAACATTAGGCAAGGAAGATGTAGATGCTTTAATGAAATGATTCTTATACTTGTCATAGTTCATGAAACCATCAAAACCAATTCCATATTTTTCACTCGAAATTCTTTGGTTTCCAAGAAGTGCATCTAGAGTTTCTTTTCCTTTTGTAAATTTTGCCAAATCATTTGTCAAAGACTCTATTTTAGCTTCAAGAACTTTATTTTTCTCAATGAGCATTTCACAAGTATCTTTTGAGATTTTCTACTCTAAATCTAGTTCTTTAAACATGGCAATTTGTCCTTTGTAAAATTCATTTTCTTTATGCACATTGGACATGGCAATATTTTGTGATCTCAATGATTCAATCTCTAAATTCATTTTAGTGCACTTTCTCTTGTAATTTTTATACTCATCATATACTCTAGCAAATGCAAGTTCAAGTTTTTCTACATTAGGAGATTCATAAGAGTTTACCTCATTGTCACTTTCTTCTTCCTTTTGTGAACTTTCGACTTTCTCTTCAAGTGCCATCATACAAAGAAGAGCAGCCTCTTTGTCACTTGATTCATCATTTGAAGATTCTTCACTGTTGCTCCATACTACTTTCATAGCTTTCTTGCTCCTATCTTCTTTTCCTTTCTTCTTTTTGAGCAATGGACATTTGGGCTTGATATGTCCAGGTTTGTGACACTCATAGCATACAACTTCTTCTTTTGAATCTTTGAAGTGTCTATCCTTGGGAGTATACTTTTTCAAGAATTTCTTGTATTTGCTTCCTCCCTTCTTGAAAGCTCTTTTAAATTTTCTTGCAAGCACAGCCATTTCATCTTCATCATCACTTGAAACACTTGAGTTGTCACTTGAGTCAACTTTGAATGCAACACCTTTCTTCTTATCTTCATCCTTATTTGACTTGAGAGCAATACTTTTCTTCTTCTTTTGCTCATTTTCAACTTCATCTTTCTTGTATGCCATCTCATGTGCAATGAGAGATCCAATGAGTTCATCATAAGTGAATGTTTTAAAATCCTTGGTATCTTGGATAACTGTAGTCTTTGCTTCCCAAGATTTTGGAAGTGATCTAAGAATTTTCTTCACAAGTTCAGCTTCCTCAAATCTTTTACCAAGCGCTTTGAGAAGATTTACAAGATCAGTAAACCTTGTACTCATATCAGCAATTGATTCTCCTGGCTTCATTTCAAATAGCTCATAATCTCGAATAAGAAGGTTTGCTTTGGACTCTTTAACAACATCAGTTCCTTCATAAGTCACTTCAAGCTTATCCCAAATTTCCTTAGCAGATTGACATCCTGAAACACGATTGTATTCATTAAGGTCAAGTGAGCAATGCAAAATATTAATAGCTTTAGCATTTATAGAAATTTTCTTCCAATCATTGTCATCATATTCATCTTCAAGTTTTGGAACTTTTGTAGTTCCTGGACCATTCTTTTGAGGAACATGTGGACCATTTTTAATAATTCTCCATGCATCAATATCTACAGATTGTATGAAATTTCTCATTCTTACTTTCCAAAATGAATAATTAGTGCCATTGAAAAGTGGTGGTCTAGTGATTGAGTAGCCTTCAGCTAATGGTGCAGGTATACCGGCAGTATTACTAGATGAACTAGCCATTATGGATCACTCTAAGGTTGTAATACCCTAAGCAAGAGAGTCAGGCTCTGATACCAATTTGTTGTCCCAAAAATAGTCCAAGAGGGGGGTGAATTGGACTTTAACAATTTTTCGGCCCTTGCTTGTAGCCTAATGAAAAATTGTGGCTTTGTTCAACTAAGTGTTTCTCTATATATAATGAAAATAATATGTGCTTCAACAATGTGTTCCTAAGTTGCAATTCAACCCTCAATCAATGTATATGGCAATATCTAACAAGGCATGCATCATACAATATACAATTAATTTCTCAAGTCACTCAATATGTCCTCAAATTTATCAAATCAATCTATTCAATCAACATTCAATATCAAGTATAACAAGTAAAATTTAAATTGCGCAAAATTAAAGGAGGTCAAGGTTAGAGAGATCAAACACAACGATTTTTATAGTGGTTCGGCTTAACTAGCCTACATCCACTCTCTCAAAGAACCCTCTTTGAGTCTTCTCTCCACTATTTGCTCTTTTGAAGGCAAGAGACCAAAAGCCCTTTACAATTTCTCAACACCAAGCTTTTACCAAGGTAGCTTGAAACCTTCACAAGTGCTATTACAAGCACTTTCTCTCTCAAGCTTCAATAGGTGCTTGTACAACCTCTCTTGAATGCAATTCAATATTTCAACACTCACTCTTACTCAATACAAATCAAACTATAAAGAAGAGATGAGTTGATTTGCCAATGGAAGCTCAAAATCTTTAAAGCTCTTGAATGAAATCAATAAATGAAAAATCAATGTTGGAGTTCAAATGTAGGCTTTCATCAAGTGTAAATGAAGTAGAGAAGGTGTATTTATAGTCCCAAATCATTTTAGACCATTTGAAACCCTTTTGGAACGTTATACACACTGCCCAAGACAAAATGGCTGTTATTTTGTCCTTTTGTGCGAAGTTGAGCAGCTCTGATCAGTTAGCAAACTAATGAAGTTTTAGGAGCAGTCAGCAAACTGGTTAGTAAACTAATGTTTTTAGCAAACACATTAGCAAACCGAAAATTTTAGCAAACCAGTTAGGAAACTAAGTCAACAGCTGCATGTCCCAACTTGCAATGTAAAATGATTTAGACCTTTTTAGAAAATGTTTCAATAGTTGAGTTCAAGGTCATGATGAGAAAAAGTAATCAGGAAATAAATTTTCATTTTTGAGCTCCATATGACTAAATTCTCATCTATTCTTTTTCACAAAAAGACCTAAGACTCTAACACTATGCTTTTCATACCTTTTCTCTGAGTCTTGGCTTCCATAGTCTTTTTCTCATTTTGGATTTGTCTTGGAATGCCTTTGAGTATCTTTTCTTCTTAGATGCAACTTCAAAGGTTCTTTATGCATAAGACAAAGAATCTACACATCACTTTGAGGTTAGGTTAGATAGATTCTCTTTGAGTTTTGTTATCATCAAAATCAATGCTCATTTTGAGCTACACGGGGTCAACAGAAAGTAAGCATATTATTGCCAAAACTATACATAGAACAAATAAAAATTACATAACCAAGGCAATTCGAGTAAATTTTGTTCCTCAACGGCTGAATCTAAACCCAAATCAGCCAATTTTTTTTCTACATATTGTTCTTTTGGTTTGTTAAATAAGCTTTGTTTATGTGTGTTAATCACTATCCGAAATAGGAGTGGAAATTGAAAAAATATAAAGAAAGCAATGGGCATTGTGGAAAGCAAGGTGACCAGAATGTCAATACAAGACACCCTTTTTCGTAGTAGAATAAAAATGCTATAGCCAAAGGATACCATCATAGTTACTACATAGAAGAAAAGAGTGGAAAGACTAATTATCAATTTTTTGGGTAATGACTTGAGGAAATTTTTCCCCGCATAACCTGAAGTGAGGACACTTGGAATATTAGCACAAAAGTGCTAGAAGAGAAGAGTGATAGTGCATTTGCAATGATAAATATCAGAAATGCATCATAGCCCAAGAATATAGGAATGCTGGTTTCATTATTGGTGCCACTGGGAATAGTAAATGTTGTTGTGAACACCACAGTGGCAATAAGAGCAGCCATAACCATGCATGAAGCTGTTGTTTTCTTCATCCATCTCTCACGTTCTTTCATCCATAGTTATTAAACCCAGACCGAATCGGCTGGTTAAACTAGTGAATAAGTCCAAGTTTGTTATTAAACCAGATAAGAAAGTGACATAGCGTGACCCGGTCGATTCGATGGTTGAACCCTCAAACCGGTCTGAGTTTGTAATTAAACCAAATAAGGAAGTGACACAGCGTGACCCGATCGACTCGGTGGTTGAACCAGTGAAATGGTGTGACCCGATTGATCTGGCCGGTTCAATTATTCAATAGAATCTCCCATTTTTAATTTTTTTTTTAATTTTTGATATAGAGAATTGAACTCAAAATATCATAAAAAGTCTTTAAAATCAAAATCAATTGAACTAACTTAATAACTATGTGTTTTTTTACTTTAATATATTTAATTTTAATATATACTTAATATTTTATAAATATTGAAAAGAGAATTATACATTTATAAAAAAAATTTTATGCATTATGTTTCTTAAATAGTTTTACATAAATTTTAAAAACACTATTAAAATTTATAAAATATAACTTAATAAATGTTAAATTTTTATTTTAAATAATTAAAATTTAATTAATTATATTTATTTATATTAATAGATGTTATATTTAATTAATTTTAATTAATTTATATATTTAATTAATTTTTAATAACTCACTGGTTGAACCACTGACTCATTCACCCTGTCCCTTTGTCAAGTAAAACTTTGAGCCGAATTTAATAATACTGCTTTCACCAATTCTGCATGTTCCTTTGTGAATAAAACACTAGGTATATGACCATTTTCATTAATTTGTTCTTTGTACTTTGCTGGTGCCACGCTTCTATTTCCTAGGGTAAAACACAATAAATATCTTTATGCTTTTAATCAAAATTGATTTAGGGCCAATTTCATATTGCTCTTTGAGCTTTATAGTTAATTACGTGCTTTAAGTTAAATTTAAGAATTTTAAAATAGCTAAATAATAGCTTTCAAATTGCTCTTTTCAACATTGTTGAAAAAGTTTTCTTTTTCAAAAGTGTTTTTAATTATTGCTTCAAAATGCAATACAAAACAGGCCATTAATTTATAAATATGTTAAAAGCTTGCAGGAAATATAACATTTACCTTACCATTGTAATTCCTTTTACATTTGCAAAGCTGCACCAGGAACTCGATCAAGTTGAAAGTCAAGAGATAACTTAGCAACAAAGTGTAAGAGTTATTGGCAAACATTTCTCTTTTTGTCACTATTGTACGACTCTTTGCACCCAATCCATATATAAGGCTGAAGATTTTTTCTTGACGAAGTAGGATTGCGTATGCAAATAGTGCTCTTCTCTTGGTATCAACTCTCCATACTAATTCAGGGTTAGATGTGATTAGCTCTTGGATAAACTCAACTATACCACAGTTGATTGCATCATACATTATGTGGGTAAACCTAAGATTATTGAGTTCTTCATTTGTTAATGTTGGTATTTCCTTGAATAGCAATTTGAGGAGTTGCAAGGCTTGAGCATGTCTCATCTTCATATCTTTTATGCTTTTAGGGACTATAATTACATGAAAAACTCAAAAAGATCAATGCAATAATGAATGTTTAATAGAATATGAATTGATTTGACTGGTTGATATTCTTTACCAAGATGTTTTAAGATTCTCCAAAGAAGCCCATGTGCTAGGTTGACAACTGTAATAAAAAGATCATATTTGCTTAATACATAGTTTGCAAGTATAATTAGATCACTGGTGTATAAAAAGAAAAATCAATTGACTATGAGGTGTTTAAATTAGGATTTGTATTGCCAACTAAGTGCTAGCATAAGAAGGAGGAGGAGGAGGAGAGAATCATTTAGCATACGCCTTGTTTTCTAGTGCTTCTTCCATCGCCTGAACCTTGCTTGCAAAGATTATTCTCCTCATGATTGGGCTGTGCAGGACCAATATCATCTTGGGAACACCTTTCATGTCAATTTATAATTTAATTTTAGCTGCTTTGAATGCAATGTTTATATTCAGCATTGTTTAATATATATATATATATATATATATATATATATATATATATATATATATATATATATATATTGTACTTGCATGAGTTTAACCATCGTTTCCAAAATCCAAGGTTGCTTCCACTTAGAAATGCTGAACTTTTATTAGCCAACAATTTTATAGCAAAATTTCTATTAAAATCCTCCATAAAACCAAGTCCTTGATACTGATTCTCCTTCAGCAGACGCAGTGCTTCATCTTTAGTCCCAAATTATAAAACAATTATAAATTGGGACATCAAAGAAATAACAAAAATAAAACGAAATACTATAACTTGGGAGATACCGAATGAAATTACTAAAAGATATTATTATGCTTACAGTTTGAGCTCAAAATTAATTGTTGAAATTAAAGAATCTAAGAGTAGTGGTGGCTACTAAACCGGGTAGGTTGATGAGTTTTGCATCAAAATCATTAATTTTGGTTTTTGAAATCAAGGATTTAGGATCGGACTTAGGATCCCTTGAAGAAGGATTCAGTCGGATCAGATACTAACTAATTATATACTATATAAATTCGTCTTAATTAAGTTCAATCAGATCGCATATCCAAAAATACTTGAGTCATTGTCATCCCTAGTCCCTTCAATCAGATTTTGAATCCAAATTAAATTGTGGCTGTGCCAATCTAAGAAATTATTTTAATAAAGATTTTATTCATAAAAAAAAAAAAGAAATTATTAAAAAAAAGGGAACATAATGGCATACCATAAAACCCATTACGGATCAAGCTATTTAGAGGTGTGGCACCATTCTTATCACCACTTCGTGGACTTAGAAGTTGAATGGGAGTTCTCTTAAGAAGATAATGTATAGTTTCTCCTTGGCCATATAAAGAAGCTGTGACAATTGGAAGACAGCCATCGAAATCATTTCCTTTAGTAACCAAATTTTGATTCTTCTCCAACATGATCTTCATCATATCTATCCTTCCATTCAAAGCTGCAAAAGTAAAGGCTGTATTACCATAATTTGATGTCATTTCCAAGTCTTCTACTTTCATTAACTTCACCAACTCTTCTACAATATTTAATTTTCCAGCCAAAACAGCTACTTGAAGAGCATTAAGACCCATCAACAGTATCTTTGTCCTAACATCATTAGAATTCCTTTTTAGCCAATCTTCAGCTGTATTCCAATCTCCCTTTAATATCGCCATGTACAGGATTTTGTATTGAAGGATGCTTGATGTTTCTACAATAACATACACACTACACAAAAAAAAAAAAAAGTTTTTCAATCAATTTTTGAAACCGATTTTTTAACTCCAAAAATTTCCGCCCATTTATTATTTTTTATTTTGATTTACAACCGATTTGCAAATCGGTTTCTAACAGCAACTAATTTCTGCAACCAATTGATAGTAACCAAATTTACAACCGATTGCGAATCGATTGCAAAATTTTTCCCTCAAAAATTATTGCCCAATTTTTAAAAGAAATTAGCAACCGACAATCGGTTACTAAAATTGGTTGCTAATTCGCTTATATAAACTGCTACTCATTTTCTTTCTCCACTACCCTTTTTCTTTCTCGTTACTTATTTTTTCTCTCTTTCTTTCCTATTCTCTTATTTTCTTCATCTTCTTTTTCATTCACATCTTTTTTATTTATCACCTTTTGTTTTTTAACATATTTTATTTATCATTTTTTCTTTCTCATCTATTTTTTTATCATTTTTTTTCATCTATTTTCTTCTTCATCTTTTTTTTTCTCATATATTTTCTTCTTCATCATCTTTTCCTTTCTTATCTATTTCTTTTTCAACATCTTTTCTTTCTCATCTATTTTCTTCATCATCTTTTTCTTTCTCATCTTTTTTTTTTTTTCGTCATCCTTTTCTTTCTCTTCTTTTTTCTTCTTCATCTTCTTTATCTTTCTCTTTTTTTTTATTTAATTTATTTTTCTTTTGCATAAAATAAAATTTTTGTACAAATATATATTTTATTAGTAAATTATTTGCAATATTAATTTTTAGTAATTTTTTTGTTATAATATATATATATATATGGTAAATTTTTTTAGTAATTTGTCTCATAAATATGTTTTTATATTTAATTTTTTGTTAACATTTTTTATAGAACTGATGTGATCTTAATCTTTGATTTGCAAATATCACCAAACCATCTACAACATAATTATGATTTTCTAATGGGAACTCGACTATATTTAATGTTTCAATCACAAGGGTGAAGCCCGCTAGAGATAATGCCTCTAATTTTAATTTCCAAATGGTGGTGATTGAGTTCTGATAAAACAAATTCACTTATCTAATAAAACTAATTCTATTTTTAAAATGAAATTTTAAATATTTTAAACTATGTCTAATGTCTAAAAGAAGATAAGTAAAAAGAAATTTCAAATATTTTATATTTTTTAAATAAAATTGTTATTTTTTTAAATTATGCCAAATGTTGATTAAAAATGAATACACTTGTCAAATTATGGTTAAGAATTTTTAAGTCTTTTACTTTCATAAAGATATATTAGATTTCATTGGTTATACCTTGAATTCAGTTCGGCTTGATCTGAATTTAAAGGTTAATAAGTTTTTCTTAGCCCAAATGCTTCCCTGATTCCAAATTTTTTTATTGATGAAGTCTCGATTTCCAGACCATGTGATATAAACCTGCCTAACTCTACTTCAAAAGCTAGCTCATAAGGGGAGGTTTGCAGCCCATACATATAACACCCAAGACCTCCCTATAGAACCGATGTGGGATGCATCATTCCCGACCCCTTTAGACTAAACGTCCTCATGAAGCAACTGAGGTCATGACTCATTCACCTTGACCTCTCCGAAGAACATCAAAGAAACTTTGTACATGGTCCATCAATCAGACGCATCATTCTCGACCCCTTTAGTCTGAAAGTCCTCGTGAGCAACTGGTGTCATGACTCGTTCACCCTGACCTCTCCCGAAGAATGTTAGGAAAACTTTATACATGGCCCTAACCCATTGACCCTTGTAGAGTGAGGCTATAATGCCAAATGATATGAATTAGCCTAACTCCACCTCAAAAGCTAGCTCGCAAGGGGAGGTATGTGGAATGCATCATTCGAGACCCCTTTAGGCTAAATATCCTACTGAAGCAACCAGGGTCATGACTCGTTGGCAAGACAATTGCAATTCTTCCGTCAGAACTTGACTCACACCTAGGGCGTGCAAACTTCATAGCTCACTTTCATAGACAATTTTGCTTGGTTTCTTTGTAATTAATTGGTGTTTTTTCAGGGTTTTATAAGTTGTATTAGCAGCCACCTATAAATACTCATGTTTCATATATTTTTGACAACTTTTGATTATCAATTAATTATTGAGAGAGTTTTCTCCTCCATTGTTTTTTATTGGACTTTTGTTCTTGACAAGCCTAATTGGCTTTCAAGAATTAATACTTTGATATTCTTAGTTCTCTACTACAGGTTGGTATTGGGTCTTGAATCCTTTATTTTTCCTATTTGAATTATTCGCTTGGTTCTCTAGCATGAAGTTGGTTTTGAGTTAAGTGATTTCAAGTCGAAGAATCTGATTGTGAGGATTCTGGGAAATTGGACCAAATATTTTGGGGGTTCCTCAACAAGTCCATTGGGGTTCTCATCACTGCGACTTTAATTTTTTTTTTTAAATATATTTACCTTAGTCTCGGTTTCTTATAGTATTTTGAATATTTTTAGAATATATTGAAGAAGTTTCAGTTTCTAGACTGTGACTTCAATAATGCTACTACTCAGACTGGTGATAATGCTCAACTTGATGGTGATAATGATGCTAATCTTCCTTGAATGAAATTGGGCCCTGAACCATTCCAAATTATTCAAACCAAGCCCACGATTCAAAACTAAATACAACAGTTACAGCTTGAACGTGAAGTGATTTATGTGATGGAAAGTCGATTTCATGTAGAGTTATTTATGTGAAATGTTAAATTAATTATAAAATATTAGTAATTAGTAATTTGTATATATAAATTTAACATTTCACATAAATAACTCTACATGAAAAAAAAAATAAATATATATATGTCCTAGCAACAAAAATTTTACAGCAGCAAAAATTTTGCAACAGCATTAATTTTACTACCTATAATATTAAGGCCAAATTATACAAGAAAAGCCAAACTTTTGTGTGCCTTTGTGTTTTAATCCTATCATTTTAATTTTGACAAAAAAGGCAAAAATAGAAAGGTTTATAGAAATTTTATCCAATATTTGGGGGAAGTATGGCTTTAATGACGTGGCATCTTATTTGGCATTTTTTATTCTAAAATCGTTGGACCCACTTGACACATTATTTTGGCAAATCATACAAAAAAGCTAAACCTTCGCGCGCTTTTACATTTTAATCCTATCATTTCAATTTTGGCAAAAAAAAAAAAAACTAAGCCTTCTCTCTCTCTCTCTCTCTCTCTCTCTCTCTCTCTCTCTCTCTCTCTCTCTCTCTCTCATTATGGAAGGAATGGTAACACTTTCATCTTCAAGAAGCTTTAAGCAGTCAATAGATTATATCATCTAGCAATGGTTTACCATCCCCAAATGTAACTACTTCTTAGGATCATTTATCTCATCTTCCCAACCTATATACGCAACCACCATGTTATTGAACCAAATCTTGTAATTTCTTGACTTGTCATATTTGATAGTCTAGATTGAAATCATTATCATTTTCACTTGATCTTCCAACCATCCAACTTCATCCCCCGCTTAGCTGCCCTGTTGAAACGGAACATATGACAATTGGACTCACAATATAATTTATACATCTTGTCGTGTCAAAATATAAGTAGAACAACAAAGAACAAACATTTCTTTGGCAAAATTCTTGTCTTTCGTAAAAATAGTTGGCTTCCATCCACAGCCAATTGGGGATGAAGGATCATTATCTTCACTCGATACTCAAGTATAAATCAAATCATGCTCTTCTAGTCATTCAATGAAATCTGGGTACTTTCTTTTCATTCTTTCATAAATGATGTAGCTAAAAGCTATAGGAGTTTCTCTCCAACTCTTTGGTTCTACTTCATAAAAGAAGAAAAATTTCAACGGAACTCTGGAACCTGAAAAATAATAATAAAAAAGAACAAATTTTTATACCATTAATTATAAAATAAACTCATAATCAACTAACTACTTATTGCCAAAAAATGTTTGAGTTCAATTGAGAGAGAGAGAGAGAGAGAGAGAGAGAGGCTATTTTTTTGCTTTTGCCAAAATTGAAATAATAGGTAGTTTTATTGCCAAAATTGAAATGATGGGATTAAAATGTCAAAGCGCGCAAAGGTTTATCTTTTTTGTATGATTTGCCAAAATAATGTGTTAAGTGGGTCACACAATTTTAGAATAAAAAATATCAAATGGGATGTCACATCATCAAAGCCACACTCCTCTCAAATTGAATTTCAAATTTGGATAAAATTTCTGCACATCTTCAATTTTGGCTTGTTTTGCCAAAATTGAAATGATTGGATTAAAATGCAAAGCACGCAAAAGTTTGGCTTTTTTCAGTCAATTAGATATGGCAACAATTGTTGTTATTGTTGAAAATTTTTTACAGCAATAGTTATTGATGTCAATAACATTTTCTTTTTGCAGCAATATAATTTTATTATAAAGTACTTACGATATAATTTTATTGCAACAATTATTGCAACAACATGTAGTAATTCAAATATTACTGCTATAAATTTATGACAGAAAATTTTGTAGTGTTTGCTACTAAATCTAACATTCTTGTCGTGGTTGTCTAAGAAAAAGTTTTTTGTCCCACTTTATCTGTCATTTTAGAAAATAAAGAAAGTGTTAATTATTTTTTTTCCAACTTTACTCTTGTCTATAGTTATCCCTAATGTATTTATTTCTTTCTTATCACCTTTCTACATTCCTTATCACCTTTCCATATTCCTTAGCACCTTCTTCTATCTTAAATAAAGATAAAAGGCACTATAAGAATACTTTTACTCAATTATTAGTATTTTTTTATGAAAATAAGGTTATCCAAATATTTCTTTAATCTTTTCGAAAAAACCTTAAGGGAATCTTTTTGTAAAAACCTTAAGGAGGTGTTTGATATGGGATTAACAAGGGGTAACTGTTACCTATGTAACTTTTAACTCCTTATTAATGTTGTTTAGATACTTAAAGAGACTTGGTTAATTTTTTACCTAATTAATATTTATGCCTTCTTAGGGGATTAAATGTTAACTTTTTGAGGCTTAGGTTAATAATTACCCTTTTTAAAAATTAAAACTTACAAGGATAATAATTACCCCTTGATTTTTTAACTTTCTACCAAACACACCCTTATTAATATGACTTTTTTATTTCTTAGTATAACAACTATATAAATCTATATCTATATAAATATTAATTATAACACTGAGTTATGAAATAAAAAAACGTAACATAAAATGAAGTTATGATTGATGAACATAACAATGACATATAAAAAGCTATAGTCACAAGTATATAATCATGAATAAATACCATGCAAAATTACTTTTGAAAAAATAATTCTACTAAATTTTAATAGCAAAAAAAAGACCTAAATAAATTTAAAATATTATAAATCTCCATCATCAGATTTTAAAAGTTGTAGTAAGAAAAGTATGTGGAGATGGTGAACAAGAGTTTTTACTAATATTTAAAGGTATATTATTAAAATTTAAGTTTTTATATTTTAAATATTTTTTCTAAATTTAAATACTATATTTTTATTATTTATTTTATTAATAATTTTAAAAAATAAAAAAACCCATGCAACGTGCGGGTAAATATCTAGTTATCTATAGTTTTACATTCTTAGAAGAGAATAATACGTTGCATTAAAAAAATTTAAACATGTGTAAAAACTCTAAATTAATTAAAACCTGTAAGATAGTCTCATAGAATAGATGAATTAATTCATTATATAAATAGAGAGGTGCATGTCTTTTTATAAACATATCATATAATTGTTCAAGTACGTCACTATATATATACAGACCACAATTACAATTCATAAGCCATTCATATTAAATGAATTCAAGATCCAACCAGTGTAAGTGCAATTCATGCAATTTTCCTTACATATAATTGCTCTTTGGATTTGTCAAAGAAGCTATAACCTTTGCGTTTGTTAATGACCATTCGAAAGAGGAGAGGAAACAGAACATTTGTGAAGAAAGCAATGGGTATGAAGGAAAGAATACTGAGTGGAATAGCCAGCCAAGATGATTTCTTTTGTTCGAAGATAAAAATGCTACAACCAAAGGCTATCATCATGGTTAATGTAGAGAAGAAAAGAGTGGAAAGACCAAATATCAATTTTCTGGGCAACGATTCAAGAAAATCTTCCTCTGCATAACGTGATGCAAGAATTCCAAGGAATATTAGAACGGAAGTACTCGCAGAGAATAATGATAATGCATTTGAAATAGAGAATACCAAGAATGGACCATAGCTTGATAAAAGAGGAAACCCATTTTTGTCAACTCCACCAGGAAATTGAAATGTTGATGTAACTATGGCAGTAGCAACAAGAATGGCTACAACCATACATTGTGCTACTGTACTCTTTATCCAGCTCTCACCTTCTTTCACCAACTTACTATGCTCCTTGGTAAATAAAGCACTAGGTGTTTCTCCATTTTCATTCACTCGCTCCTTGTACTTTGATGGTACCATGTTCTCTATCTCCTGAAATAAATAAATCCATCATATAATTCTTTCATTAAATTAAAACCATTGTCCAAATCTGATTGATTGAATGTTGGTGAAACATATAGTTAGACATTTTGCAAATAAAATAATAAACCAAAAAATAGATTGGTTTAGCAGTAATCAAATGAAAAGTGTTATAGGATAATGACAATCTTTATCCTCTAGCATTATCCTGTCTTCTTATTATACTATAATAAATCTAGGTTTTAACAACACTTTTTTAACATCATTATGTACATGATGTTGTAGTAATAAATAACATCAAGATAATATATTTAGACATCAAAGTAACCTATAAAGTAATAAATAAAATATACAACATCATGCATAATAGTATTGTAAATTAGTAAGAAAGAGTTGTTAAAAACTTTAAGTTACAGGGTTTATACACATCACTAGGAATTGCTCATAATTTTTATTTACAACATATTTTAAATGTATAATAGTATTAAACCATGCTGTTAAAGTCTATATTTATTATAGTATTATAAAGTAAGATTTTTCATAATTTTAAAATTTTATAATTTTTTGTTGTTTGGAAAAAGAAAAGGGATTTAAAAACATTTGTTTGTTTTAAGAGAAAATTAACATTCTTTATATATATATATATATATATATACACACACACACCTTATGAACTCATGAGTTCTTTAAATATAAATCTACTACTCTAAAACCCTAAAAAACTTATCTTTATTTTATAAAACGTCCTTGAGTGTTTAAGTCTTAACTTTTTTTTTTCCTAAAGATAAGCTAGAAAATTTTATTAAATACAAAAAAATTGTGAGGTATAAACCAGCAAAGTGAAGCCGAGATCAATAGGCCATTCCTTATACACTCGTTTATGATTTTTTTGTCTAAACCCGATACATGATAAATCCAAGAGACAAAATATCTGATGAGATCCATCTATTAAATATATGAATTTCATGTGTTTGTATTTGAATCTATAGTAGACTGGATCTCAAAACAATAATTTCCCCACCCACCTATAGAGCTAAGTCTTACTTACTATAACATGCGGTTGGTAGCATATTTACATCCAATGTTCTTGATGTAAATGTGATAGGGATCTCTCTAGATATAATGTTTCCTAGTACAGGTGTTAGATAACGTATCTACGTCCAACTCTATTTAATAAAAGAAAATTAATAAAAATAAATGTAAAATTACCTTAAACCATTGTAGTTCTGTTTGCATTTGTAAAGCTGCACCAGGGACTCGATCAAGTTGAGAGGAAGGTGGCAACTTGGCGGCCAAATGCAAAAAATTGTTGTTAAAAACATCACGCCAAATCACTATTGTGTGCATCTTTGAACGCAATTCGTAAATTAGGCTGAAGATTTTTTCTTGGCGAAGTATGATTGCATAAGAAAATAGTGTTCTTCCCTTTTGATCAGCCCACCATATTATGTCAGGATTACATGAGATTAGCTCTTCAATAAATTCAACTAAACCACACTTGATGGCATCATAGATTACTTGATGCAAACCAATTTTCTTAAGCTCTGCATTGCTTAATCTTGGCATTTCCTTGAATATCAATCTGAGCAGTTGTTTAGCTTTGGCATGTTTCAACTTTAAACCTCTTAAGCTGCTAGCTTTAGGGATTGCAATTAAATGAAAGCATATACATTAATTAACAATATAAAAATTGAGAGAGTGAATTTAGAAGTACAAGACTTTCCAATATACTATCGAAATCAAAACATAGAAGACTGGGATTTAGCACATACCTTGTGGTATTATGATTCTCTTGTCACTTGAGTCTTGCCTAGGGGGCCTGTAGACATTCTCCTCATCACTTGCCTCTTGAGAAGGCATTTCATTTTCTTCACAATTGACGTAAATACCTAGTAAAAATATAAACCCAATCATGTCATGTCAGCTTTAAATCAAGTCATATGGGTTGTTGACTTGACCCTTAATTGAACTCTCAATTTTATGGGTCATCCTGTAAGTTATTTCAAGTTTTTGTACGGGTTAAAAGGTTACAAATCGCTTTCAATTAATAAAGAATTTAGATTAAATAGAGAAATTAAGTTAAAATTTACCACCTCTAATGTCACTTCTATACATAAATTAATCCAAATGTTTTTTCAATCTTTTCATCAAACAATTACATGATAAATGTGAAAGATAATACTTACTTGAGTAGATCCGTCGCTTCCAAAATCCAAGCTTGCTTCCGCTTAAAAATGCTGAATGTTTATTAGCCAACAATGTGATTGTGTAGTTCTTATGAATATCCTCAGTAAAAGCAAGTCTTGGGTACCTTTTAAGAAGATCTAGTGCCAAATCTTGAGCCACAAACAATAATAATTAGATTGGGATAGAGAAATTTAAGCTCTTGTTTTGGAAAAGCTTCCTTTCCTTGCCATCAATGGAATCCTTATTTTTAAACTTTTGAATGCAATGAAATGAGTATATCATTTGCCCAGAAAACAAAAGAGAGAGATATCATAATAAGTACAATGCACAAGAATAAATCCATGACACAAATTGAGGTTCAAATTCCTAATCTCTTTTTTTTTTTTTTTTGATGAGCAAAAGATTTTATTAATAATATCCAGGAAAAACAAATTCCTAATCTCTAAATGGTTTGGTCTGACTGAAATTCAAATTCATAACCTATATCTTTAAAGATATTTTGAGTTCATTATTTAATTCAAATGCTCAATCTTACATGTGAGGGGCAGAAAAATAATTTTATATCTATATATGACACTCTACAATCAAATGCCTATTGACCATGCAACATGAAGAAGCAACTCTCGCCTTAATTATGATGAAATTTTACTTAATAAATGGGTTGATTAAGATTTGCATTCTGAATATTTTGATATGGCTGATACCATGTCGATAAATCACATAATCTAATAGCGAAATCTTGCAGGTGAAAATTGTAAAAAATAGTTCTATATCTCTAACATGCAGTAATTGACTCCAACTAGAATTCGAATTTATAAATTCATATTTCTGAAGACAATTCTAATATATATGTATATATATATGTGCATGTGTGTGGGGGTAAAAAGAGGGAAAAGAATAATAAAAAACATATTGCATACCATAGATTTCATCAGCAATCAAACAATTTAGGAGAGTGGCACCATTCTTGTCATTTTCATGTGGAGAAAGAACTTCAATGGGAGTCTTATCTAAAAGGAAGCCAACAATCTCTCTATTACTGTACAAGGAAGCAGTAACAACTGGAATTTGGCTGTTGTAGTTATTTTTAATTTTAACCAAATCTTTATTCTTTTTCAACATGATCATTGCCATGTCTGTGGATCCATTCATGGCAGCAAGAGCAAAGGCTGTGTTACCAAAATTGTTTTTCAGCTCCAAATCTTCTTTGGACATTAGTTTGACCAGCTCTTTCACAATCTCTAATCTTCCAGCTGAAACAGCAACATGAAGGGCAGTTTGGCCAATCATTGTTATTTTTGCTCTTACATCATTAGGGTTTAGTGACAACAACCATTTTACTGTAGTCCAATCATCATTCTCCACAGCCATGTACAGGTCGTTGTGTTGAAGGATGCTTGATGTTTCTGTGACAAAGAAGATATATTAATTAAAGAAATCTAGAAAAACTATTTTACTAATACGCTCTTTTATAGTTAATTATCAAATAGAAAAATTGCAGAGATTTTAATATTTTTGGAGGAGAAAAAATGATAGGGTTCAATTCAAAATCAAAACTGGTCAAAATTGGACTGATCAAAACTGTCCTTGAATCGAATTGAAATTGGAACCGGCAGATTTGATTCAAGGCCAAAACCATATTTTTCTTTTTGAAAAATAGAAAATTTTGAAAAAAAAAAATCCTCAATTATTGGATTTAATTAAAATCAAATTGGAACTGAATTAAAACCAAAACGAAACCGCATGGGCCCTGTAGTTTCAATTCTGTGAACCTTGAATCCAAATCATAAGTTCCGAGCAAATTTCGATTTGGTTCAGCCCATTGGCCAGACCTCCACTTGAGTGTTGCATGATTGGAAACATACCTTCCTCAGGATAACGCAGGACTTTACTCTGCCTTTCAGCCAAGACATTCCACACAAATTTGGCTGAGTTAACTTTGGTTGGTTCCTTCATCACCAAATTTGAAAATGTATTTTCGTCACATGAAATTTGTATTGCATGTAAAGCTAAGGCATTCTTCTTCTCCCAATCCTTGTAGTTGCTATCTGTTCTTTTAGGTTCAACATCTTCTCCAGTTACAACACCCAATAAGCCTTGCCCAATTAAGTAGTTTTTCAAGCATTCCTTCCAACTATCAAAATTGGCTTCTGTTCTTTTTTCATTCACAATTAATCCAGCCAATGATGAACTTGTATTTGTTGCTGCCATCTTTGCTCTGAGATTGTAAACAATTATGTCACGTTATCACTTATTTTGTGAAAGAATAGCTTCTAATTTACAAATTTCTGTTTTACTATAGATATAATACAAGTAATATATAGGAAGAAAATACATATTTTACAAACTTTATATCATAATATGCGCACAAATTTAAGCATGCCCAATTACAAAATAGAGAAGAGAAAAAAAAATACACATAAAAAATTTATACGTGATTCAATTGTTTACGTACATTCATGATAAATATTTATCCTAATTTTAAAAAATTTATTTCAAAACTAACAATTAATATATCGTAATAATAAAGTTTATAATATTCACTATAACTAATAAACACAAAAAATAAACAAATAAAAGGGAAAAATCTCGGCATCCTGTTTATAATAATCTATGTAAGTTATTGATTGACATGTAAGTAATAAAAAAATAGAGTTTTCTATATTATCCTTATGGAAAACAAATAAACAATTATATGCATATAAGTATGCCAAATATTTAGGACGAGACTAAAATATATAGGCAAATAAAATCAATATGTTTTTTAAAAAAATAGAGTATATATATATATATATATATATATATATATATATATATAAAAGCATACCAAATGTGGAGTTTTATTGGATATTCTCAAGCTTGTTGCTAATTGCCCTTCCAAACTTGGAATGCATTTAGCTGGTATATATAATTATATATATTACTGTTTACTGATACCTTGCCCCATTTGCCATTAATTATACAATTATTCTATTCTTTTCTTCAAAATGTGTTTTATAATTATGCCTTTTTCTAGTTCATTGTAGATGCTTTTTTCTTTCCAGTAATGAGGATACATGGAAATAAAGATTAAAATTTTTGTAATGTTTTTTTGTTCTAAAAAAAGATAATTTTATTAAAAAAAGAAAAATATTTTGATTACATCACTTAAAATAAGTTAAAAAAATTATTTTCTAAAGTTTAAAATAGATTAAAATTTTTAATTTTTATCACAATAAATTAGACAAAAAGTGGTAAAATCATTATTGTTCCTCACAAACAATAAGCAATTCCAAGAATGCTTGATAATGATCATTTTCCCTTTTTTGTCTTAGAAAAATATCTTTTTTTTTTAAATTACTTACGAATTTTTTTACTCATAATTAATGATAAAATAATCTAAATATTTTTGAAAAACTATAACTTAATTTAATTTAATTATTTTATTTTTGAAAATTTTAACCATTTTCAGGTTAATTTTATTCAATTGATCAAAATTTGAAAAAAAAAATCTAATTTTTATAATTTCGATCAATTCTTATTAATAAATTATAATGAGAAGAAGATGGTGAGAACAATAAGTTTAATTTGATTCAATTAAATGAAATCAAAAGTTCAATTTTAATAATTTTAATAAAATTACTACCAGTTTCCTTAATTTAATCTAAATTATTAAAAAGAAAATAATTAAATTAAATTATTATTTCGTTAAAAGTAATTTTGATTTTTCTGTGATTAGGCCATTTTCCTAATAGACAAACGAGACCTAAATATTTAGGTTCTTTCCTTCCTATTTCATTAAGTAATATTTCTTGACCTATTATTGAAAAGAATAGGTTCCTTTCTTTATCAGTTCTTCTCTTTTTTGAATCACAAGTAATGAATACATAAGGGCCAAGATTAATATCTCACTTTTATTGTTTTCCTGTAGAGAATATCATGTGTTTTTCAAGGGAAACAGAAACAAATTTATTATTATAGTATCACATTTACAATAAAATATCTTTCGAAAAAAATATAATATTTGTGACGCCCCTCACCCATCTATAGTGTAGCTGAACGAGGAGTGCCACATTCAGTGCCGGAGCACCCTATCTTGTCTTATCGTGTCTATTGTAAACTTTTAATATCATTTAAAAACAGGTATTCCGTATGTGGGAAAAAAAAATTTTATATAACAATTTATTTCTGTAGATACCCAGGCAGAGCCTCTTGTGTTTTATTAGCGTCTGGCGGGTTCACTAGTTACCCATTAAAAATAATTCCATATCTGTCTTGTATATCCATAGTCATATCATATCATATCATTTCAAGAAATGAAACTCATTCATTCATTCAGACGGAAATTTATATACAAAAGCTTACAAGCTTATTTACAATCCCAAAATGTAAATTTCATTTATTTACAACACAAAATATAACTACATGATATTTATATACAATAAACCAAAATACTATGTCTAATACATGGGCCTTACCAAAATACAAAAGACTAATGAGTTGAACTCTGGACTATATACAGATCTGGTCAACTGCGGTCAGAACACTATTGTAGCGGCTGCTGTTGTGGTGGCAGCTGATCTCCAGTACTTACGCGATGGAAAATCCAATGCGCTAAGCAAATTGCTTAGTGGTGCATAATCTTAAAGCAGAATAATTAAATGATTTAAAATGACAATAAGATGTGTAATTTAATAATTCTAAGTCAATGGCATATTTTATAACACTTTGGAATCAGTATATTTATCAGGATCTTATCTATGCATATATTTCATTTTCAGTCTCTTTAACTCATATCAGTAAATTTGTCATCAATTCTAAGTCATTTATAAATTTCTTGCACTTTGGGAATAAATTAATTATCAGTATCTTTTCTATTCATTTCTTATACAGTCTAAGTCATTTATGACTTTTCTGTACTTTGAAAATAAATTAATTATCAGTATCTTTTCTGTTCATTTCTTAACCAGGAAGACAAATAGAGCTCTATGCAAGGATTGCAAGGTCATTCCAGGAGAGGCTTTAACAAGTCAACATAGGTTGGTGGTCTTGGATGTCAAGTTTAGGAACAATTCAAGTAAGGTCAGAAGAAATAGTGTAGCTCGAACAAAGTGGTGGGAGTTCAAAGGAGGAAAGCAAGTGAAGTTCAAAAATGAGCTTCTTGAGTCTGAAGTATGGAAGCTAGATATGGAGGCCAATGATATGTGGATACAGATGGCATCAAAGATTAGAGAAGTAGCTAGAAAAGTACTTGGGGAGTCTAAAGGACATGGACCACCCTCAAAAGAGAGATGGTGGTGGAATGAGGAAGTACAAAAGGCAGTGAAGAGAAAAAGGAAATGGTATAAGAAATTACCTAAATGTGATAATAATGAGGCATATGAACAGTACAAGATAGCAAAGAAAGAGGCAAAAGGCGATTAGCCAAGCAAGAGCACAGCCTTTGAAAAGTTATATGAGAAACTTGGAACTAAAGAAGGGGAGAAAGATATTTATAGATTAGCAAGGAGTAGAGAAAGGAAATGTCAAGATCTCAATCAAGTTAGGTGCATTAAGGATAAAGAAGGAAAAGTGTTGGTGAAAGATGAGGACATTAAAGAAAGATGGAGAAATTATTTTAATGATCTCTTTAATAATAGTCAAAATGGAAATAGCGTGAATATAGATTATAGAACAATAGAAAAGAATGTAAATTATACTAGAAGGATTAGATCTTTAGAAGTAAAGGAAGCACTTAAGAGAATGAAAGTAGTTAAAGCCTGTGGACCCGATGAAATACCAATTGAAGTGTGGAAGTATTTGAGAGATATGGGAGTGGCATGGTTAACTAAATTATTTAATAAGATTCTAAACTCAAAGAAAATGCCTGATGAATGGAGGAAGAGTATTTTAGTACCTATTTTTAAAAATAAAGGAGACATACAGAGTTGCTCAAACTATAGGGGAATTAAACTCATGAGCCATACTATGAAGTTGTGGGAGAGAGTTGTGGAGCATCGACTACGTCATGATACTTCTATCTCTCTCAATCAATTTGGTTTCATGCCTGGTCGTTCAACTATGGAAGCGATCTTTCTCATTAGAAGCTTGATGGAGAAATATAGAGATGGGAAGAAAGATCTACACATGGTTTTTATTGATTTGGAGAAGGCTTATGATAGTGTTCCAAGAGAGGTCTTATGGAATGCGTTAGAACAAAAGAGGGTATCTATTAGGTACATACAAGTATTGAAAGATATGTATGAAGGAGCAACTACTATTGTGCGCACAGTGGGAGGGGACACAAGAGATTTTCCGATCTCAATTGGATTACACCAAGGATCTGCCATAAGCCCTTACCTTTTTACATTAGTTTTAGATGAATTAAAGAAACATATACAAGAGAGTATTCCTTGGTGCATGATGTTTGCAGATGATATTATTATAATAGATGAGACACGAGAAGGAGTCAATAGAAAGCTAGAGCTTTGAAGAAGTACTCTAGAGTCAAAAGGTTTTAAGTTAAATAAAACGAAGACAGAATACATGCATTGTAAGTTCAGCGAAGGCCAAACTGGTGATAGGGAAGGAGTTAGTTTGAATGGAGTGGCACTTGTCCCAAAGTAATCACTTTAAATATCTAGGCTCGATCCTTCAAGTAGATGGGGATGTGAGGAGGATGTTAGTCATAGGATTAAAGCCGGATGGTTGAAGTGGAGGCGTGCCACGGGAGTTTTATGTGATCGTAAGATTCCCAATAAATTAAAAGGAAAATTTTACCGTCTGACCATACGACCAGGTTATGCTATATGGTAGTGAGTGTTGGGCCTTTGAAAGAGTCGTATGCATCTAAGATAAGAGTTGCAGAGATGAGAATGTTAAGGTGGATGAGTGGTCATACTAGACTAGATAAAGTCCGTAATGAAAGTATTAAAGAAAAGGTAGGAGTGGTGCCAATTGAAGATAAGTTGAGAGAAGGGAGATTGAGGTGGTTTGGTCATGTGAAGCGTAGACATACGGAGGCTCCAGTTAGACAAGTAGAACACATTAGGCTAGAGGATAGAAAGAAAAAAAGGGGTAGACCTAAATTGACTTGGAGGAGAGTAGTACAGCATGACTTAGAAGCATTACACATTTCTGAGGATTTAACCCAAAATCGTTCAGAGTGGAAAAAGCGAATCCATATAGCCGACCCCAAATTTTTGGGACAAAGGCTTAGTTGAGTTGAGTTGAGTTGAGTATATGTATTTTATGTCACATCAGTGTATTTTATATCATATCTGTATTTTTGTGCCCAAGTAACCTATAACAAACTATAATGCTGGATACACGGGAGTATACGGGTTAGATAGCCATATGTCTACCCTGTATACATCTGTCAGGTACAAGGCCAGCTGTCAAGCACAAGGCCTGCTGTCAGGCTTATAAAGCCAGAAATAAGGTTAGGCATAATGGCCAATGGGTAGGGATATAGCCTGTAGAACAATCATATCAGAAATATATTGTCAGTTCATGATTTGCTCTATAAGCAGTACTATGACGCCCCTTACCCGTCTATTGTATAGCCGAGCAAGAAGTGCCACATTCGGTGCCGGAGCACCCTATCTTGTCTTGTCATGTCTATTGTAAATTTTAATGTCATTTAAATCAAGTAATTTATGTGTATAAATTTTTTTTTTTTATATCTTATTTCTGTGGAGACCCGGACAGATCCTCCTTTGTTTTATTAGCATCTGGCGGGTTCCACTATCACCTGTTAACATATTCATAGTCATCTCACATATTTCTATATCATATTCTCTTTTATCATATCATTCACAACTATTTATGAGATCTCAAAATGAAGTGTCATATATTGCATTCATATGGAAATTCATAGATAATAA
Source organism: Hevea brasiliensis (assembly GCF_030052815.1). NCBI lineage: Eukaryota > Viridiplantae > Streptophyta > Magnoliopsida > Malpighiales > Euphorbiaceae > Hevea > Hevea brasiliensis. The sequence goes on from NC_079505.1 coordinate 17,129,027, forward strand.
ATTATAAGTTTTCATTTCAAGTCCAAAATGAAATACATCATAAACTAGTAATTACATCATGACTAAACATAATGAACCAAAATACTAGTCTATACATGGGCCCTACCAAAATACAAAAAACCAGTGAGGTGACTCTAGACAATGACAGATCTGATCAGAGCTGCACGATTGCACTCATCAGTCTTCTTCTTTGTCTTGGGGGATCTCCAGTACCTACGCAATGGAAAACCAACGCGCTAAGCATAACGCTTAGTGGTGCATAATTTATAATAACAATAATTTAATAATTTTAAATAATATATGCAACTCATAATTTCTTGGTCTTTTCCATTTTTATTGCTCTTTGGAAACAATTAACATTATCGGGATCTTTTATGATTACTTATTGTATTTTAAGTCTTAATTAATTTTTATCAGTGCCCAAGAAACCTAGAGCAAATTATAAAAGCTAGATGCACGAGTGTATACTGGTTAGACAGCCATATGTCTATCCAGTATACGTCTGTCAGGCACGAGGCCAGCTGTCGGGCATGAGACCCGCTGTCAGGCTTGTAAAGCCAAAAATAAAGTAGGCACAATGGCCAGTAAGTAGGCATATAGCCTGTAGAACAATCATACCAGACATATATTGTCAGTTTATGATTTTCTCGGTAGGCAGTACTGCTATCTGTAGTCCCTAATTGGTATACCAATTCATCCAACTAAATAAATAAGTCTAGGTATACTATGGGCAATTAAGCATTTTTAATTAATTTAGTACTATTCACTGTTACTATTTTCTAGTACTGTTCATTGGTACCATTAATTTTATATTAATAGGACATTAGTCCTAATTTACATATTCATATCATTTTTAATATTTAATTCTCCTTATGAGTATTTTAATTATCATATATAGCATTTTTCCCATGAACCTTTCTTTAGGTTCATGTTGATGTGTTATTTTTATCTAGGAATTTGACTAGGTTAGGATATCTATTTAGTCACACTTCCTTCATAACAATTGCTCCTCTATGTTTAAACTTAAATTTTAGTTTTTTGAATCACTGAATTTGGGGTTATGGAACTCAAGTTATGGTCAAAATACCAAAGGAATAGTATTTTGGGACAATTTCTGGGTTGGCAGTTTTAGTGACTAGTGCTAACAATTTGATTTAGTTAAAGGTAAAACTAGGTCAAGTGGTCTTCATGAAAAGTGTAGCCCTATGTCTAAGCTTTTCATTGATGAAATTTTAGGTCATTTGGACCTGTATAGAGAGAGTTATGACTAAATGAACACATACTGTTCATTTGGTCATTTTCTAGGTTGGCAATTTCAGTGACCTAACTTTTGCTAACAATTTGAATTGGTTAAAGGCAAAACTGGGTTAAGTGGTCTTCATGAAAAGTATAGCCCTATGTCTAAAATTTCCATTGGTGAATTTTTAGGTCATTTGGACCAGTATAGAGAGAGTTATGACTAAATGAACATGTACTATTCATTTGGTCATTTTCTGGGTTGGCAGTTTCAGTGACCCAACTTGTGCTAACAATTTGAATTGGTTAAAGGCAAAACTAGGTTAAGTGGTCCTCATGAAAAGTGTAGCCCTATGTCTAAACTTTCCATTGGTGAATTTTTAGGTTATTTGGACCAGTATAGAGAGAGTTATGACCAAATGAACACGTACTGTTCATTTGGTCATTTTCTGGGTTGGGTGCAGGGTAATCCAGATTTAGGCAGTATTTAGGTCAAGTTTTAGACAGAATTTGGACATAGTTTCTTCATAGAATATGGACTATTTTGGGTCTAGTTTCACCCCCAATTGTCCTCATACCAATTGAGGTCACACAATTTCATTTATGGCCTAAAATGTATACTGCCCTCAACAAACACAACCTGTAGAAAATAGCACTTCCAACAATTCATTTCTCCTCCAACTTCCTTGCTTCAATTTGACATTCAAGGCACTTCTAAATATCATCAACACATCTCAACAATCCCAATTGCATGGTATAATAAAAAATTACCAAAGTTAGGCCAAACCCTAACTCACAATTTCAACCTCATAAAATCTCAATGTAAATCAACTTCTAATACTTATAAATGCATCAACCAACATCATTAAATCACTTTATATACATCATAGTCATCAAAAACCATTACTCACCATGGGTACCAAAAATTCACTCCCCCCATAACTCACCTATTTCTTTTAGTTTCTTACAAATTTCACTTCATTTTAACCTTAACTCAAGGATTAATAAAGAAAGAAAGGAAGATTAGGCACTAACCTCTTGGGTAACTTGTTAAACTTCAACTTTTCTTCTTCTTTTCACTATCAATGGCTTCCTTATGGAGTGGGCTAACTTTTTAATGAAGGGGTCTATGGGTTTTGGTGAGGTGAAAGCTTAGAAAATCAAGCTTTAGGGAAGACAAAAATGGAGGGAGAGAGCTCCCATGGTGGACGGCTCAAAGAGAGGGAGAGAGAGAAGAGGGAAGAAGAAGATAGAGGCTTGGGGTTGGTGGGATTTTGTCTCTTATCTCATATATATATATATATATATATATATATATATATATATATATATATATATATATATATATATATATATATATTTGTACTTTAAATTTTAAATTGTCATAAGCTCTTTATTTTCTTTTCTTTCCCTTTTCTTTTCTCTTCTTCTTTTTCCTAATTCAAATTCATAAACTTGTAATTTTAATTTATGTTAATTATTCCATTCTCTAAATTTTAAATTTGACATTTAGGTCAAAATTCACCTCTGGGGGGTGAAATGACCAAAATGCCCTTCATAGTGCATATTGGGTTATTTTTATTATTTTTGTACCAAATAAATAAATTCTCTAAATTTTTCTTTATTTCCTCTAAATTTTTCCAATATTTTCTTAACATTTATTTCTTCAATTTATGCCTCCTTATTATAGTTTAAGTGTAGTTCCAGACATTCTGACTGTTCGAACAGACATTAGTCGTCGGAACAGTAAAATGTACGGACTACCTACGGTGAGGGCGTTACAAGTACTGCTATCTATGGTCCCTAATTGGTATACCAATCGATCCAACTATATACATATAAGCCTAGGTATACTTTGGGCAAATTAGTAATATTAAGCACTTATAGTTTTATTATTTCATGCTATATAAAGGGTTCATAACATATTGCTATTTCACTTCATGTACTACCTATGTTTTATACCATTTTCATGTCATTATAATGGGAACATAGGTCCCAAGTACTTATTCGTATAACTTATGTATTTATCACTCTCACTATTTTATGTCATGTACTATACATATTTATAGTATTATTATTTCACATATGATGGAAACATAGGTTCCAAGTATATTTTTCTATGACTTATGTGTTTAGTAAACCATTTGGTAAATTTACATTTTATGTATCAACTGATTTCAAGTCACCTTGTAGTAGGAAAATAAGTCTCACATACCCATTTCATGTAATTTAGCATGTAGTGACTTATTAGAGGTAAGTCCTTACTAAAAACAATTTAATTCAAGAATCTTTCTTTAGGTTCAGTTTTACTGTTTTAACTTTACATATCAAATTGAGTAATCACACATTTCTACTTATTTCTTTGAAATGTACATATCACTTTATAGTGGAAAAATAGGTCCCACATACCCCTTTCATGTGTTTTAGTGTTTAATGGCTTGTTAGGGTTAAATTCCTACTATAAGATAATTTATCTCATTTTCTTTGGTTTCAGTTTTTGTGTCTTACTTTTACCTATCCATATGATCAGCTTGTAGCTACTGTTTGGCCATACTTTGTTCATGGAAGTTGTTCCTCTATGTCTTATCTTTATTTTCCTTTTTGAATCATGTCAATTTGATTTTTAGAACTCAAGTTATGGTCAAATAACCATAACTGACTCATTTCCAGATTCTGGTTCCTTAACTAGGCAGCTTTTGGACTTAAAGTTTACCTCATTAATGGAACATGTTGCAGTCACTTTTAGGCATAGTGATCTTCATAGAAATTGTTGTCCTATGTCTTATGATCATTTAGAAACTTGTATCATGATTTTTCAAGTTTTGTGAAATTATTTATGGCCAATTAACTCAGCTGGACTCCTATACCCTGTGCCAACAGACCTTCAGTTCAGGTCAGTGACTGTGAGTGACTTTTTGAGGTTCTTACATTCATAATTTGAGGAAGGTTTCTAAAACAAAGTTGTATCCCTATTTCTTAGGTTTCTAGAAAGGTATGGCTCATCTTAATTGGATTTTTCTAGTGGGAGATATGACTAAAATACTGTTCTGGGGTCAAATGAAGTTTGGTCAGATTCCAGGTTTGATGTATTGATTTGTTTTAATAATTTGACCTAGTTGTCTTGATTTCTGGGTTTTGGTCACAATACCAATTTTGTAGACCTAAGTCTTATGGACATTTTTCCATAGGTTTCATTTCATTTGGGTTCTTGTAGACCAAGTTATGGTCATTTTTTCCAAAACTGGTCGGGTAAGTTTGTGTCCAGCAGTTTCTGGGCAACACAGGTCTGGACAGTTTTGTGACCCAACTTGGGCCAGCAATTTGGTTTGGTTTTTGGCATTTCTGGGTTCAGTGGTCTTCATGAAAATTGTATCCCTATATCTAAGCTTTCCAATGGTATAAAATTCTGGTCATTTGGACCAGTATAGACGGAGTTATAACCAAATAAATATGTATTGTTCATTTGGTCATTTTCTAGGTTTGGTGCAAGGTCATCCGGATTTAGGCAGTGTTTAGGTCAAGATTTGGACAGAATTTGAGCATAGTTTCTCTAATGAAAAGGGGCTATTTTGGGTCTAGTTTCACTTTCAATTTGCCTCATACCAATTGGAGTCACACACAATCAGTTATGGTTCAACAAACTCATTGGACTCATTAAGTCCCAACCTACAGAAAAATGGCACTCCCAAAATTCAATTTCCTCCAACTTCCTTACTTCAATTTGCATACATAGCACTTCAATTAGGCAACAAATAGTCTCAACCAAGTAAATCTCAACAATTACACAACAATCCTCAAATCATGTACACAAACCCTAGTTTCAAGGTTTCAAACTCAATCAATTCACTCCCTTTCACTTCTCATACATATACTTATATCAATCATCACCTTTAAACTCATTTACATCATTTGAACACATCAAAACCCAACACATTTCATGGCTGCCAAAAATAGTAATATTATGGGTTCATGGATTTCTTTTAAATTTTTTGAAATTTCTACTTATCTCAAGCCATTTTCAAGGATTAAAAGAAAAGTGAGAGAAGAAAAGCACTAACCTCTTGTGACCTAACTTCAAGTTTTCCCAAAACTTCTCTATTTCCAAATTTCTTTGCTTCAAACCTCTTTGTCTAAGTGTAGGACAAATTTTTAATGAAGGGGACTATGAGTTTGGTGGGTGAATGAAGGGAGATTCAAACTTAAAGCTTGAAGAAAAAAAATGGTGGAAGAACACACCCATGGTGCCAGCCAAAGAGAGAGATGAGAGGTGAGGAAGATGACTTGTGGTAGGTAAATTTTGTCTCTTGTGTCATATATATATGTATTTTATTGTACTTTATATTTTTTTATGTCATAAGCTTAGCTTCTTTTCTTTTCTTTTATTTTTTTCTTTTCTTTTCTTCTTTTTCCTAATTCAAATTCATAAACTTATAATTTTAATTTATGTTAATTATTTCATTATCTAAATTTTAATTTGACATTTAGGTCAAAATTCACCTCTGGGATTGAAATGATCAAAATGTCCTTCATGGTGCATATCGGGTTATTTTTATTATTTTTTGTACCAATTAATAAATTCTCTAAATTTTATTTTATTTTCTCTAAATTTTTTTTAACATCTTTAATTTCATTTTTACCTTAATAAGCCTTAAAATTGGGTCCCGAAATTATTTCCTATATTTATTAAATTTTTTTTACATTTATTTCATTAATTTAAGTCTCTTCACTATAGTTTAAGTATAGTTCTAGATATTCTGACTGTCCGAACAGACATTAGCCGTTGGAATAGTAGAATATACGGACTACCTACGGTGAGGGCGTTACAATATTAATATAAGATTGATTATTAATATCATTAATTTTTATTTATAAAGTAAATTTTGAAAGAAAAATGACATAATCTGCTTAATAATAATAATAATAATAATAATAATAATAATAATAATAATAATAATAATAATAATAATAATAATAATAATAATAATAAAAGAGAGAAGAACAGCAAGCTCAAAACAAGAAGGACTAGCTGTTGCTGCTATCCCTATTGGACTTTTGGCATTCTCAATGTCGTTGAAGCTAGCCAGCAGCGTTCCTAGCCTCCTTCAACTGCTATTGAATCCTCCCATTGCCCCAGTCAAAGCTAGCAATTGATTAAGAGGGAGCTGATTGAGATTTCCTTCCTTGGTTAGGTTTTTGGTCCAACCAACGCTAATAATCAAATCCATTTCGTTCCCTAGTCCCAACAAGCTCTAACTTGAAATTCTTTAACCTAAAATAGTGTAAGCTAAGTATGAAAGAAGACAAAGGAAGAGGGATAGCATTTCTACATGGGTGACATAGGTTGGTAGTGAAGAAGGCACCGTGTGATGGCCATCCCAAATTCTTCAGTTCAGTATTTTTGAGCTACAATTGATTTTGGATAAGTGATATCTTATTGGTAGTTTTCTCCTAAATGTTAATTAAGTGCTAATCTAATTTCATATAGATATAGAATTTGTTGGTTAAATAGTATGAGTGAACTTTAGTCCATTTTCATATTGTGAATAAGAATTTGATTAATAAAAATGAATATGTATTTTCCTAGAATCGATGAACTTTGCACTGAAATATGATATTTCATTTTATGTTAAAATATGAGAAGACAAACCAGAAATTTTGTTCATCATTGATAGCCCCATAAAATTGTGATTGTGGAAGGCAAAAGAAAGAATACTAAAAATGAAATGAATGGAGGAACATGAAATGGAGAATAGAGTGGATAAATTTGTACAATTTTATAGGCCTTGGATGAGTGTTATATTAAATTATGTTGTCTTGTTATTCAGACTCCTTGGAATAATGTAAAATTGGGGGAATGTCCAGCTTTATGCTGGAATGTTGCTGGAATTTCTTTAGAATTTTTAGGACACAATTCTTGCATACTAGGGACCTTGATAGCTTTTCACAATTTTAGCTTTATTCCTAAAATCCAATTTCTTGCTATATTTATCTAGAGGATATCTTCCTCTAGGTGTAGGTCCTAAGGACACCTTTGTCAATTAGCTTGTTCCTTTCAATTTATCTTTGCCTCCGAAAACAGGTAAGCGGATACATATATAACATGGTATTCTATTATATGTGTTAGATTTATGATCCAAAATTCTAGTTAATTTGGAAGACTTTTTCGTAATTTTAATGGGATAAATATTCCTATATAAAGTAAAACTTTTATTTTAGTGTTATTCATAAATTGAGTGTGATTCTTAATCAGATTAGGATTGAGAGACTAATACTATAAATAGAAGTATTGTGGAGAGATTAATTAGGCTTCGCAATAGAGAGTGACTTTGCCCATGGAGAGGGGCTTTTACCCATTACAAAGAGTGGCCTTACCAATTATTGAGGATTTGGCTTTGCCCATTAATGATGGGCAAGAGCTCTCTCACAAATGGACAAAAATTCATTTCTCTTGAATTCTATGTCCTTTCTCCACCTTATGCCAAAGCCTCTTTCCTTGCATGATATTGCAATTTGTCTAAAGTACTTGGTCATTTGCTCCCATAAAACTTGTTGGGGTTATGCAAGTCCCTCTAACACTGGCACAGCAAGACCTCTCCTGTCTCCAACATCACTCTCAGCTGGGGGATGATTTCTACTTCTCCTTCTACTGCCTTCTGTGACTCAGGGTCCATACCTTAACCTAAAATAACCAGAGAAAATAAATCTGCATTAGTGTCACCTCGACTCTTATGAATGCAATGCATGTTATGCGCACAATCTTATTCTATCTATCGATGCCTAGGAATGCCTAAACCGTGCTCTGATACCAAATAAATGTGACACCTCTCACCCGTCTACAGTGTAGCCGAGCTAGCCATGTCACACTCGGTGTTGGAGCACCGTACTTTATTTTACTTTATTCCTTTAATAATTTTGTTCTCATTATATTTTAAAAATCATTTATATTGACGGAGTTTCCCCCTATTTTATTACCATTTGATGTGTCTCGCTATTTACCTGTTTAAAAATTTCAACAATAATTTCTAGTAACAATCTCATTCATACACATCATAATTATCTCAGTATTTCAAATATCATTTATGTATTCCATATTACATAATCATTCCCATACAAATCCATTCTTGCTTAATTTATATATAAAAATTTTCAAACTTCATTAAGATACATGATTTACACACTAATTATATAAATTCATAATTTACATGACATACAAATTAATTACATACGAAAAAGCTAGTTTCTTAATTTACATCATATACATGTTAAGTTCAATTCCTTAGTTTGCATTACAACATAAGAAATATTTATAATATACAAAATACATTAACATGACTTATATGGGCCCTATCTACATGCATTGCTGAGGAGGTGACAACCTTATACACTTCTGAAACTTCTGCAGATCCAGACACTATAATCTCAATCTAATATCCACTGGGTTTTATCTTCAGTACCTGCGCGAAGGAAACAATCCATCGCATTAAGCATTTCTGCTTAGTGGTGCAATAATATAACAAGAAAATAAATTATACAAATAAAGATAAAAATGAAGTCTAATTTACGTAATCAAGAATTATTTTCATTTTATATGAAATTCCTAATATTAATTATCTTTTCTCATATTATATTATTCTTTGGAATCACTTTTTTCCTAAGTTTACTGTAGTGATATACAAAATACAAAATATATTAGTATATTAAATTTCTATTCATGTTATTTCAGAAGATGCAATTGCAATTATTTATTCAAATGATATCTATTTAATTAATCTTTTTGTCATTTTACTCAACATTTTCTAGGTGTTTGGATCATTTCATAATAATTAAAATTTTGGAATTTATCTAGTTCATTTCAGGTCTTTCTAATAAATAAATTTTTAAAGCTAATCTAATTTCTTTCTTATTCATTTAATTCTCATTATTCTTAACGAATTTCACTGCCCAAGTAATCTATGACAGGCTGACTAAACTGGATAAGCGGGTCCTGGGCACTGGACACCGTGGTGTCTTGGGCCGTCATACGATGGGACGTGAAATACAGAACGTCAACCATGTATGTAATCAATATGGCTAAAAAGCCATGGTAACGAATGATCGGGCATACAAGCCATAAATACAGGCATAAAATCTTACACAGTACTGCTCAAATAATCCCCTATTGGCATGTCAATCTATCCAATCTGACACACGTGTCTAGGCAATACATGGGCACATTAGTACCATTAAGTGTTAATATATTTTATTATTTCATTATATTTTATATTTATATGTTATAGCATTTTAATTCTATTCCTAGTGGATACACAATGCCTAATTTCATATTCACATGATGCATATATTTATAAATTTCATTCGTATGAATCATAATTTACTAACCACATAATTTACTAACCTAATATATTCCATGGAGGTGGTTCGGCCAACTGTAGAAAATGGAAGAAGATAAGTGAATTTTGGGTTTATTTATCTCCTTTTAGCCTTTTTATGAGTGCTTGTTGGATAGTGATTGGCTAACAAATTTTTATTACATCATGCTTACATGTGCATGATGTCATAATTCTAATTAAATTTTATTTTCTTTTCTTTTCTTTTCTTCTTTCTTTCACTCATTTTTAATTAAATTTTTAGCAATATTTATTCATATTTTAAGACATGGATCTCACTTACTTAAATGGACAAGTTGGTAAAAATTCATCTCTGAAGGTAAAATGACCAAAATGCCCTTCGTTTTGCTTATCGAGTTAAATTTGTTTATACCGATTGATAACATTTTCTTAGCGTTTTCTTGGCATTCTTTTGTCATCGAAACCTCAATAACCCTTCTCTTGAGTCCCAAAAATTATTTCACAGGGTTTTCCATGGGTCTAAGTTGTTAACTATCTTCACAGTCGCTTCCTATAAGGTCACCCATTGCCGTAGCTCCGGCTCGTTTAACTTCTTTGCATTTCATTTCCTTAATTTTTCTTGTCATTATTTGGGTTATTTATGACTACTCACTCTAATTTAAATATAGTTCCAGACATTCTGGCTGTCCGGACAGACATTGGTCATCGGAACAGTAGAACGTACGAACTATCTAAAGTGAGGATGTCACAAATATATTTACTTTGAGTAGTTTGATGTAAATGTTCTCTTGGGTGTCATTGGATTAATGAGTAATATAGTTTGAACTTGTAATGATGATTATTTTATGAATAGTAGATGATAGCATGCTCATGGATATCGCCCTTTATGGAAAGGGTAAATCACGTTAATATTGTGTTTTACATGTTTGCTTTATTCTTTTGCAATTTATACGTTTCTGCGATGCACAATAATATGCATATTTATGCTATTTTCTTATGTAAAAATGGGAATCGATAATTGTACTTATGTGTTCTTTAAATAAATAAAATAAGATTTAGAATTATAGCAGAATAAATGGCCGAATACATTTCATATATACACTGATGGATAGCACCTTGATGATGGGTGATTTGCATTTCAACACAGTATATTTATACTGTCTTTGGGATAGCATATGATAGATATAGAGCCTATGGGGTGCATATCAAGTGGCCGCTCTTTAAAGGTAGTTCTACAAATGTGTATGACTAACAGTTTTATTACTTTTTAGCTAGAAAAATCATCATAGACCCTAAGATGCCAATATTGCTCTCAGACTACAATATATTTTTTTTTTTTTGGTTTGGCACCTAAGATGCTAATATTATTTTTAGGAAGTATGTTATAAGTGTATGTGGATGTTGTAGATTTTATGACACTTCAGCAATATCATTATGGCATAAATTTTATTTTAGCTTAATTATGTGACTTTAAGATTATTGATATTTATTCAGATGACCTATTTTAGCTTACCATATGGTATTATTAAATACTAAAGTCTTGTTTATTCCTCCTTTATTATTTATTTATCCGTTTGTTAAGCTTATACTCATTATTTTATTTTTAATATTTCAAATTCTTTTGGTGATCCCAATCTAGCAATCCTTACTTTCATAGCTTGTCCTTTCTTCACTTCATTAACTCTCTGTCAAGATAACATAGAAAGTAGTTTGTGAATCTTTTTGGTACTATTTTGTATATTTATATATGTATGTTTAGGTTGATTGATTATGGTTTCTTTATATTTATATATGTATGTTTAGGTTGATTGATTATGGTTTCTTTTTAATCTTGATATTCTTGGTTGCTTGATAGCCGTTCCTGGTATTTGATAGTTATGTCAGACAGATATTACTCAAAATTATCTTAGGTTTAATTAGTCATGTTTTGAGGAGAATCTCTGTCAGTTTTTTAAGTTGCATCCGTCTCTATAGTTTATAACTAGATGTGACAAAAATATAATATATTATATTATACTTTTTCTAAATTTAAATAGAAATATTGTGAAATGTAATTGTTATAATAAGCACACAAATCTAAGGCATACACACAAATCACACAATATAGAAAAGAGAAGAAGAATAATATAGGATTTGACATGGTTCAACTGTAAGGTCTATGTCTACGGGCAAAACAAAAAAAAAAGGTTCCACTATGAAGAAAAAAAAAAAGGCAAGATACAATTACTCAGAACTCTTAAACTCTAACCCCAGTGTGTTTTCTGAATATCTCACAACTCTACCGCAAAGGGCAGAATAATGCAATATTGGCCCATGCCCTCTGCTACCATCACAGATCTCGCTTTTTATCACAATTAGGTCGCAGCGCGAATCTTTCGGGTTGGGCCACAATTCTGGTCCATGAAAACATATCCAAAATTCAAGCCACATAAAAATAATAATTCTTCCCCTTGACTTGAATTCCCTCCATCATCAACAAAATAACCATAAACACTCTGTCTTGCCATATGCCTTTGCAAGAGCACTACTGAGCACTATAAATACCAGCCAAGTCTAGGTAATGCCTAAACTTGCTGACTGTGACTCCCTTGGTAATCATATCTGCTACATTATCACGTGTAGAGACTTTCTGCATAGCTATAGTCCCCTGATATACAATATTCTGAATGAAATGATATCTGACATCAATGTGCTTAGTTTGCTTATGGTACATCTGATTCTTTGTGAGATGTATTGCACTTTGGCTGTCACAAAACACTATGAGCTTATTCTATATCAAGCCAAGATCACCCACCAAATCCTGTAACCAAAAGGCTTCCTTTACTGCCTCTGCTAAAGCCATATATTCAGCCTCTGTGGTAGACAAAGCAACTGTAGCTTGCAATGTTGCCTTCCAACTGATAGTACTTCTAAAGAGAGTAAACAAATAACCTGTCAGAGATCTCCTCTTGTCTAACTCTCCCACAAAATCTGAATCCACATAGCCAATAATTAAATCACTCATCTTGGCCCTGTCAAATGTCAGACCAACATCTGCAGTACCCTTCAAATACCTTAGAATCTATTTCATTGCCTGCCAATGCTTTTTCCTATGTCACGCCATGTATCTACTCATAACACTAACTGCAAGTGAAATGTCAGGTCGGGTGCAAACCATAGCATACATGATGCTACCAACAGCACTCGAACAAGGAACATTGGACATATGCTCCATCTCCTTATCTATTTTTGTGACACCCCTTACCCGTGTACAGTATACCCGAGTAAGTAATGCCACACGGTGTACAGGCATACTCTAATATACCTTACTTAATTTGTGTCATGCTTTTAAAGTTAATCTATGAAATATGATTTATTTTAACTATTTATCAAAAGTATTATTCATTTGAGGTTCCGAAGATTTTAAGGAAAATCCGGCGGAGTACCGGCTAAAAATGGAGAAAACAGTTCTTCGGAACCTGTTAAAAACACTTCCAATATACTATTTCATTCATTCTCAACTCCAATATCATCAATAAAACTCAATATCAGTATCTCAATAATTTGTCAATTTCAGGTCTCAACTACCTTTTCATTTCTCAAATCATCCCTTTCTCAGGGTTCTCATATATAAACAACCATTAAATGCTCAATTTAATACCATACATGACCATAAATCTTTATTATTTACATGAACCTCAAAATACATTACATAAATCCCAAATACATATGAGAAAATAAAAAGTTAATTACCATTTCAAAGTGTAACCCACACAAGCAGAAAATTTCAGTTTTGGTGAGTCAACTTTACTGTTCTATTGGACACTGTTACTGTTGGAATTTGAAGAAATGTAAAACATGAAAGTTGTTCCTTATTTTGTCTAGTTGAATTTTCTTTTTTGAATCACTCCATTTGGAGTTTTGTAGCTCCAGATATGGCTCAAATCCGTGAGGTGATATGGGTTCGAATCCTAGCTCTGCAGGGCGAAGGGATTGAACTCCACCAAAGCGGACAGTACCGATTTGAGTTGCATCGTCGGCCTCTAGAGGGGTACGCCGGCAAGATGGCCACCCATAGAGGGGCTTGAGCTGGGGCCCACTAAGCGGGGGTGTGACAATTTTTGGTGAAATATTTGCAGATAACTTAAAATGGGCGGCAAATGGAATAGTCACAGGCTTAGCATTATTCACGTTGAAACGCTTAAGCACTTTCTCAACATATGGCTGCTGAGACAAGAAAAGCTTCCCAACACTTCTATCCCTGGTAATTTTCATTTTCAAAATCTTCTTTGCAGCACCTAGATCCTTCATCTTAAACTCATCACTTAACTACTTTTTTAGAATATTAATTTGTGACATACTTTTAGTAGCAATCAGCATGTCATCCACATACAATAGTAAATAAATAAAGGAATCATCTGAAAGCTTCCTATGATACACATAACTGTCATATGAATTATGAATAAAGCCATTATAAACCATGAATATATCAAATCTTTTGTACCATTTCCTAAGGGACTGTTTCAAACCATATAAAGACTTCTTGAGCAAGCAAACTAGGTTGTCTATACTTGGAGTGACAAATCACTTAGGCTGACTAATATAAATTTTCTCCTCTAGCTCACCATGCAAAAATGCTATCTTCACATCTAGTTGCTCAAGCTCTAGGTTATGAAGAGCAAGACCTGATAGAACTATACTTCACAACGAGTGAAAACACTTCATTAAAGTCAATTCCCTCCCTTTGAGTAAAGTCTTTTGCTACCAACCGTGCCTTATATCGAGGTGCTTCAACCCCTAGAGTGCCTTCCTTTTTCTTGAACACCCATTGCAACCTACCACTTTTTGCCCCTTAGGCAATGTTACAAGCTCCCAAGTTTGATTCTTGTGAAGAGATTCAATTTCTTCACCCATGGCACCGACCCACTGATTTGCATCTGAATAAGAAATAGCTTCTTTATAATTGTTAGGTTCATGCACATCAACTATCTCAACAACTGACAAGGCAAACATAACTAAATCTGCATATGCATATCTCCATAGTGGTCTAATTTGTCTTCTCTTCCTACTAGTTGCAATGCTATATGATTCCTATTGTTGTTGCTCAGATGCATCCTCTTATTGATCACAATCTTGCACCTCATCCTCTGAATCACTAGACTAAACTGTTAAAGTATCAATGTCAAGCTCCACCTATTCTCTGAAACCATGATCTGATTTTGCTATTGACTTCTTCCTCTGACTATCCAATAAAGCAGACTTATTAAATGTCACATCCCTGCAAATAATTAATCTTGGAGACTTTAGATCACTGCACCACAACCTGTAGCCCTTCACTCCAAATGCATACCCTAAAAATATGCATTTTCTTGCCCTCGACTCAAGCTTACCATCCCTCACATGAGCATAAGCAAGGCAACCAAACGCTCTCAGCTGAGAGTAATCAGCAGGTGAACCGGACCAGATCTCAAAAGGAGTTTTACACTCAATAACTGTAGATGTAGATCTATTAACCAAGAAACAGGCTGTATTAATTACTTCAGCCCATAAATTCTTTCCCAATCTTGAATGTGAAAGCATGCTTCGTGCTTTGTCACAAAGCATTTTGTTCATGCGTTCTGCAATACCATTCTATTGTGGTGTTCTTGTACAAGTGCGATGTCTCACTATACCTTCATTGCTATAGGATGCATCGACCTCATGATTGCAAAATTCCAACCCATTATCAGTTCTAAGACGTTTGACCTTCTTTTCTGTCTGCTTCTCAATCATCGTCTTCCACTTTACAAAGGTTGAAAATTCCTTATCTTTTATTTTCAGAAAGTACACCCATACCATTTGAGAGTAATCATCAATCAAAGTCATGAAGTACCTAGCACTGCTCTTGGAAGGGATTTTGTTGGGACCCCATAGATCTGAGTGGATATAATTTACCGTTCCTCTATTTTTATGCATTGCCTTTTTGTCAAACTTCACTCTAGTCTGTTTGCCAAACACACAGTGTTTACAAAAGTCCATAGATTTATTTTCTGCCCATCCAAAAAATCTCACTTACTCAACATAGATAACCCTCTTTCCCTCATATGACCAAGATGCAGATGCCACAATTGAGTCTGATTTTGATTATTGCTTTCGGATGCTACTGCAGCTTCCCCTAAAACTGTACTGCTCTAAAGAAAATATAATCTTGAAACTAAACTGCTCTTCATGAATACCATAGAGCCCTTGCACACTTTGAGAACTCCATTCTCTGCATGGTATCTGAATCCATGAGAGTCAAATGTCCCAAGAGAAATCAGGTTTGTCTTTAGTCCTGGAACATGCCAACACTCTATAGTTCTAACAATGCCATCAAACATCATCAATCTGATGTTACCAATTCCTTCCACAAATAATGCACGATCATTATCCAAAAACACCTTGCCACTCATCTGTTTGTAAGTGACAAATCAATTTCTATGTGGACACATGTTATAAGTAGCACCAGTATCAAGAATCCAGAAATTCTGCCCATGATCTGAACTCACGGATAGAATTTCCCCAGCGCTGTCATCGCAATCAGAATAGATAAACCTTTCAACCGCATATGCAGAAATTTCTAGTTGCTTTCCTTTTTTATTTTTCAACTCGAGAAAGTCTCTCCTATAGTGTCCTTGCTCCCCGCACTCAAAATAGTTAGCTTTTTTCATTATTGACTTAGATTTGGCCTTAGATTTCTTCCTGCTAAAAGAATCCTCTCTTGAATATGTTCTTCTCCTACTCACCAAACCTTTCCCCTCAAATCTTTCTCTATTATCTAGAAAATTCTTTTTCAACTCCTTCAATTTTAGAGAATTACTGACATCGTCTAGTAAAATACTGTATTCCATACAATAGAGTATTAACAAAAGTCTCATAGGAGGGTGGCAAAGAACATAACACAATAAGGGCCTAATCTTCATTATCAATATCAATATCAATATTCTTCAAGTCCATAATGATTGAATTAAATTCATACAGGTGTTCTTTAATGGGTGTACCTTCACTCATTCTCAGATTGTAAAGTCTTCAAATATAGGTAGTTGGTCAGCAATTTAGCAGAATACAACTCCTCTAATTTCTTCCATGCCGCAGATGCTGAGTTTCACCAGCAATCTCGCGTAGGATATTATTAGTTATGCTCAGATCAGCCTTCTCCACCTCTTTCATACTTTCTGGAAAGTTATCCTCGATTAACTGTTCCTCGTACACCATAACCATGTCATTCTCTTCAAAGGAGTGATCGACACGAAGATCGCCGTGGCACTTGATTAGCTCGTACGAATCAGGCCGAATGTTATATTCTTGGCTAAACAATTGCAGATCGGATTCTCGAAGAACCAACGGTAGCTCGTCTATAGGGAGAGTCTCTCTCCCTGAAGAAGGTGCGAGCCTTGATGGTATGACCCGCCCCCGAGTTAGAGCGGAGGCCCTGGGAGGTTCTTGTTGAACGCTTGGCCCGACTGCCTCTTCTTCATCAGACGATGACCACGAGAACTGAATGGAAGGAGGGCTCGCAGCTCTCTGACTTTCGGCACCACTCATTTTCAAAAGAAACAAAGAATTTAAACTAAAAAGAGGATCAAAGCCCTTACCGGAGTCTGATCGGCGTCAGAAGAACTTGAGAAAACGAGAGAACTTCGAAGTTGTGAGCAGGGGATTGAAAATGGAATGAGAGAACAACTGGCTAACCCTCCCACCCCTATTTATACTAGTCCGAGCATTTAATGCTCGCGAGGTTCTAGGCAGCGCATCGATTGGTGGGACTCGACAGCTGTTCTGACACTTCTCTCAAATATCCGAATGTTCTGAGATCGGTTAATTGGAGATCGGCATAATAAGTTAAATATTTTCAATAAAGGATCAGTTAAGTGTCATTCAGGTAAAGAACCAGATCGGATAATCACATTAGAGATCGAAAAATAATCAATGCAAAAATAATAAGATGATAACCGATAAAATAAAGTCTTTATTTTCAAAAGATCGGATTACATCATTTGGGCGATCTCTAGGGATCGGATTACACTAAAATTGGATCACATCATTTCTGAGATCTCTAGAGATCGGATTGCATTGAAAATAAAATACATCATTTGGGCGATCTCTAGGGATCGGATTATAATAAAGGTCTAATTACATCATTTGGGCGATCTCTAGAGATCTGATTACATTGAAGGATTACATCATTTGGGCGATCTCTAGAGACCGGTGGAACATCCTATCTAAAGGACCTATGTCAAAGCCTAGTCTCGTGGCTGAATCAAAAGAGGTGTTTGATCAGGAGACCGGCTATTGACATCGGATAGATGTACAGCTCAGATGGGGTGACTATGACTCCCATGAAGATGAGAGACATCGTCACCGATGTTACCACTCGAAACCGACCCGCTGTCGGAACACCCAATGTGGAGGAAAGACGCTGTCGGAACACCCAATGTGGTAAGAAGCCGAATAAACTCAGATGAGCGACTCGAGACCGGCACGATCAAGCTCCGCAATCCAGATCGGTCAATTGATCCAGTTCTCTCACCGTCATCAGACAAGGTTATTCGATCACCGGGATCGTAAATTTTCAGTCGGTGAGTAAAAAGGTCCATCGGAAAGGGATCAAAAGCCACGCCTTAGCCAATTATCATAGAACGCTTAAAACAAGTAAGAAGGAAGAGAGGAGAATCAGATGAAGGAAATGTCTCTGTTGTCAGGGGTATATAGCGTGGGTAAACGAGCATTTATTGCTAAGCAGAAAACGAAGCGGACGCTTCGGGAATCGAGGGACAATTAATGCTTTGACCAGACCGGACCTGAAGAAGGGAAAAGATCGGAATAGTAGATCGGAAGGTGGGAGACCAGCATGAAAAGGTCGGAAAGAACATGTGAAAGAGATCAGAAAGAGGAGGGATCGGTAGGCAAAAAGAATAAGACAAATCCCAATAACCGTCGTCAGAATCAGAGCCGAGGTAGTTAAGGCGTTGCAAACGAGATCTCCACCGCACGCCTAAGAATCGCCCGCAATGCTGACAGGTGCCAGGGTATGTCATGACAGTCCTGTACATTCCAATCTCCACCGTTGATCCCACTTGTAAGGACAAACCCGGAACCCTTAGATCAAGAGAGAAGACGACAATACCAGCGTCTTTCGCTCTTAGCCCTCAGATCGTTCCGGACAAGGAAATTTGGACCGTCAGATGGAAAGAAGAAAAGGACAAATATTATGAAGAGTGATCTCAACCATTCATTTTGATTCTCTTTAATTCCTGAACCTCCGATCATGTCCTTCGAAATCTTGACCCTCCATCTCCCTCAAAATAAATCCTGACCCTTCACGAAGAGCACCCGATTCCTATAAATACCTGCATAAAAACTGTTCAAGGGACGGACGGAAAAATAGACAAGAGGTTGTTATTATAACAGAGGAACTCACGAAAGTTCATTTAGTTTGTTACTGCTACTTAGAAGTGTCGATTAAAAGACTTTTGAAACTAGTTTTCTCAAGTGTTTTCTTGAAGAGATTCGAATCTGAACTCTACATTTCGGTTTGTTCATTATCCGTCATACTCTCACTTTCTGCCTTTTATCATCTCTGTTTTCACTGTCCAAGCTCAACTTCATATCACTCGGTTCTTTCTATCTTGATCTGATCGCATTTTAGCTAAGTACCCTCCAATTCACGAAGAACACCACCCTCAGGCCAATCAATCCGTTGCCTTATCACCATTCGACACCCCATAGTTATTTCAATAAAATTGGCTCCTTACAGGTAAGAGCTCAGTTTTATTAAGTGCCTATATTTACTTTCCGCATTTTCTTTGTTCTTCTTACATCTGTGACTTTCTTCAAGATTACTTTTGCACAAACGATCCCTAAAGAATGACACTCCCAAATCATCTCTTTAGTGATCAGTTCATTTTTATTAATCTTTATCATTTCTGAAAGCAAGTTTTCTAACTCCTAGTAGTATGTAAATGGTTGGGTAAACGTAGGTAACTGCAACTTAGAGGTCTCTTTTAAAAGAAAAAATATGAATAACACGTCAGGAAGATAGCCAAACTATTAGGTGGCGTGACAATTCGACAAGATGTCATAAAGCGAAATAGAACCAAAGTAAACAAAACAGAATAGATCGGATGTTAATAGATATTGGTAAAATGACTACATGAAAAGGTCAGTGAATCAAGTCTAGTGTTCCCCGTTCAGCCACAGGGTATCCAGAAACCTTATCCCCAGCATTTTTGAATGCCAGAATTCTTAGTTTTAGGTTTTTAGGACCTGTAGCTGTGGTTAAATTTTTAAAGGTCGGAAAAGTCTTTGTCTGAGTCCCGTCAAAATAGAAGAGGTCGGAAGAGTCCTTATCCTATCCTTGCCTAAAAGTTTTAAATCAACAGTTAAAGGAGATCAGAGGAGAGTTCTTATCTGGTCTCCAACCCGAAATCCCAATAAAAGAAGATCGGAGGAGAGTTCTTATCCGGTCTCCAATCCAAAAATCTCAATACTCTTAAAGGAGATCGGAGGAGGGTTCTTATCCGGTTTCCAATCCAAAATTTTGATGAACCATTAAAGGAGATCGGAGGAGAGTTCTTATCCGATCTCCGATCCAAAATTTTTAATACATATTTAAAGGGATCGGAGGAGAGTTCTTATCCGGTCTCCAATTCAAAACTCCAATAAATATTCAAAAGAGATCGGAGGAGAGTTCTTATCCGATCTCCAAATCAAATTTTAATAAATATGCAGAATAATCTCGCAAACAAAAGACATAACTCAACTTCAACTCACTAAGGTTGTCTCATTTACTTATGTATCTGGGTAATCCAAATGGTGAGAAAGCAAATATTCCCCTATATCAGAAGGGTAACATATTCATTCGAGCCTTCCTAACTATCAAATTTGAAAGTGTAAAGTTAAATCTACTTACCCTTGTTAAGGGACGAGGTGAGGTGCCTAACACCTTCCCCACCCGTTTACGGACCCCGAACCAAGAATCTCTGTCTTGAAGTGGTTTCATTTTTAATTTATTTCCCCAAATGGTTTTCTTTAGTTTCCCTCAAAACTAAGGTGGCGACTCCTCACTCTTTCCCACTTCGGTGAGTGATCGTCCAGGCGACCGCAAAATCCCATTGCGACAGCTTGGCGACTCCGCTGGGGACGTTGTACCCCGGTCTAGTGGTCCAAAAGTAGATTTAATTTTGTCCGATCAAATTATAGTTAGATAGGCTCATTCGGCGATGTTGTATGCGTTAATTATTATTGCTGCTAACTATTTTGTTTGTTTTACCTGTCCTATTCCTTACAGTGCTCTTCCTTTCAAAAAAAGGGAAAAAAGGGAAAAATGGAAAAACAAAATCCCCCTAAATTGGGAAGAGGTAAAGGTGTCCCTTCACACACTGAACACTCACACAATGTCCTCACACACTATGGTCCTAACCCGGGCTTTCTTACCCTTTTAGGAAAGTAGGAGGGGGTCATGTAGCGGTACCCGTGGGTTTTACCCCGTTAGTATCCGTGAAGGCTTCTGCTCAAATTGAAACTCGTTCTATTCACCGTGATACCCGTGGAATTTTCCCGATAATATCATGGGGGTAGAATGGGGCTCTACTGTTTACAGTAGGGGCAATTTGGGAACCTGTGGCTTTTAGAAAGTTAGATCCTGAGCTAAACTATCACAATAGTTGAAAGCCGTAGTGAACTACCTTATAAGATAGAACTATCCAGATAGGTAGCACTCACCCGGTATTAGGAGTCTCCCTACTATAGGACAAAAGGGGCATACTTACTCTTACCCTATTCTGCTTTAATTTCCTTTTGTTCATTTTTTTTTAGGGTAATCTTGAATCCTACTAGAACACCTACACATTTTCCTACTTTGATAAATGTGTACGTGTCACCTCAACAAAGATGATTCAAAATTACCCCAATTTGTCTTACTAACGAATTTTCCCGCAGGCATTACCAAACCAAGAGTCTGTAAAAGGATAGGCATCATTTTTATCATGGCATCCTCGAGTCAGTCGGCAGAAGAGGCTCAGCAGGCTAAACTTTGGTCCAAATCAGCTCATAGGTCGGTACCCTCGCAAAATGATGTTTCCGAGGCACACGCTAGCTCAATACCTTCACTAGATCTGGATAAAATAGAGGTCAGAATGAACAACCTCGAGGGTCTGTCTAATGGATGGAGGTCGCTTCCCGATCAGGTCAAGGTACGATTTGAAGAGAAGTATGGGAGGATTGCAACCTTAATGCAAGTCAAGGTCCAAATCCCGGCATTAAAAGCCATGTTGTCGGTTTGGAATCCTAAGTACGGGGTATTCTCTTTCAATGACATTGATACGGTCCCCACTATGGAAGAGTATCAGGCATTGCTGGGGATCCCATACTCATTGCAGAACCGGATCTACTTACACCTCGAGCATAGGCAGACCTGGAAACGGTTGGCACATATGTTGGGTTCTCCCCCAGAAGAAGTAAAGTCCAAAGAAACTGCCAAGGGAAAAACACATGGTTGGTATTGGACATATCTCCAGAAATGTTTAGATCAATGCCTCCAAGAGAAACAGTGGGACCGGGCTTCAGTAGCTCTCGCTTTGGGAATCTACGGTCTGATTCTGTTCCCGGGGCCATTGGGGATCATCACTTGCGGACAAATGGAGGTATTTTGGACAATAGAAAGGCAGGATCAATCCGATACCAGCAATTCTTGCGAAACCTTGTTAACCCTAACTTACCGCATAACAGGGAAAGGGTCCATTAAGTGTTGCTCTCGGTTGTTATACCTCGGACTATCACACATGTGTCCCGAGGTGACAAAAGGATTGACTTGGTACGTTGACCATCCTCCAATTGAGAAGATTATCCGGTTAGTGATGTGCCCAAAGTATGAAAAACAGTGGTGGGAACGGATTTTGAGTTTCAATAGCCATGATTATCGTTGGAGGAAGTCGTGGACGCGTCAAGCCAACCCGTTTTGATCTGCATGGGGTATTCATCGGTGTCCTCGATCGAGTAACCGGATACACAAGTTACACTCGGCATTGGTAGTGAGGCGATTCGGCTCAACACACCATGATCAACATTGAAGAATACCACCAAGGTCGCTTCTACCACGAGCTCAAAGGAGAAGAAGGGTTGAAAAAGGCTCGCAAATCTTGGGAAAACGTCACTCTGATGGAGAGATCGCCTAAAGGCCCAAGCACCTCGGGCGATTATCTTAAATGGAGGGCTGACAGGGACCGAGAACATTCAACTGTGAAATTCGAAGACAGCAACCCGCTCCGAGATGTCCTATTAGAAGAAACGAATGGCCATCTGGATGACTCACTACGAGAGGCTAATACTGAGAACTCACAATCATAGAACAAATAAAACAATCAAGGACCAACAGCAGAAACTTAAAAGAAGAGTAAGAAGACTTAAGGAAGAGGTAAGGGCCGAAAGGATGGGGTTCGAGGAGCAAGAGGTACAGTGGGAAAGGGAAAGAGACTCTCTCCAAGCTGAGGTAAAAGAAGCGAAAGTACAGAATAGTAAGTTTCAGGAAAAGATGAAATACCAAGAGGTACTCGTCGAAGAATATAAGCAAGAAAGTAAGAAGAAGAAGCTCGAATTGAAAGGACAGGCACAACTCATCGACGATATCTTGAAAGAGTGTGCTAAGGAAAGAAAGGAAAGGGAAAAACAAACTGCTCTCTATCAAGAGTTGAAAGAGAATGTGGACCAGCTGGAAAGAACGATAGCACGGGGAAAACAAGAATTATTACCTGAATCCGAGTACGCTCTGAAAGCATTCGACCCTGCCAAGCAAGAAGAAAGGTTATATGAGTATCTCAGAAAATGTCATCTTATTATAAAGAACCTTCCAGAGCCTAGGCCAATGTAAAAGATACGATGTACAAATTACTCAGTTAATGAAGTGATTTTTGGACCATTGTTTAGCAAAATTTGTGAATGAATAGTATGACTCCCGTAGGAACTTCCTCGCTAGGGTTATGTGAAAAATTGAAATGCGCTATATGGACAGGTATCATAAATGCGCATTCAATCCCGTCATTCGCAGTCAGACTATCGAACGATGCCATGATAAAGTTGATGCAATTATCCTTTTTGCAGATTCCCAACCTGGCTCTCAAATGCCACTGTATCCTTCGTCCGCACTGTAACTTTTAGTTTCTTTGCAAAATTTAAAATTCATTTAAATTTTTTTACCCTTACAGGAAATCAATATTGCTTCTAACAACGCAAGTCTGACCAAGCACACGGTTCAACCCCAGCGAGTGTACTTAACAAGATCTCGAACAAGAAGACTAATGGAAGACCAGGAACAAGTACAGAACCTACAGGGGCAAGTGTCTGAACTAAAAGACCAGGTTTCAGAACTTATGAAGATGATGAGGGAGATGTCCCAAAATAGGCCCACTGCACCCTAACCTACCATTACCTCCCCACCTCCTACAACGGTTGATTCTCACTACGCTCAACCTCCTTCACTTTCCGACCATCAATCCGGACCGATACCATCACAATCCGGTGACCATAAATAATGACCTACCTTTCTCCTATTACCCGGCTATCTCAAATGCCGAAGCTCACCCTTCAATCCCGATCCCTCCAGTTTACTCCACCCCTCAGCTCCCAGTTGGAGGAGCGTATCATACGGTGGAAGGAGAACATAGGGCGAGAGAAAACGAGAAACTATCGGCTCTAGAAGAAAGACTGAGGGCAATAGAGGGGCTGAACATGTATGGTTCAGTCGATGTGTCGTCACTGAGATTGGTGCCAGATGTGGTGGTACCACCCAAATTCAAGGTTCCGGATTTCGACAAGTACACCGGAAACTCAGATCCCCGCATCCACCTGGCAACCTACATTGCCAAAATGTCTGCCTTAACAGAAGACGATAGACTTCTCATTCACTTCTTTCACGAGAGCCTCTCCGGAGCAGCTCTGAGATGGTGCATACAATTGGACAGGAGCAAGCTGCACTCCTGGAAGGATTTAGCCGATACCTTTCTAAAGCAGTACAAATTCAATTGTGATGCGGCACCCACAAGGAGGGACCTCCAGAACCTGGTACAGAAAGACCGGGAAGGTTTCAAGCAGTATGCCCAACGATGGAGGGAGAAGGCTGCAGAAGTATATCCTCCGGTGACCGACAATGAACTCTGCTCCCTATTCATCGAAACATTGAAGGCTCCCTACTTCAACCTGATGATTGGAAATACCTCCAACAGCTTCTCAGATATCATCCAAGCTGGTGAGAGAATTGAAGCTAATCTGAGAATAGGAAGACTACAGGAGTTGGCTGAGAACCCTGTGAAGAAGACTGCCAGCTTTGGCAAGAAGAAGGAGGGTGATGTACACTCTATCACCCGTCAGAATAATTACTCCCAGTTTCCCCAAAATAATTACCGGCCATATCCTTCTTCTCATGGCCAAACCATCGCCAACATTCCACCTCCTTTCCCTAATTATCCGCAACCACGCCCACAATATCCCCCACCTACAAATTTTCAACCAAGACCACCTCCTCCTCCCATTCAACCAAGACCACCACAAAACAACCCGAGACCTCCAAGGAACCCTGATCCACCTCTTCCCCTCCCTCTCAGTGAAATATACCGATACCTTGTCGGTATAAACCAAATCGCACTCAGCCCCTTAGACCCAATCCAGCCCGCCATATCCTGTGGTATGATGCCACTGCCCGTTGTGAGTATCATGGAGGAGCACAAGGGCATTCAACCGACAACTGCGGGGCACTCAGAGGGAGAGTGCACGCTTTAATCCGAAACGGGTGGTTGAAGATTGAGGGAAATGGTTCCCTCCCCAATGTCACCTCAAACCCACTACCTAACCATAATGCGGGCAGTGGTGTAAATATGATAGAGTCTAAGGGAGAGGGATCAACACCAGAAATGGATAAGCTGGTTCCATACTTTGAGGAGATTTTTGCTGTAGCAACGAGGGAAGGCTACCTTTGCCCTCAGGTAGCGGGATTCGAAGAAAGTACGGGGTGTCCTTACCATGGAGGGGCAGCTGACCATGAGTTGCGAGATTGTAAGGGGTTCAGGCAAGAGGTCCGGAACTTATTGTCTCTCAAGGTTCTGAGATATCAGAAGAGGTCAAAGACGGAAGAGGGAGTGAACACCACTAGGTTCAGCCAAACTGCTTCTACCTCCAAGCCCAGAATCACCTTCTCACCCCCGGTAGCCTCACCGCCAGTAACGGTTATCCAAACTCCACCCCAGCTCCCCATCACCAATACTCACGCTGTCCCTTGGAACTATAACTTCCAAGTTTTCACTCAGATGCGCTACAAGACATCCACTCCCAGTCTCGCCTCACCTCCGGCACCACCAAAACCATGTTTCGCTCCTCACGAGCATTTCAGAATAACTTATGCTGGACCTACCAGCAACATTACTCCCCAAACCAATTCTCGGCCCGTTATCGCAACAAAGTCCTCTCCACCTGAGAAAGAAGTTGAGTTTATAACTCGAAGTGGGAGGTGTTACGGGAACGAAGAAAGAGAAAAGAGGAAAGGGAAAGTAAAAATGGGAGAGTCATCAAAAATACGTAAGAGGAGGTTGAGAAAGCAGGGAAGTAGAACTCATCGAACATAAAGAAGAGGAAGAACTACTGCTCCAAATAATGAAACAGAGTGAGTATGATGTAGTGGAGCAATTGAGGAAGACACCTGCCCGAATTTCACTGGTATCACTGATCCTGAGCTCTGAAGTCCACCGACAAGCCTTGCAGAAAATCCTGGATCAAGCCTTTGTGAACCCCGACATCACACCGGGACAGTTTGAGAAGATAGTAGAACAAATCCAGGCTTCCAACTTTGTAGCCTTTTCTGAAGAGGAGATAGATCCCGCAGGCTTAGGGCACAATAAAGCTCTGCATGTAACTGTGAAGTGCAAGGGTTGTATAGTGGCCAAAGTTCTCATCGATAACGGATCGGCCCTTAATGTACTGCCTAGCGCAACCTTAGCCAGGCTACCGGTCGACCAATAGCATATACGTCAGAGCGCGATGGTGGTAAGAGCCTTTGACGGTACAAGGAGAGAAGTACTGGGAGACATTGACTTGCCAATCCAAGTCGGTGCATGTACCTTCAACATCACGTTCCAGGTGATGAACATTGAGCCGGTTTACACTATGCTGTTGGGAAGGCCGTGGATCCATTCTACGAGTGCTGTTCCTTCAACTTTGCACCAGAAGATCAAGTACATTAAGGACGGCAAAATCATCACTGTAAGGGGTGAAGAAGCCATATTGGTTACCAAGCCGCAATCACTTCCTTATGTGGAAGCGGCCGAGGAGTCATTGGAGAGTTCTTTCCAGGCCTTTGAATTGCAAGACAACGGAAATGAGGGGGCTATGGCTATGGTGGCCAAGGTGATGTCAAGGAACGGGTATCAAGAGGGGAAAGGCTTGGGCACCGCACTGCAAGGAATCGTGGAACCTATACCGGCTATTCAGAAGATAGGCCGTTGTGGTTTGGGATATGAGGAGGATGCCCTTGTGGATGGGTGGTTCTGGATGAGGAAAATACTTCGGGATCAGAGGTTCGACCAGGAGATGGGAAAGATGAAAATAGTCCCGAGAATTACAGAGATCTTCACTAAACCGGTCATTCAACATCCGGCAAGTACAGAAGAATCACCCGATGATCCATCCATAGATGTCATCCAACTGGATTCCTTGTATGAGGCCCTAGTTTCGCCAATGACTGAGGGGCAAGAGCTGGATAACTGGACAACGGAGGATATCCCTGTACTCAATCTCGAGTAAAGTACCTTCGGTTATCTGCACTTGATCATTTTGTCCATGATGACAAGTGTAATACTGTAAATGGACCTTTTCTTATGGCATTAATATTAATAAATTGATAGCACATTTTAAATCTCTCTTTCTTTCCTTTTAATTCCGTCCTTATAACACGCTCTATTCTTTATTCATTCAGGACTATTCATCAATTAACACCTAATAATCCAGAAATTCCTCTGGTTAATTTTGAAATCCCCATAACTGCCATTACTTCGAGTGATTCTGAGGAAGACCTTATACAAAAAGACAGTGAAAAGAACGAGCCCTCCCTCGTGCCTTGTGGAGATGAAACGCGCACCATAAACCTAGGCACGGAAGAAGAAAAAAGGGAACTTAAGGTAGTGGAGAGTGAAGAATTGGGAGATATGATCAGTCTGCTTAAGGAATTCCTCGATGTATTCTCTTGGAGCTACGATGATATGGCGGGTTTGGACCCTCAGATAGTGACGCACAAGATTCCCTTAATCCCAGGAACGATTCCGGTGAAGCAGAAACTAAGAAGAATGAATCCCGACACACTGCTTAAGGTTCGGGATGAAGTCAAGAAACAGTATGACGCCGGGTTCTTGGAAGTGGTCAAATATCCCCAATGGGTGGCTAACGTCGTCCCGGTAATGAAGAAGGACGGAAGAGTCAGGGTGTGCGTTGATTACCTGGATCTTAATAAAGCTAGCTTGAAAGACGATTTCCCTCTCCCCCACATTGATGTGCTAGTTGACAACGCTGCGGGATTGGGCAGATGTTCGTGCATTGATGGGTCTTCAGTTTACAATCAGATCCCAATAGACGAGGAAGACAAGGATAAACCGCTTTCATCACTCAATAGGGGTATTTTGCTATCGGTCATGCCTTTCGGGTTGAAGAATGCCGGGCTACTTACCAACGCGCAATGTTCACATGATTCCACGATATGATGCATAAAGATGTGGAGTTATTTGTTGATGATATGATCATCAAATCCCGGAGAAGAGAGCCACGCTCAGTGATAAGGAGGGTGTTCAAAGGCTCAGAAATACCGCTTGAAGTTGAACCCGCTAAGTGCATATTCTGAGCTAGATCGGGAAAACCGTTGGGATTCATAGTGTTTAGAAAGGGATAGAAGTGGATCCGCATAAAGTTCGAGCTATTCAAGAAATGCCGCCCCAAAAATGTAAAGGGAGGTGCGCAGCTTTCTAGGAAAGTTGAACTACATTTCAAGATTTATTTCTAATCTCACTGCCAAAGCCGAACCTATTTTCAGATTACTCCGGAAGAACAACCCTACCCAATGGGATTCGGATTGTCAAAAGGCTTTCGAGACAATCAAGCAGTATTTGTCAAACCCACCAGTATTGGTCCCGCCAGGCAGTGTGCCTCGATCCTGCATATGGCAGTCCAAATGTAATTCTATGGGATGTGTTTTGGGACAAAGATGATGATACCGGCCAAAAAGATAGGGCAATTTATTACCTGAGCAAGAAGATCAATGATTGTGAGTCAAGGTACTCTTTCTTAGAAAAGACTTGTCACAAGTTAGCTCGACAAAGAAATCGCCTCAAACACTACATGTTGAATCACAAGACATGGCTTATCTCCAGGATGGATCCTATCAAGTATGTATTTGAAAGCCCATTCGTGCCAGGTAGGATAGCCAAGTGGCAGGTTATACTCTCCCAATATGACATAGTCTATATGACCCGGAAAGCGGTGAAAGGTAGCGTAATTGCCGACCTCCTAGCAGAAAATCCTATCCAGGATTATGAAGCTCTGGATTTTGAGTTCCCTGATGAGCACATTAATGAAGTAGACTGCGAAGAAGGGGGGCCAGCCGATGTATGGGAAATGTATTTCGACGGAGCTGTCAATTTGTCAGGTAATGGAATTGGAGCAGTATTGATATCCCCTAATGGGAAGTACTTCCCAATAGCTGTCAAGTTGAGGTTTGACTGTACCAACAATGTCGCAGAGTATGAAGCTTGTGTGATGGGTCTACAAACTGCTATCGAAATGGAAATCAGAAAGTTGGAGGTGTACGGAGACTCGGCTCTGATAATCTATCAAGTCAAGGGAGAATGGCAAACTAAGGATCCCAAGTTGATCCCGTATCAGAAGTACTTACTGAAGCTGATTAAGGAATTCGAAGAAATCTCTTTCACTCATCTTAGCAGAGACAAGAATCAATTTGCTGATGCTTTAGCTACTCCGCCGTTATGGCTCAAATGGAAGAAGGGCGCATAACTCAAGCATTGAGGGTCAAAGCAAGGGATGAGCCACTTATTGCTTCATGATTGAAGAAGAGCCCATGGAAAGCCCCAGTATCATGACATCCTCGGCTCATCAGAGAACTGCAGAATTCCCTTTGGGGGCCAAAGAAAATGAAAAGAAGATGATTCGGAGATTAGCATTGGGGTACTTCCCCAGTGGAGAAACCCTATACAAGAGGAGCTCCAACGGTGAATTATTGAGATGTGTAGATGCAAAAGAAGCAAAGAGAATCCTCTTTGAGACTCATGAGGGGAATTGCGCAACCCACGCCAATGGGCATATGATGGCTAAGCAAATCATGCGACGTGGGTATTTTTGGACCACAATGGAAAAGGATTGCATCGAGTACTTCCGGAAATGCCATAAGTGTCAGATCTATGCAGATCCGATAAATGTGCCACCTCACAAGTTGTTTAACCTCGTCTCACCATGGCCTTTCGCAATGTGGGGCATCGATGTGATTGGTCCCATCAATCCCAAGGCATCCAATGGGCACAGATTCATCCTTGTGGCCATCGACTATTTCTCCAAGTGGGTCGAAGCAACGTCATACGCTCACATCACACAGAACACTTTTCTCAAATTCTTCGTAAGCAATATCATCCGCCGCATGGTCTCCGAATGAAATTGTCACCGATAATGCCAAGAACTTGAATGGTCCAAGATTCGTAAATTATGTGATCAATACAAAATCCGCATCTCAATTCCTCCCGCATCGCCCCTGCATGAATGGAGCAGTAGAAGCCGCAAACAAAAATCTAAAGAGGATAATCCGAAAAATGACGGCCACCTATAAGGATTGGCATGATATGCTTCCCTACGCTCTTCACGCATACCGAACTTCCGTGAGAACCTCAACCGGGGCAACTCCAAACTCGCTGGTCTACGGCATGGAGGCAGTATTGCCCATTGAAGTTGAAAGCCCTTCCCTAAGAATCCTGAAGGAGTCAGGAATTAATGAGTCAGAATGGATTCAGTCGAGGTTGGAACAGTTAAACTTGCTTGATGAGAAAAGGTTAGCAGCGGCATGTCATGGGCAATTATATCAGAGGAGAATGGCTAGGGCATTTGATAAAAGCGTTCGCCCACGCGAATTCCAACCCGGGGACTTAGTTCTGAAGAAAGTGCTGTCGAACCAAAACGATCCACGGGGCAAATGGTCACCAACATACGAGGGACCCTATGTGGTTAGAAAGGCATTTTCCGGAGGAGCCTTGATCTTGACCCAAATGGACGGCGAAGAGTTTCAGAGACCTGTGAATGCCGACACTGTCAAGAGGTATTATGCATAAACGAGTGAAGGATGAAACCCAAAGGGCCTTCAAAAAAAAAAAAAAAAAAACTTGGGGTGAAAACACGAAAGGGCGCCCCAAGAGCCAAAATGGAGAAATAAGGAAGGGGGTATGGAACCAAGGATGGAGAGGAAACCGTCACGGCATGGGACTTCAGAGAACTTGAAATAATGGCAGTTAAAAGACTTCAAAACCAACTATAAGGAATATGTGAGATCTATCCTTGTACCCTTCCTTTTCCTTTGAAAGTCTATCCCTGTTTTTCTTAAGGCCATAATAAAGTCATACTTTATTCCTTCTACTTTTGTTTTCCTGGTCACTCACTTTTAATACTATCCTTTCTCTTTGTTTAATGTGCTATTAATTAGTTAAATTTTTGCCATAAGATTTGAATTCGAAAATTGATAACCTCACGTACTTTATTATGAGATTTGCAGGGAATGGCCTTCAAAAAAAAAAAAAAAAACTAGGAGTGAAAACCCAAAGGGCGCTCCGTCGAATGGACAAAAAGAAAGTAAAAACCCGCAAGGATGCTTTCCGTAAAATAAGAAGAAAGTCGGGAACAGAGGAGGGGCATTTGAAGAAATGGGGTCATAGGTCAAGTCTTGCAACTTCTTTTCCGTTAATCATCGGCCTTCGGTATCTTGTTAAGTACACTTCATCAGGGAAGAACTTCATGTGTCAGGGTTAGACTTGCCTTCTAAGTTGATTTTAATTTCATGCAATTTAAATTTCTGTCATCAACCTCTGGTTCCTTGATCTAAGTTGATTTTAATTTCATGCAATTTAAATTTCTGTTATCAACCTCTGGTTCCTTGATCTAAGTTGATTTTAATTTCATGCAATTTAAATTTCTGTCATCAACCTCTGGTTCCTTGATCTAAGTTGATTTTAATTTCATGCAATTTAAATTTCTGTTATCAACCTCTGGTTCCTTGATCTAAGTTGATTTTAATTTCATGCAATTTAAATTTCTGTCATCAACCTCTGGTTCCTTGATCTAAGTTGATTTTAATTTCATGCAATTTAAATTTCTGTCATCAACCTCTTGTTACTTGATCTAAGTTGATTTTAATTTCATGCAATTTAAATTTTCGTTATCAACCTCTGGTTCCTTTATCTAAGTTGATTTTAATTTAATTCAATTTAAATTTCCAGCAATCAACCTCTGGTTACTTGAACTAAGTAGATTTTAATTTAATACAATATAAATTTCTCATTATCAACCTCTGGTTCCTTGATCTAAGTTGATTTTAATTTCATGCAATTTAAATTTATGTTATCAACCTCCGTTCCTTGATCTAAGTTGATTTTAATTTTATGCAATTTAAATTTCTGTCATCAACCTCTGGTTCCTTGATCTAAGTTGATTTTAATTTCATGCAATTTAAATTTCTGTCATCTCTGTCATCAACCTCTGGTTCCTTGATCTAAGTTGATTTTAATTTCATGCAATTTAAATTTCTGTCATCAACCTCTGGTTCCTTGATCTAAGTTGATTTTAATTTCATGCAATTTAAATTTCCTGTTATCAACCTCTGGTTCCTTGATCTAAGTTGATTTTAATTTTCTGGTACTTCAACTTCTGTTAACAATTTCTAGCTCATTAGTTCCCTAATTTCAAACACTTAATCGTCCAAAATATGAGTCTGAATCTTTACATAATTCCTACACGGAAATTTCTTTCCTTTAATAGAAATTATGTAAAGAGGGGCAGCTGTCGACAGCATATTTTGGCCGATCCTCAAAATCAACAAGACTTTGAAACCGATCCCCAGCACTAGGTCTCCCTGGGCCAGCCAATGACATTTCCGATTTCTCTTTATTTTTCTTTACCAGATGACCATATTTCCGAACTCTCCTTAAAAGGAATTGAATCAATGCTAAGTCCTAACATTCGTTAAAGCCCTGCCGATCTCTCAAATCATTTACCGATCTCTCAAACCCGCTGTCAAATTTCCGGACCCATCGGGTATATCCCTGATCTCTGTTGATAAATGAAGTGAACTAGCATTAGATCTTTTCTTACCAGTTTTATTGCCGATCTCCTTTTCGGAAGATTAAGAGCTAAGGTTTTGTTTCGGTTTAACGAGGGTTCCGATCTTAAGTTTTCAAGTTAAATTTTCAATTTTAATCAAGTCCCGTTCAGCATTTCTTCCCCACCGATCTCATGCTTATTGTGCTTTCCGATCTCTTACACTTAGATTAATAATTGCATTTAGATACTTAGGCAATTCAGAGATTTTCCGATCACATCCATTCATTGAACAAAAGAGACATTCCATTTCATTTTTTTGTACAAGTTTGCTCACTCTCTCTCTCACCCTCGGCTTCCTCCTCACTGTCCTCATCGTCGCCCTCAGGAGCCAGGTCGGCCATCCAGGAGAAGTCCTCTTCAGGGTAGCGCTTCTGGAGTTCAGCCAGGAGATCCTTGTGAGCATTCACATAGGCTCCGGCTATTCCCGCCACCATCTCTTCGTCTCTCTCCTTCAGCTCCTCGTCTTTCTCCTTAAGCTCCTCATCCTT
This sequence comes from Hevea brasiliensis, assembly GCF_030052815.1. Classification (NCBI taxonomy): domain Eukaryota; kingdom Viridiplantae; phylum Streptophyta; class Magnoliopsida; order Malpighiales; family Euphorbiaceae; genus Hevea; species Hevea brasiliensis. Next base: position 17,162,487 of record NC_079505.1, read on the forward strand.
CGCCTTGAGTTCCTCTATAAGTTGAGCGACCTGAGCGGCTTCGTTGGCGTGAAGCGCCTGGACTTCCCCAAGAGCACGGTCCCTCTCAGCCAAAATATGATTCTGTTCGGCCAGCCTGTCTTCATGGAACTTTGCCCGTCCCTCGACTTGAGATATGTAATCCCGAGCGGATGAGAGTTGGGATCGGAGGGAAGCCACTTCCTCATTCTTCTTCCCGATCTCCTTACCCAGACGCTGAATCTTTTCCCGAACCATGGTCCGTTCACTGACACTCCACGCTTAGGCTCATGGATCGAGTCAAGATGTCATCGAGACCATTCCGGATAGCTGTCCCGATCCTCCCGAAAGAAGATGGTAGACCCGTGACTTTGGCAAAATCGGAGTTCTCTAACAAATCCGGTTATTCTTCAAGGAGTCGATCAAGATTTGAGCACCACGAGAAGAGGTCCTCCTAAGCTTGAGTAGGCCCCCTTCGTGCTTGGAACAATTGGGAGAGGTGGAGGTCGCTCTTCCGTTCTAGGAGGAGATCGGACAGCTTCCGAGGTCGGCAACCCAAGGTTGAGGCGGGTCTCTTTGTATCTCCCTGTGCTCATGACCGGTGTTCAAGCATTTCAACGCTTCATCTCCTTTACTTTCCGGAGATCTCTCTTCCTTCTTCCGCTTCCTAGAACCCTCACCACCCGCCATACCTGCACAAAGAAAAGGTTAGTGAGATCGCTAAGGTCGTGAGAACTGAGATATAGAAAATACCAATGCCGAGGTCAGAGAGCGAAAGTTTGCGGTCTTGGCCGGTGAGCAATTGAATAGTCCAATGGTGCAATTTCAGCCACCGCATCCAAACAAGAATACTTTTGAGTGGCGGCCCGACTCTTCGATCCATCACTATTAAACTTTCCTCCGACTCGTGGTAATGTGCTTGAAGCAAGGGCCCCGTACCACCACCACGGGAAGTCCTCAAAGCACTTCTGGATCTTTGCTCCTCGTAATGAAGAAACGTTCTTCCAATTCTTAAGGGATGAGGGCAGATCGGAAAAGAGCCCGCAATGAGGCTTCACTGAAAGAACCAAGTGTTCGCCATCCTTTCTGAAGTTAGTCGGCACTTCAAATGAACACCTTAGCCGTAGGTCCGATTCCCTTAGCTCGGCATAGACCTGGAAGGCTACCAAGATCCGCCACGAGTTGGGGTGAATTTGAACAATGCATGCTCGGTGAAGTTTTAGGACCTCCTTATAGAAATCGTCTAGAGGGAACCTCGGACCGCCTTTAATCGCTTCCTCGTACACCATAACCATGTCATTCTCTTCAAAGGAGTGATCGACACGAAGATCGCCGTGGCACTTGATTAGCTCGCATTTAATCAGCCGAATGTTATATTCTTGGCTAAACGATTGCAGATCGGATTCTCAAAGAACCGACGGTAGCTCGCTATAGGGAGAGTCTCTCCTCAAGAAGGTGCGAGCCTTGATGGTATGACCCGCCCCGAGTTGGAGCGGAGGCCCCGGGAGGTTCTTGTTGAACGCTATCCGATCGCTTCTTCTTCATCGACGATGACCACGAACCGAATGGAAGGAGGGCTCGCCGCTTCTCGACCTTCTGCACCGCTCATTTTCAAAAGAAACAAAGAATTTAAACTAAAAGAGGATCAAAGCCCTTACCGAGTCCGATCGGCGCCAAGAACTTGAGAAAACGAGAGAACTTCAAGTTGTGAGCAGGGATTGAAAATGGAATGAGAGAACAACGCTAACCCTCCCACCCCTATTTATACTAGTCCGAGCATTTAATGCTCGCGAGGTTCTAGGCAACAGATCGATTGGTGGGACTCGACAAATGCTCGACACTTCTCTCAAATATCCGAATGTTCTGAGATCGGTTAATTGGACATCGGCATAATAAGTTAAATATTTTGAATAAAGGATCAGTTAAGTGTCATTCAGGTAAAGAACCAGATCGGATAATCACATTAGAGATCGGAAAATAATAAATGCAAAAATAATAAGATGATAACCGACAAAATAAAGTCTTTATTTTCAAAAGATCGGATTACATCATTTGGGCGATCTCTAGGGATCGGATTACACTAAAATTGGATCACATCATTTCTGAGATCTCTAGAGATCGGATTGCATTGAAAATAAAATACATCATTTGGGCGATCTCTAGGGATCGGATTATGATAAAGGTCTAATTACATCATTTGGGCGATCTCTAGAGATCTGATTACATTGAAGGATTACATCATTTGGGCAATCTCTAGAGACCGGTGGAACATCCTATCTAAAGGACGTATGTCAAAGCTTAGTCTCGTGGCTGAATCAAAAGAGGTGTTTGATCAGGAGACCGGCTATTGACATCGGATAGATGTACAGCTCAGATGGGGTGACTATGACTCCCATGAAGATGAGAGACATCGTCACCGATGTTACCACTCAAACCGACTACCGTCGAACACCCAATGTGGAGGAAAGACGCCGAAACACCCAATGTGGTAAGAAGCGAATAAACTCGGATGAGCGACTCGAGACCGCACGATCAAGCTCCGCAATCCAGACGGTCAATTGATCCAGCTTCTCACCGTCATCGACAAGGTTATTCGATCACCGGATCGTAAATTTTCGGTGAGTAAAAAGGTCCATCTGAAAGGGATCAAAAGCCACGCCTTAGCCTAATTATCACGAACAGCTTAAAACAAGTAAGAAGGAAGAGAGGAGAATCGATGAAGGAAATGTCTCATGTCGTGGGTATATATAGGGGAAAACGAGCATTTATTGCTAGCGTAAACGGCTGACGCCGAATCGAGGGACAATTAATGCTTTGACCGCACTGACCAAGAAGGGAAAAGATCGGAATAGTAGATCGGAAGGTGGGAGACCAGCATGAAAGGTCGGAAAGAACATGTGAAAGAGATCAGAAAGAGGAGGGATCGGTAGGCAAAAAGAATAAGACAAATCCCAATAAACCGTCGTCAGAATCAGAGCCGAGGTAGTTAAGGCGTTGCAAACGAGATCTCCACCGCAGACGCCTAAGAATCGCCCGCACGCCGACAGTGCCGTGGTATGTCATGACACCTCAGATATTCCAATCTCCACCGTTGATCCCACTTGTAAGGACAAACCCGGAACCCTTAGATCAAGAGAGAAGACGACAATACCAGCGTCTTTCGCTCTTAGCCCTCAGATCGTTCCGGACAAGGAAATTTGGACCGTCAGATGGAAAGAAGAAAAGGACAAATATTATGAAGAGTGATCTCAACCATTCATTTTGATTCTCTTTAATTCCTGAACCTCCGATCATGTCCTTCGAAATCTTGACCCTCCATCTCCCTCAAAATAAATCCTGACCCTTCACGAAGAGCACCCGATCCCTATAAATACCTGCATAAAAACTGTTCAAGGGACGGACGGAAAAATAGACAAGAGGCTGTTATTATAGCAGAGGAACTCTGAAAGTTCATTTAGTTTGTTACTCTGCTACTTAGAAGTGTCGATTAAAAAGACTTTTGAAACTAGTTTTCTGAAGTGTTTTCTTGAAGAGATTCTGAATACTGGAACTCTACATTTCAGCTTTGTTCATTATCCGGTCATACTCTCACTTTCTCGCTTTATCATCTCTGCTTTCACCGCCCAAGCTCAACTTCATATCACTCGGTTCTTTCTATCTTGATCTGATCGCATTTTAGCTAAGTACCCTCTAGTTCACGAAGAACACCACCCTCAGGCCAATCAATCCGTTGCCTTATCACCATTCGACACCCCATTGTTATTTCAATAAAATTGGCTCTCATGTAAGAGCTCGCTTTATTAAGTGCCTATATTTACTTTCCGCATTTTCTTTGTTCTTCTTACATCTGTGACTTTCTTCAAGATTACTTTTGCACAAACGATCCCTAAAGAATGACACTCCCAAATCATCTCTTTAGTGATCAGTTCATTTTTATTAATCTTTATCATTTCTGAAAGCAAGTTTTCTAACTCCTAGTAGTATGTAAATGGTTGGGTAAACGTAGGTAACTGCAACTTAGAGGTCTCTTTTAAAAGAAAAAATATGAATAACACGTCAGGAAGATAGCCAAACTATTAGGCTGACGTAAACAGCAATTCGACAAGATGTCATAAAGCGAAATAGAACCAAAGTAAACAAAACAGAATAGATCGGATGTTAATAGATATTGGTAAAATGACTACATGAAAAGGTCAGTGAATCAAGTCTAGTGTTCCCCGTTCAGCCACAGTGGTATCCGTAAACCTTATCCCCAAAGATTTTTGAATGCCAGAATTCTTAGTTTTAGGTTCTTAGGACCCGTAGCTGTGGTTAAATTTTTAAAGGTCGGAAAAGTCTTTGTCCGAGTCCCGTCAAAATAGAAGAGGTCGGAAGAGTCCTTATCCTATCCTTGCCTAAAAGTTTTAAATCAACAGTTAAAGGAGATCAGAGGAGAGTTCTTATCTGGTCTCCAACCCGAAATCCCAATAAAAGAAGATCGGAGGAGAGTTCTTATCCGGTCTCCAATCCAAAAATCTCAATACTCTTAAAGGAGATCGGAGGAGGGTTCTTATCCGGTTTCCAATCCAAAATTTTGATGAACCATTAAAGGAGATCGGAGGAGAGTTATTATCCGATCTCCGATCCAAAATTTTTAATACATATTTAAAGGGATCGGAGGAGAGTTCTTATCCGGTCTCCAATTCAAAACCCCAATAAATATTCAAAAGAGATCGGAGAAGAGTTCTTATCCGATCTCCAAATCAAATTTTAATAAATATGCAGAATAATCTCGCAAACAAAAGACATAACTCAACTTCAACTCACTAAGGTTGTCTCATTTACTTATGTATCTGGGTAATCCAAATGGTGAGAAAGCAAATATTCCCCTATATCAGAAGGGTAACATATTCATTCGAGCCTTCCTAACTATCAAATTTGAAAGTGTAAAGTTAAATCTACTTACCCTTGTTAAGGGACGAGGTGAGGTGCCTAACACCTTCCCCACCCGTTTACGGACCCCGAACCAAGAATCTCTGTCTTGAAGTGGTTTCATTTTTAATTTATTTCCCCAAATGGTTTTCTTTAGTTTCCCTCAAAACTAAGGTGGCGACTCCTCACTCTTTCCCACTTCGGTGAGTGATCGTCCAGGCGACCGCAAAATCCCATTGCGACATAAGGCACATACATAAATAGCACAATCACACAATATAAAAAAGAGAAGAAGAATAACATAGGATTTAACGTGGTTCTACCGTAAGGTCTATATCCATAGGCAAGACAAAAAAAAAATTTCACTATGATGAAAAAAAAAAGGGCAAGATACAATCACTCAGAACTTTCAAACTCTAATCCCAATGTGTTTCTCAAATATCTCACAACTCTACCGCAAGGGAAGAATATTATAATATTTATACCGGTCCATACCGCCGGGGCGTTGCCCCCACACCCTCACAGATCTCACTTTTTATCCCAATCGGGTCGCAGCGCAAAATTTTCCGTTCTGATTGCAATTCGAGTCTATAAAATATATCTAAAATTCAAGCCACATAAAAAAAAATAATAGTGAAATTTAAATTTTCATTTAATTGTTAACTCCTGATTATTCTTCAATCACTTTCCAATATCACCAAATTATTAAAGAAATTAATACTTCAAAAGTAAAAAATAGGTCATGGATCAGTTTTAATTGTCTCGACATTTAAAATGTCAAATTTAATTTTTTATTATTATTATTATTATTATTTGATTAATTGATATGTATTTAAATTTTCATTATTATCATTGAAAGAATTTGAGCACGAATCATGTATGTGAGTCAACTAGACTCTATTCTTTAAGGAACCAAAATTAAATAACTGCATGGCTTACGTTGCATGCAAAACCAAAAGGTTGCACCGTTTCTTAATTGTAACTAAAAGTACATAAAAGGCCAAATGGCCATTTCCTTGTTGATGTACCAAGTGTTACAAAACAGAAAATATTTTCCCTTGTAAAATATACCAAAGTCAAAAAAAAAAAATTACATAGTGAAACAGTTATTCTATATAAAATATTCTACATGAAATGATATCCCAATAATGAATGAACGTATATGTATAAGTGGGTCTACATATATACATTAGTTGGTCTCAAAAATTCATTACCATATTGCAGTTTTTTGTTTTTAGAAAAATAGTTACATTTTTGTTTTTAGAAACATAGTAACTACAATTGTATATGCATGCCAATTGTATATGTATACTGGTTTATTATTTCATGTCAAATGTTGATATGAAATAGCTCCTTTATTATATAATCTTCCCAAAAAAGAGGGAAGAAGAAAAAGAGCAAAGCATTTTACTTGGATTTTCATTCTTCAAAGTATACTCATTTCAACGATGTGAGTAAGAACAATTAATTTCTGCAAATAAAATTACAGATTAATCTATATAGTTCACTATAAGCATATGATCACATGATAAACTAACAAAAATATGGAGGAGATATAAACTTTCTTCAATTATGATGAACTAAATGGCCCAATGAACTGCTTAAAATGGATATTTAACGGAAGTATGAAACCTTATTACAAATGAGATCAATAGGATCATTTTCAAGGCTACGAGACTACAAGTTGGTCCTCCAGATTCTCCCACATTGAATGTAAAGTGTTTGTGTGCATAGATTATATAGAAAATAAGGACTCTATTAAAATTTTCATCATTTTGACAGTGATCCATTTCTGTCATTAAGCCATGTGCATATGTATTCTATCTATTGATTAAAAAAAAATAAAAAGCCGCTAAGTAAAAACAAGAGAGAGCTAAGTATCCCGATGCAGCCCTGATTGAAGTCTACAAGTGAGTTGAACGTACTCAGAAACTGATCCTTATTGATCTCACATTAAATATAAAGTATGAGTGTGAATAATATAAAAATAATAACTCTATTAAAATTATCATAGTTTTAACAGCGATCTATTCCTATGCCAACGTTATATCTATTGACTCAAAAAAAAATATATAAGTTTAAACTAAAGAAGAAGAAAGTGTTACTGGTTAAGACATCCGTTAAAACCGGAACTCCTACCCATCACAGCAAGCTCAAAAATTTTTGCATAGCCCTCAAACTAGACTACCAGGCTCCCAGCATATTTCTTCATATAAAGTCATCAAGCTATTATATAACAAAATGCAAATCCAAATAGACTCACAGCGCATGGGAATAAGGAGATAAATAAAATAGGAATCCAGAACAGGATAGAAAAGAAATCTGCATGAACATATATAATAGAATATCTGTAGTTGCCACCAACTATTTAAAACACAATTCCCAAGGAAATTAGACATGACAGCAACCAGAAGTAATGAAACTTAAAATCCAATCAGCAGTCATTCAAATTCATTGACTAGAATGGGCAACTGGTTCTGTTTAACGTTTTAGAAACTGCCAAGGTGAAGTTCTAAACCTTGTCTGCTTTGTTTCACAAATGTCAATCCAGCTTCAGCATCCAACTTTAAACTCTAGCCCTTTTGCCACTGCAACCTGGGCATTTATACTGCTTGATATGCTCAGCCTTTGCAGGTGTAATCTTGACACATTTGCCATGGAACCATCTCTCACATACATCGCAGCAAATCCAGAATTCATCAGTGCCGTAGCTTTCACCACATGCGCCACAAGTTGCACCCTGTTCATCATCTTCATCTTCCTCTTCTCCACTGGCATCATCTTCCTTGGGTGGTTGAGACATCTTCACTGCCTTGGTCTGAGGTTCAGATTGCCGAGATTGCTTAAAGGACACATCCAAACAGCTAAAGATTAGACCTTGATGCATAAAGAATGGAACGAAAAAACTCATCACTTCTTTTACCATTTTCCCACTTGATTTGCTTTTGCTACTGTTGTTATGAGTTGCAGATTGTTCCTTGGGAAGCTTCACATTTCCTGACACAACTTCAAATATTGTTGGGACGTCATTTATCATCTGGAAAAGCCTCTTCCTGTAAATTAAATTCCAGCCACTATCAGAATGACATTCTTATTTTTGCACCGGCTTTCCTTATTATTGGTATAAACAAAATATGGTCAATCCTTCATATAGCACTAAAAAAGAATTATAGAAGACAGGAATATGAGTAGAAGTCTCATCTTAACAAGAGTGAGTAGAATTAGAAGAAGACTGATATTAGAATGAGGCATCTAGCACCAGAAATCATGTTAGTCAAAAAAGTTAAAACATGGCCAATCCAATTACGTAAGGTTGACCTCCCCCATTGAAGACAAGTTCAATGAAATCTCCTGGTTAAGCAAAACTAATTATGCAGTCAATAACCACATTTACATGAGATTCAGTTGAGATGCACCAAATAAATACCATTTGCCAAATGGTTGGCTAGGGAGACAATGGTCTTGACTAAAACACCATCTCAATGGCCATGTCTTCCTAGTGCTTGTTTGTGCATACACAAGTTGCAGGGTATGCTGTTCGGATTGTCGTGAACAGTCTTAATGCCCAAGTTGCAGGGTATGTCTCATTCAGATTTTCATGAACAGCCTCAACACCTTAGTACTTGGATAAGTTTCACTTGCTGTCACTGGACTCATTATTAATACACATAATTGTCATTAAACTTCAATTTTTTCACTTACAAATAATTAATTTTCTAACAAAGTCATTCCAAAATACCAACTTGTATCGAATATCGATATGAATTTTTGAAATGTATCACCTTTTTTTTTTATTTTATAGTTCTACTGGGTCAGCAACATCTTTTTTATATTCTCTATTCCAACCCCCTCTTCACTCTTTCTATTTCTCTATCCTCACTTTTATTTCTAAGCTAGCTTACACATCAAATTACGCCATTCTATTTTCATCATCTTATAATTACTAGCAAACCACCAAAAAATTTTAAATTTATTCAACCTGCTAAATTTTTTAGACAACCAAACATAAGGGGGTAAAAGGAAATTTACCCAAAAAAAAATAAATAATATGTTTAACTCATGAAAACTATAAAATAAATAAATAAATAAATCCAGCTGTATGCCAAGTCAACATTATGGCAAGAATTTGCTTGAAATTACGTTTTAATGATTTTATTGCTATGCAAATTAAAGTTAAATTATTTATTAGCGACAAATTGAAGTTCAAAACAAGTATATCAGTTGCAAGTTCAATGCCAATGAGTAAACTTTACCCCAATACTTGTATGGAAGTGCAAGGACTCTTGATAGCTAACTTAACAGTTTGAAGGGGAAAAAAAGATCATTCTTTTATTCAGATAGCATGCCTAGTGCAGATTTTAATTCAGTTAAAAGAAAGACGTAGCTTTCACCTAGGTTAAATAAATGCTCCCTAAAATCCCAAAAACTTTCCATACACCACTGTTTGGATAAGGAAGCTAGAAGATAATAAAAATAATAGTAACAACAACAACACATATATTTTACAAAAGATATACTTGGAAAATGAACGAAGAAAACCAATTACACTGGGAAAAAGGAGTTTAAGCTGTGTAGAAGCAACCTTCACAAAAAAGAATAAGAAAAAAAAAATCTGTAAAGGTTGCAACTTGCAATCAAGAAAGCCTTTAACAAGTTTTGAACAGCCAAAACATGAATCGTTATTTATGAAAATTATCCTTCCAAAGCATAACATATAAAGATTTTTTTAATGTTCCCATCCAAATTATCAACTTCCAAATAAAAGCTCTCTAGTCTCTACAAGATAGAGAATACTGAATCATATTTATTTATATAAAAAGAAAAGAGAAGAACTTTTATAGGTAAAGAAAGAGATAACATAGAGAATAAAGTACCCTCATATGAAACTCAAGACACAACTACAAACAAGAACATAAAGAATAAACTAAAAAGTACCACCCTCTAATCTAATCAAGTTGAATAACTCCTGAATCCAGAAGCATAAGCCCAAATAGAAGCAATATTGAATTATATTACAAAATCACTACAATAATATATTCAAAGCTAATGAATATTATTCATATAAATCTACAATACAAAGAGACACATTCAAAGCTACCAAAAAGGGAAAATCATTTAGAAGAGATAAATGACTGACAAGGTTATTGTTAAAAGCCCATAACACATGGATAACATAAAAAAATAAATAAAAAATCTGAGGCCACCAACAGTTAGATGCACAAAAGTCAACTATCAACACACAGCTGCACAGATACAATATATGCATTTATGTGTCCAATTATCTATATTTTCTTCCTTATAATTAATGTAGTATTCAGGCAATTGTGATTCATACTTCTCAAACTATTTGACAGTTATTAAGTAATCTTTTAGTTTCTAATAAAAACATATCACTACACTGTCAGTAGCAAAGCAAATCAAAGTATAATTGTGTACTTTACTTAAATCAATAGAAAAGGTTTGTTAAAGGAAAAATCAAGACGACATAATGGTTGATTGCTTATTATGATGAAGAAAATTTGCAGCAATCTCGAACAAAAGAACTCTAAGCCCTTATATTTCCAGTTAATGAATCAAAAAGAATCATGGGAAATACTTGCACTTAGGAGAGAAGCCTATCACGGACCAAGTTCAAAGAAGACTCATTGAGACAATAGCAGAACTTTGAAGGCTTAAAAAGGCAAAGGATGGCAGAGCATACAGTAGCTCACAACCATAGCAGAAAATATGAATCAGCCTTTTTTCTGTTATGCCTTTACACTATTTAATGCAGGTGCTTCCCCAGTCAAATTTCTTATAGACCAATTGTCAACACCTACTGTCATATGGTCTCCAGTCCCCAACAATGATTATTGACAGAGAACAACTATTTTCTTTCATATCTTCATACTATTTCATGACAGTTCTTCCCCAGTTAAATGTCTTAGAACAATTGTGAATAGGCCTCCTAATGTAAGGTTCCCAACAACTGATTATTGAATATTATATCCTCATAAAAGAAGGAAATAAATGAAAATCCTATTCTTCTTCTCTTGATATAACATATTACAATGAATTAAGTTTTGACACCATATCTTCAACATCATGGAAATATAGAGCCATTGCATCGTATAACATAGCATTTTAGTTGGCAAAATTATTAACTGAATTTAACCCTACAATGAGAGCAAGTTCACCCAAAATCTAAGATTATACATTCAAAACTCAAGAAACTAGTCTAAGAACTATAAATGTAGAGAGATGAGAATAAAAAGGACACAAGAGTGATTTGCAATAAATTATGGCAAGACCAGGAGATCATAGCAGCAGGGAACATTGTGGAAAACAGCAACTTATATGTTATACTTGACAAGAATAATTACCCATACCTTTCATTCTTACCAAACCCAAAGCGCGCACCAAAATAAAATGCTACTGCAAGCAACCAAGAATCGCTGTGAACTGCAACAAGTGATAACCAGTCCTTCTCTTGCATTCCATCTCTAGCAAAATTTATACCCAGAGCTGGCTCAGGAAGCTCAGGAGGCACCTCTTCCACAGGCAGATTAACTTCCCAGGTCTCATTTGGAAGTCCATATAGACACAGGTTCTCCTTTTCTATGATAACACAATCAAATAACACATTTTATATACCTAAAAAATATCTCAAATTCTTAACAGAATAACTGATATGACCACGTTCAGACTTGCAAGAACAGCCACATTCCATACTTGCTTAACTAGCGGAGAATGCATCAGCAGAGTAAAACGAACACTCACACGCACACACACATATCTTCTAACCAACAATTTGGTTGTAAGCTATAAACAACTGATATCTTAGATAAGCTTGTAAGAAAGGGATTAACCTTTAAATGATGATTGAACACCAAGTACTTATCATTTCAGTTACTTTTATGACTCCAAATAAAAAGAGATATAATTACTAAAAAAATAATTTTTATTCAGTGTTATAATATTAAGAACTGAATATATCCAAAAATTTGAGATTCATCTTCTTGAACTCATTACTTCAATAATTTCCCTAAGAACTGCCCAGCTTAAAGAATTAAAAGGCAACTATAAACAATCAAAACCAATAATAATATTCCCAAGAAGTTATAGCCATCCCAGAATAGCAAACTGACAAGTAAAATGGCAGAAGACTTTGACCATCTATAACATGGCAACACTTGGAAACATGATTCACCTAGCATGTTTGCAATGAATACTTGAAATGGATTCATGTTAAGAATAGAACTACTATACTTGCACTCATTATACATAAATCATTAGAAAAATACTATACTGGATCATGATTTGCAATAGCAAGCTCAAGTCACATCACAATCGCATACCCAAATTCGAGCAGTGCAAGGTGAAAAAGCTTGAATATGTGCAGGCATTTAAACATTTTTTAATTAAAAAAAACTGTAGAAAAATCTAATATAAAGTAACAGTAGTGAGTTGTTACCAACCACTTGTTCACCGGAACTCTTATAATCAACCAAATGTGATTTTACATGCATATACAATACAAAAAATTTAACTCAGTTCCACCTTCACTCAAAGCTCAAGTATCTTGGTTATACATATTGCAAAAGCTGGCCTATAAGAGTCAAACAAACATCAACACATCAAATAAAATATCTACTCCAAATAAAACCATATTTCATTTAAAAAGTATTAGAAAGAAAAAAAAAATCATAACAGTTAGAATTTAGATAACATATAAAAGCACATGACATGTATTATAGATAATGATACCACTAGTTCTCCTTTTGTTTCAATGATAAGGGAAAATCTATAATTAAAAAGTAAATTATTCATATGCAAGGTAGTTAAAAGCATAAGGCGCACTCAAAGCGATGCATCACTCTATCGCTTAAAGCACAAAAAAAGAAAAAGCTTGCTTCATTGAAGGAAGCGCAAAATTATTTAAAAAATTAACTAATAATATAAAATGCTAAGAAAATACAATCCTCTATATAAAATTTAAACCCTTAAGAAATCATCAAACATCCAAAAATTTTTGGCATTCAAATTCATAGTCATAACCTAGAGATCATCACTAGATTTCCCATCAAAGTCCTCAACACTTTCATCCTCATCTCCAAAATAAGATCAATTTCATCAAAATCTTCATCTAAATCTATCTCAAAATCTTCCAGTACTGGCCTTGAAGTTGAGACTCTTTACACTGTGCGCTCTTTTTTTTTTTATGCGCTAACACAAAAAAGCCCACTTCACTAAATGCACTTCGTAAAAGCACTTTCCTATTTGTCACTGTTTTTTTACGCTTTAGTGACCGCTTTTTGCGCTTTTGACTGCACTATTAATGAAATATGAATTTCCTTTAATTCATCCATCAATTTGATAAGCAATGGCCCAATTAGGAAAACTCATCATTCTGGAATGGTAATTTTATTTATGCTACTTTGGACCCCTCCATTTTCTTAAAACGATGATGAGATCAAATTTCATGATACTTTTTAAGCTAATACTCAAGGCAATACATTGCAAAATAGTCAACATGACACATTTACTGAACCAATTCAGTAAAACAGATAGCCTAACAGTAGTTATTAACAAGTCAACAAGTACAAAAAACCAATAGGCCATCTCAGTTCAAGGATCAAAACTTGAAATAACTGTCTACTTTCAACAAACCAAACTGGCAAAGATTATTGCAACCAGGAAAAAAAAAGAGTTGGGGGGGGGAAAGGGGGTGTGGTGTGCTAAAATCAAGTATTTTTTCCAATATTGCAGCCACGCACACTGCAGTTTCTGGGCATATCAAGATAAATGAGCTTGGGTAAATTCTCTTTCTCAAATAAGACATGTCTAGGGTTTAGACATTGAAAATAACGCATTGCTATTGTAACTCTGCTCTGTTAAAATCCAAATTACAAACTGCAAATAACAGATTTTCATTTTTTACAAACATGTTTCAAAACAACAAAATTATGAACTGTGAACAATGAAAAACACTGGATAAAAAAAATACCCGCAAGCTTAATTATTCATTTTGGAGCCCACGTAGCACTGTTCATATACAGTGTGTTAAAATTCAAAACAATATAGTAACACACCCACGTACAATACCAAGTTCCAAAACAAAAGGATGACAGAAACCCACCTGGGTCGCACTGTTGGTAGAACTTCTCAACATCTGCAACAAAAAAAGAAAAAAAAAATTAAGAGAAAAGCTCCATTAAAGATGCGTGCGAAAAAAACAAAACCCAATTCAATATATATATAAAGAGATAAACTAAAAAGACATAGTAAAAACAAGAAAAATCGAACCAGTGGTGAGAGCCCTGATCAAGCCATTGCGTCTGCCTCTGAAGTCGCTGAAAACTTCTTCAACGGTTCGAGGAATTGGGTGCGGTATTCCATCCATCCTCTTTCTTTCTCCTCTTCAAAATCAAACCAATTTTCAATCTCTTCCTTGTTTCTCTCTCACAGTCTCTCCCTATACAATGATTATTATAACAAGAGATATCTATCAGAATGTAAATTTGATAATATATATATATATAAATGGAAATGATGATGCTTGTGGATGGGTGTTAATTGCAAGAAAAATGGAAATAATTGGGGTTGCTAGGTGTGTTGCAGGAATTTATGAACCAAAAACAGAAAGTACGAAAGAGAGCGAAAGAACCGAATTAGGGTTTGCTGTTTGTTTTTATTTTTTTTCTATTTTTTTCTGATTGGAGAAAAGGAAAAAAAGAAGAGAGGAAAGGCGAGAAAGTCCTCTTTATCGTCATTGTTATTATCTATCAATTTATTTATTTAATATTAATAAAAGTTGAATTTTTATTTTTTTATTAATTTAATTTAATATTTAAATGAGTACAAATCGACAAACCCCACTGACATATAATCAATTAATTAATTAATCATACTCATGCATGATGATAAGATGAGTTAAGTTTATTAATTCCACAATTATCTACCTTTATAAATAAATTATTTATTTTTAAAAATATATATTGTCTGTTATTATATCCGTTAATTTTTTATATATAATTAATATTATAAATATTATATTTTAAAATATTAATTTTAATATTATTTTAATTAATTTTTTAAATAAAAATATTTGTTAACTTAAAATTTATTTTTTTATTCAATTATATTTGCATGAAAGTTGTATGTTATATTATTAGCATATAACATTAACTTAATCATAAACTTAAATATAATATAAAATGGATATAATCTATTATCATAAATGCATCATATAGATATTATATATTTAAATTTTAATTATATTAAAATTATATTATTTTTTTTTAAAAATCATAAAAAATATTTTTATAAAATTAATTTTAACTTTAATTATTTTTTTATTTGATATTTAGTATAATTGAGTATAATATAATTTTTTATTCAGTTATTAATAGAAAATTAAAACTATATTAATATAATAAAATAAATTTAGTTCAATACTATTTTAATTCTTTTTTAGTTTATTCAAATAATAAAAACCATGAACACTACTATTTTCAATAATAAAAAGAATAAAAATAGAAAAACATTAATAACAACGTAACAATATAAATATATCTAATTAATTAATATATTATTAATATTAGTACTACTCTTGTATTTATTATTAATGCAAGAGATAATATTTTATAAGTAGTATAATTTTTTTTTCTGATGTAGTATGATGTTAGCTCTATAATAATAATTTTTAAGAATTCATACTTGTAATAACATAGACATATATAGGAATAAATTAATTAGATTTAAATTTAATCGTCCTTAATGATATTTTTTTGTTAGTATCGATCTTTCATTAAAATTAAATAAAATTCTTTTTAAGTTTTCATTTAACAAATCTAAAAATTAATAATAATTTTTGGATGATTTATATTATTTTTATTTTTGTTTTTATAAATTATAATCATTAAAATATTTAATTTTAATTAATATTTAGAATTTTATAAATATTAACATATTGTTTCATTGCAATAAAAAAAAATCTTAGATGAAAATTAACTTACAAAAATAATATACAATTAATAAAATATTTTTAAATTTGTATAAAAAATAACTAATTGTAAATATGAATTTGAAAAATTATATGCTAACAAAGTATTGTACTTAATATTATAATGCAATCAAATTATTTTTTTATTTTTTATTTATTAATTTCTCATTTTAATTAATTATTTATTATAAAATTTTATATTTAATTGAAGTTAACTATAAGTACGACTAAAAATTTTAAATTTATATTAACTTTAATATTAAGAATTTTAATTTTATATAAATTTTAAATTAATTTAAATAATAAAAATATAACTATAATTAATTTTACGAATAAATGGTAATTTTGGCAAAACAAATGTTCCCTCCCCTCTCCTTCGTACATTCATATAGATAAATATATCACTTATGCCGTCCAATTATAATGGTTTTTTAAGGTGTTTACACTAAAAATTGGTTATTTTGAGATAACGAGGAGAAAGAGTGGTGTGCATTATTAATTATAACTGAATAATAAAATTGGTTATTTTGATAAGGGGAGGTTTGATTTAATTTAATTTTTTAGTAATAATTATAAAAAAATTTTATTTTTATTGTCATTTTAGTTATCTTTGATTTGATAGCAGAATTAACCGGAAAAAAAAAAAGAATTTTCATTAATTAATATATTAAGTATAATTTTATTAATAATATATATTTTATATTATTAATTAATTAATTAATATTATTAAAAATATATTTATAATCTTTTTATTTAAAAAATAATAAATATAATTTAATATTAATGAGAGAATAATTACAAGTTAAATGTTGTTATAAAACTATAAAAATAATAATTATCGAACCGGCCGAATCGAACCGGACCGGATCGGACCGGTCGAATCGGACCGGCCCTTTTCCTTCTTCCTTTTTCTTTCCCCGCGCGCACGTCCCTCTCCCCTTCTCTCTCTCTTTTCTCTCTCCTCCTCGCCGCAGCCGCCGCCTCGCCCCTCGCCCTCGCCGGCGCCGGGCCTCACCGCCCCACCACCGCCACCGCCTGCAGCCACGGAACGCGCGCGATCTCTCCTCGCGCTGCGCCGCGCCCGACTTCCTCGCCAACCGCCGATCCGGCCACCAATTGACCGGGTCTTGTGTCCAAAATCATCTACTCGGTGAGAGCTTTCCATAGACACCAAGAACGCCGAAATCCATCGAGCGATTGTCCGATTTTTGCTCAGAAGATTTTAGCCCATTTCGACTTTTGGGCTAGATTTCAAAATCGTGAATCCCACGAGAAAACCGAGGCCACCAGCACGCTCCATTCGTCGAGAGCTTCGCAACGACATAAATTTCGAATTTTTCCGACACCGTTTTTCGGTGGGTCCCACGAAACTTCGCAGTGTATTTTCGAGCATTAAATGAGCTTAAAAAATTCTAAAAAAATTTATGTACTAACCCCCGTGTTATGGGCTTCGTGTAGGTATCCTCGATTCGCGGAAATTCGACAGTTGACCGAGTTCAGAATTTTGCCGACAGACTGCTACACGGAAAAGTCTCCGAATTGGGCCGAGGTTTTGGCTAGCCCCCATTGTCGACGTCCCGAGCGTTCTCAAGTCGGAATCGGCAAAGGTAAACCCGAACCTTGTTTTTACGTAATTTTCTAGTGCTTAAATAGGATTAAAAATCCATAAAATATTCGTGGTAGCTTAGAAAATTACGATTCTTTTTGCAATAGCTTAGTAATATTGCTAAGGACCGCGGGGCAAAGTTTTATAATTTTTAGAGCTTGTTTGGGCAGTTTTTGCGAAAATGATCAATAATAAGGACTAAATTGAAATTTTGCGTATTGTGATGGATGACTGATTTGATAGGCCCAGGAGGGGCTGTGTGATATGATTGAACTGTTGATATATGGATTGTGAGTATAGAAGTGTGTTTTGAACCCTTTGCAGTTGGGTAGGTCCTAGGTATAGGGAGACTCTGCCGGATTTTCTGCACGACTTAGGACGTAATTGGTCTTTTTCTTTGTTTGTATTGAGTCGATTGTATTAAATAAATGTAATATGATTGTCGTGAGCTGACCTTTCTTCCTCCGCCACCGCCACGATAATTTGTCGTCAAGTCCGTGAGTAAAATATTAATTTTAATTGTAATTTCGATATTATTATATGTTCAAAGATGCCCATGCATCACTTATATGCATATATTTATTTAGTTAAACTCTAGGCACGATTTATGTTGCATTCATAATCGTTAATATGCCATGGATGTTGTTGTGGTAATTTGGAGCGCAGCGTGCGTTGGCGTGCGTGTGATGTGGTGTAGACTATGGATAGGACGGGGTAGTCACGGCTTGAGTAATTCGCTGGGACCCGTTCCTTCGAGGGGTAGTCACGGCTTGAGTAATTCGCTGGGACCCTCGATTTGGTTATTAAGTGGAAGTCCGAGCTTGAGTAATTGGCCGCACTGTGTTGGATTTAAGAGAGTCGTATAGGATCAGCTCCCATATGTTATGATTGATACTACAGGGTGTGTGAGTGCTCCAAATTACCTTTTTGATGTTATGATGTGAAAATGTTGTTTATGTTGCATTTCACTCTACAGGGTGCATTAGTTCAGATAGTTATAGAGATTATAGTTAAGATTGATATTTTACTCTCTGAGTCGAACACTCACTCCTGTTCAAAAATTTTTACAGGCCACAGGAGGATATTTATTCTAGGTTAACCTGCTTTTATACTTCGCAGGTTGTTTATCGATATTTGTGTAATTTTATTTACTCCTAAAATTTCCGCATGTGTTAGCAGTAATTATTTGAATTTGGTCTGTAATATTATATTCATGTTGGACTTGTAAACTTAATATTTTAAGTCTGTTTTGATGGATTGGATGAGGGAGATGAGCTCCCATTTATTATTATGTTGATGAGTATGTGGAGGGTGAGCTGAGCTCCCCAATGGATGGTTTATTGTGTTTACAGGTCGGGTGAGTCGAAAACTCCCCGTTGGAAAGTCCATTTTATGGCCGGACTCTGTCCGTTTGTTTTCTTGAATTTGGGCCCAATGGGCCTTAGAGTTGGGTAAATGAATAGTTAAGGCTTACTACGGGCCTCGGGGGCTTTAGGCTGGCCCAAGTCCTAGTGCCGGTCTGGCCCATAGGTTGGGTCGTGACAAATGTGGTATCAGAGCTTAGGCTCCAGATTCTTAGGGAATGTTGTCTAAAGTGTTGGGAAAAGTCAAATAGGAGTCACATGCGGAAAAATAGGATCCATATTCGTCTTGCATTGTCGTCTTTGCTTCTAGTTTCTGCTTCATATATTGTGTGTAAATATGAGTCTATAGAGCTGTGCAATGTGCAGTTTTGAATTTTGTGGGCTAATACTGCTGAATTTCAGGAAAATGAGTAGAAGGTGAGAGCCGCCATCGCACTGAACAGATGTGCTCGACGAGGTGTCAAGACAGATGAGGCGCCGCCTGAGGAGGCGGGTAGGAGGCCTAGAGTCGCCAAGTAGAGGAGCAGCCACCCCCAAAGACAGAATCCTTTATGGCACAGGGTCCCATGGACCCCATGGCAGCTACTCTAGCTGGTCTACAGAGAACCATCGACATGATGGCGCAGTATATGGTCCACCCTCCACAGCAGCAGCAGTCCACCGCACCAAGAGGGGAACCTTACAAACAGATCATAAATTTTAAGAAGTTGGTGCCTGGTACTTATGATGTGTCGATAATGCATATCGGTTCGGATTCCTGCAGACAGCAGAAATGTAATTACGCTTGATCGACAGGAGACTGATAGAGTGTATGCAGCATGTCATGGGGCCTATGCCTAGACAATGGATAAATGACTACGTGTTACCCCGGATGGAGGGTTTGACATGGGCTCAGTTTGTGGAACTTTTTATCAATCGGTTTGTGCCAGAAAGCTTCAGAGATCGGGCGGTGGGCCTTTGAGGCCTTAAGACGTAATGGCGTGTCCAGATGAATATGCTCTGCAATTCTCGAATTGAGCAGATATGCCCCTACAAAGAAGAGCTACGTAAACTATGAAGGTGAAGAGGTTCCTAAAGGGGCTTGACAGAGGTATGCAAACTGCCATGATGTCCGATCGTCTTTGATGTGGTGGTTGATCGAGCTGCATGCATTGAGATTAGCTATGCCGTGGATGACAATGAAGAGCAAAGAAAAACAGAGCGAGGGTTCCTCGTGTGTCCCTTCCATGGGTACTCCTGACGGTGGTGGCTGTGGTAATTACAGAGGAAAGGGTAGGAGCAAGAGAAGTGGTTTTGCATACGCACCACGAGGATTCGCACTGTGGTACGGATCCAAAGAAAGGGTCACGATTCGGGTACAGCCTGGTCCAGTTCAGATCCTCTTTGGCACCGTGCACAGTGTGGAAGAGCACATTCAGACCTTGTTTGATGGGATCGAGTATGCTTCAGTGTGGCCAACAGGTCACTTTGCTAGAGAATGCCCCATGTTCACGAGCCACGGATGGGGTCACAGGTTACATTGCGAATGTTCCTCGGCGATTGTATCCGGCGCTTCCAACATGGCGGCGATCGATTCGATGGCCAACAGGCCGAGGACAAGGGGACGTGGATTTGGAGGCGGTCGAGGTAGAAGTCGATGTCGTGGTTACGCCACTCGGGGTAGGGTCAAGCTGGGTTTTCACCCCGACCCACCGGATGCTCAAGCTTCAAATGCGGTTGTGGCGGTATTCTTCCAGTCCATTCTTATGAGGCTCGTGTTTTAATAGATCCGGTGCTACGCACTCATTTGTCTCCCTGTGTTTGCAATGAGGTTGGGTAGAAACCCTACAACTTTAGAGTGCCCTTTGTCAGTAGCTACCCCACTTAGTGACCACATAGATGTAGACATGGTATTTCTGGGTAGCCCAGTGGTAGTGGATGGAAAGATCCTCCCAGCAGACTTGGTTCCTCTACCAGTAATGGATTTCGATGTAATCTTGGGGATAGATTGGTTGGCAACTCATTATGCCACCTTAGAATGCAGGAACAAAAAGGTATACTTCCACATACCTGGTGTGGAAGAGTTTAGCTTTGATGGTGACAGGAGCGTGGCTCCATATAATTTGGTGTCAGCAATTAGTGCCAGAAAAATGTTGAGGCGCGGATGCCAAGGGTATTTGGCATTGGTGAGAGATACATCTATAGAAGGTGTCAGCATGGAAAATGTTCCTGTTGTCAGAGAATTCATGGATGTCTTCCCTGAAGAGCTTCCAGGGTTGCCACCAGAAAGGGGAATAGAGTTTTGTATTGATGTTGTGCCGGGTACAAACCCCATATCCATGCCACCTTACAGGATGGCACCAGTGAGTGAAAGAGTGAAGGAGCAACTACAGGAGCTTTTGGACAAGGGTTTCATACGTCCGAGCACTTCACCACGGGTGCTCTGTTTTATTTGTGAGAAAGAAGGATGGGTCATTGAGGTTGTGTATCGACTACGGGCGGTGAACAAGGTGATCGTGAAGAACAAGTATCCACTTCCTCGGATCGATGATTTGTTTGATCGGCTCAAGGAGCTAGATTCTTTTCCAAGATAGACCTGCGATCAGGCTACCATCAGTTGAGAATCAGGAATGAGGATGTGTCCAAAACGGCTTTCAGGACAAAATATGGTCATTATGAGTTCTTGGTGATGTCTTTTGGACTCACTAATGCACCAGCAGCCTTCATGGACCTGATGAACAGGGTGTTCAGGCCATTTTGGACCGTTTGGTCATCGTAGTCAGAGATGACATTGTGGTATACTCTCGGACCGAGGAAGAACACGTGTGGCACTTGAGGATGGTGTTGCAGACATTGAGGGAGCACCAGCTATATGCCAAATTTTCGAAATGTGAATTTTGGCTAGAAAGCATCTCATTCTTGGGACACGTGGTTTCTAGAGACGGTATTCAAGTGGATCCCAAGAAAGTTGAAGTCAGAATCGATTGGCTTAGGCCTACAGATCGAGGTGCGAAGTTTTACGGGTTTAGCTACTATAGGCGTTTTGTACAAGATTTCTCCGGATAGCGGCTCCCTTAACTAAGTTGACCGGGAAGAATGTTCCATTCATTTGGACGGATAGTGTGAGGTGAGTTTCGAAGCTTAAGGAGTGTCTAACCACCGCCTGTGTTGACACTACCGTGAGTGGTGAAGGATACACCGTGTATTGTGACGCCTCGAGTTGGCCTAGGGTGTGTTTTGATGCGAGAATGGAAAGGTAGTGGCTTATGCTTCAAGGCACTGAAGAGGCATGAGCGAACTACCCACCCATGATTTGGAAATGGCGGTGTAATCTTTGCACTAAAGATCCGGAGACACTATCTGTATGGTGAAGTGTGCGAGATATACACCGACAAAAGTTTGAAGTACATCTTCCACAGAGGATTTAAACTTAAGACAGAGGAGATGGATGGAGCTTACGAAAGACTATGATTGCACCATCGGTACCACCACAGGAAGGCCAATGTTGTGGCAGATGCTCGAGCGAGAAAATCTTCCGCGCTTTGGCACACATTTCATGAGAGAAGAGACCGTTGATTCGGGAGGTACATGAGTTGATGGATCAAGGTTTAATCCTAGATCATCGGATGAGGGGTATTGTTGGCTCACTTTTGGTGAGGCCGGACTTGAGGGCGAGTTAGAGTTTCCCGGCCACGAGAGACCAACAATTGATGAAGATCATAGAAAGAGTCTGACAAGGTGAAGGTGGTGAGTTTGGATTTGCCAATGATGGTGCCCTAGTACAAGGTTCTAGGATATGTGTGCCCGATGTAGACAATCTCAGAAATGAAATCATGCAAGAGGCACACTACACACTTTACAGTGTCCATCCAGGTTCCACCAAGATGTACCATGATGTGAAAGATAGCTATTGGTGGAATGGCATGAAGAGAGACATCGCAGACTTTGTGTCCAAGTGCTTGACTTGTCAGAAGGTGAAGTTTGAACACCAGAGACCGTCAGGGAAGCTGCAAGAGCTCCCTATCCCAGAATGGAAGTGGGAAATGATCACTATGGATTTTGTGATCAAGGTTGCCTCGTACCACGAGGATATGATTCCATATGGGTAATTGTAGACCGCTTGACCAAATCAGCTCATTTCTTGCTGTAAAGACTACATACTACGTGGCACGGTATGCCGGCTCTACATTCGAGAAATAGTCGGATTGCATGGAGTTAGGCTTCCATAATATCGGCAGAGGGCCCGATTCACTTCTCGATTTTGGAGAAAGTTGCAGGAGGCACTTGGCACACAATTGAACTTCAAGATCTGACTTTCCACCCTCGCAGCAGACGGACGGTCAGAAAGGACAATCCAAACATCGGAAGACATGCTTCGCATGAGTGTCTTGGATTTTGGAGGTCAATGGGATGAGCAACTAGCTTTGGTGGAGTTTGCCTACAACAACGATTATCACTCCAAAGATAGGGATGGCACCCTATGAGGCACTATATGGAAGAAAGTGTAGGTATCCTCTGTGTTGGACAGAAATGGGGAAGCAAGGGTGCATGATGTATACCTAGTGCAGTACACTTCAGAAGTAGTTCCTTTAATCGAGAACGACCGAGGGCGACTTTCGATGAAGAGAGAAGAGTTATGCGGACCCAGACGGAGGGATGTGGAGTTTGCGATGGCGACTATGTATTCTGAAGGTATCTCCAATGAAGGGAGTCATGAGATTGGAAAGAAGGGCAAGTTGGCACCTCGGTATATCGGACCTTTGAGGTTCTTGATAGAGTTGGAGCGATTGCCTACGGTTGGAGCTACCACCCAACCTTTCTCCCGTTCATCCGTGTTTCACATCTCCATGCTCAGAAATACATTCCCGATCCTTCTCATGTCTTTGCATTGGATGTGATAGAGCTAAAAGAAAATTTGACATTTGAGGAGCAGCCTGTAGCCATAGTGGACTACCAAGTGAGACAGCTGAGATCAAAACAGCTCCCTATAGTTAAGGTTTTGTGGAGGAGCCAGTCGGTGGAAGAGTGCACCTGGGAGTCAGAACGGGACATGCGTAGCAAGTACCCTTATTTGTTCAATGTATAATCATGTGCTTTATTCTGCCTTGTGTAAAAATTCGAGGACGAATTTTCTGTAAGGGGGGAAGAATGTAACACCCCGAAATTTTAATTTTTATGAGCATTTTGGTATTTTAATTTTATTTAAATTTTAGGAATTTTTTTGAGATTTTTCGGATTTTAAAAATCGGGTTCGATTTTCCGAAAATATAAACTTTGATGATTTTTAAAAATTAATTTAAAGACCACGTGGTAAAACTAAAAATATATTTGGAGTCTACGTAATTTTCTAAGTTTTCTGAAATTTTTTCGGAATTTTTGGACCTCGTTTTCGATCCCGAGGCAGAGTAAAAAATTCAAAATTTTGTATTTCGAATCGAACCGGCCGAATCGAACCTGATCGGACCGGTCGAATCGGACCGGCCCTTTTCCTTCTTCCTTTTTCTTTCCCCGCGCGCGCGTCCCTCTCCCCTTCTCTCTCTCTTTTCTCTCTCCTCCCCTCCCCACGCGGCGGCGCCTCCTGCGTCCTCCTCGCGCCTCCCCTCCCGACCATCCCGGTGGCCGGCGGGCGAAAAGCGCGCGATCTCCCCACTGCCGCAGCGCGCCCGACTTCCTCGGCCAATCCGGCCGATCCGCCACCGGGTCTTGTGTCCAAAATCATCTACTCGGTGAGAGCTTTCCATAGACACCAAGAACGCCGAAATCCATTGAGCGGATTGTCCGATTTTTGCTCGGGAAGATTTTAGCCCATTTCGAATTTTGGGCTAGATTTCTCGAAAACCGTGAATCCCACGAGAAAACCGAGGCCACCAAAGACGCTCCATTCGTCGAGAGCCGCAACGACATAAATTTCGAATTTTTCCGACACCGTTTTTCGGTGGGTCCCACGGAACTTCGCAGTGTATTTTCGAGCATTAAATGAGCTTAAAAAATTCTAAAAAAATTTATGTACTAACCCCCGTGTTATGGGCTTCGTGTAGGTATCCTCGATTCGAGGAAATTCGACGATTGGCCAAGATACGTAAATTTGGGCAGACGGACTCGTTCTGGAAAAGTCTCGAATTGGGCGAGGTTTTGGCTAGCCCCATTGTCGACGTCGAGCGCGTTTCCGAAGTCGGAATCGGCAAAGGTAAACCCGAACCTTGTTTTTACGTAATTTTCTAGTGCTTAAATAGGGTTAAAAATCCATAAAATATTTGTGGTAGCTTAGAAAATTACGATTCTTTTGCAATAGCTTAGTAATATTGCTAAGGACCATGAGGCAAAGTTTTATAATTTTTAGAGCTTGTTTGGGCGCTTTTGCGAAAATGATCAATAATAAGGACTAAATTGAAATTTTGCATATTGTGATGGATGATCGATTTGATGGGCGGGAGGCTGTGTGATATGATTGAACTGTTGATATATGGATTGTGAGTATAGAAGTGTGTTTTGAACCATTTTGCAGGTTGGGTAGGTCCTAGGTATAGGGGAGAATCTGCCGGATTTTCGGAAAGACTTAGGACGTAATTGATCTTTTTCTTTGTTTGTATTGAGTGAGATTGTATTAAATAAATGTAATATGATTGTCGGTGAGCCGGAATGACCTTCTTCCTCCGCCCGGCCATACGGTAATTTGTCGTTAAGTCCGTGAGTAAAATATTAATTTTAATTGTAATTTCGATATTATTATATGTTCAACATGCCCATGCATCACTTATATGCATATATTTATTTAGTTAAACTCTAGGCACGATTTATGTTGCATTCATAATCATTAATATGCCATGGATGTTGTTGTGGTAATTTAGAAGCGGTGTGCGTGCGTTGGCGTGCGTGTGATGTGGTGTGGACTATGGATAAGACGGGGTAGTCACGGCTTGAGTAATTGGGACCGTTCCTTCGAGGGGTAGTCACGGCTTGAGTAATTATTGGGACCCTCGATTTGGTTATTAAGTGGAAGTCCGAGCTTGAGTAATTACCGGCACCAGTTGGATTTAAGAGAGTTGTATAGGATCGGCTCCATATGTTATGATTGATACTACAGGTGTGTGAGTGCTCCAAATTACCTTTTGATGTTATGATGTGAAAATGTTGTTTATGTTGCATTTCACTCTACGAGTGCATTAGTTCGAGATAGTTATAGAGATTATAGTTAAGATTGATATTTTACTCTACAGTCGAACGCTCCTCTGTTCAAAAATTTTACAGCCACGGAGGATATTTATTAGGTTAACTCGCTTTTATACTTCGAGTTGTTTATCGATATTTGTGTAATTTTATTTACTCCTAGAATTTCCGCATGTGTTAGCTGTAATTATTTGAATTTGGTCTGTAATATTATATTCATGTTGGACCTGTAAACTTAATATTTTAAGTCTGTTTTGATGGATTGGATGAGGGAGATGAGCTCCCATTTATTATTATGTTGATGAGTATGTGGAGGGTGAGCTGAGCTCCCCAATGGATGGTTTATTGTGTTTACAGGTCGGGTGAGTCGAAAACTCCCCGTTGGAAAGTCCATTTTATGGCCGAACTCTGTCCGTTTGTTTTCTTGAATTTGGGCCCAATGGGCCTTAGAGTTGGGTAAATGAATAGTTAAGGCTTACTACGGGCCTCGGGGGCTTTAGGCTGGCCCAGGTCCTAGTGCCGGTCCGGCCCATAGGTTGGGTCGTGACATTTAGTTTTTATTAATTTTAATTTTTTTTAATTATAATTTGATTAATATTTTTAGAGTTAATTAGCTGATCGTATCAGTTGGAAAGACATCTGCCTATGCATAGAATGAAATATGGAAGACATCTTTCCAATGGGGAGGGCCAATCTTCTCTTTAATGTGAAATTAGTCAATCTTAGATTTTATCTCTAGAAATGTTACACCTAACAGGCTGCGCCAAAATCATTCTTGGCTTTACAACTACAGTGCCCATAGTTGTTAATGTAATACCCTATTTTTTTTTAATTAATTATTTTATGGGTAAATATTAATATTTTATTTTATTTAAATTTTAAAAAATTATTTAAAATTTTTCAAATTTTTGAAATCAGGTTCGATTTTTCGAAAACATAAAACTTTGATGATTTTTAAAATTTTTTTTAAAGACGAAACTAAAAATATATTTAGACTCTATAAATTTTTTTGAGTTTTCTGAAATTTTTTTAGAATTTTTGGGCCTCGTTTTTGATCCCAAAGCAGAGTAAAAAATTTAATTTCAGGTATATTGAATCGAACCGACCGAATCGAACCGGATCAGATCGGACCTATCGAATCGGACCGGCCCTTTCTTCTTCTTTTCTTCTTCCTCCCGCGCGTCCCGATGCTCTCTCTCTCCCTCGTTTTCTCTCTACTCCCTCCCCCTCCGCACCGACCACCGCTCCCCCACCTCTCCCCGCGCCGTCGCCGACCTCCCCCACCCTTCCCCCGCCACTAGCAGACCTCCAGGCTGCCGGAAAAATTGCGCCAAACTCCTCCCCTACGCGTGCTCGATGCTTCGACTTCCCGGGCCTATTCTGGCCGATCCGACTACTAATCGGACCGGGTTTCATCTCAAAATACATCTACACCTCGAGAGCTTTCCATAGACACTAGG
The DNA here is from genome assembly GCF_030052815.1 of Hevea brasiliensis. Lineage (NCBI taxonomy): Eukaryota > Viridiplantae > Streptophyta > Magnoliopsida > Malpighiales > Euphorbiaceae > Hevea > Hevea brasiliensis. The sequence continues at coordinate 17,189,955 of NC_079505.1, forward strand.
AACACAAAAATCCATCTAGCGGTTTGTCCAATTTTTACTAAGAAATTTTTAGCCCATTTTGACTTTCGGACTAGAATTCTCGAAAATCGTAAACCTCACCAAAAATTCGAGAGTACCGGAGTGCTCCACTTGTCGAGAGCTTCGCGGCAATTCCCATTTTAAATTTTTTCGACACCGTTTTTTGGTAGATCCCATGAAACTTCACAATATTTTTTCGAGCATTAAATATGTTTAGAAAATTTCATAAAAATTATATACTAACCCCCATGTTGTGGACTTCGCGTAGGTACATTCAATTTGCAGAAATTCAACAGTTGCTCAGGTCTGCAATTTTGGGCCGAGCAGACAGATTACCGGGAAAACTTCAGAACTGGGTTGAGAGTATAGGCTATCCCACCATTTTCAGACGTCCCGGACGCATATCCAGGGTCGAAATTGGCCGGTAAACCCAAACCCTACTTTTCTTCATTATCTAGTGCCTAATTTTGATTAAAAATCTATAAAATATTCGTGATAGGTTAGAAAAATATAATTCCTTCTGCATTAGCTTAATAATATTGCTAAGGACCGTGGGGCAACGTTTTAGAATTTTTAGAGCTCATTTGAGCAGTTTTTGCAAAAAGAGGTAATTATAGGGACTAAATTATAATTTTTTAAATTATGGTTGTTGACTGTTGGATGGGCCTAGGAGGGGCCATGTGATGTGATTGAGTTGTGGATGTGTGACTTGTGGATATAAAAGTGCATTTTGAACCCTTTTACAGGTTGGGTAAGTCCTATGTATAGGAGAGACTCTGCCGAATTTTCGGCAAGACTCAGGGTGTCTTTGGCCTTTTTCAAACTTGTATTGAGTCAAATATATTAAATAATTATAATAAAATTTGTCAGGTGAGCCGGGACAACCTTCCTCCTCTGCCCAGCCACCACAGTAACCTCGGTTTAAGTCTGTGAGTAAAATATTAATTTTAATTATAATTTCAATATTATTAAATGTTCAAGCATGCTTATGCATCACTTATAAATATGTATCTATGTAGTTAAATACTAGGCACATTCTATAATGCATTCTTAATTAATGAAGTGTCATGGTTGTTGTTTATGGTAATTTGGAGCAGTGTGCGTGTGTTGGCATACGTGTGGTGTGTGGTATTGGGTATGGATAGGACGGGTAGACGCAGCTTGAGAGACACTTGCTGGGACCCGGTCCTTTATGGATAAGTCAGAGTAGGCACAACTTGAGAGACACTCGCTGGCCCTCGCATTTGGTTTATTAAGCAAAAGTTCGGCTTGAGAGACACTCACTAGTAGAGGTTGGATTAAGAGAGCTGTATAGGGGATCAGCTCCCATATATGCACTGTTTGAACATTATTGGGTGTGTGAGTGCTCCAAATTACCTTTTTACTGTTATGATGTAATTTGTATGAAATTTAAGATGATGTTGCATTCCACTCCTCAGGATGCATTAGCTTTAGATACCTATAGAAATTGTGATTAAAATTGGTATTTTACTTTCTGAGTCCAACGCTCACTCCTGTTCATCTTATTTTTCCAGGCTACAGGAGGATTACTTGTTATGACTAACCTGTTCTTCTTCTTCGCAGGTCAATTAGTAATATCTAATGTATTTTGTATAATTTAATCAAATTTTAGACTCCACATGTGTTAGGAGTATTTTAATTAGTTTGAGACTGTAATATATTATTATGTTAAATCTGTAAACCTATTAAATGCATACATGACTGGATTGGATGAGGGAGTTGAGCTCCCATTGAATTTTATGATATTATGAGTATGTGGAGGGTGAGCTGAGCTCTCCAAATTATTATATATTGTGTTTACAGGTCGGGCGAGTCAAAACCTCCCCGTTGTATGGTCCAATTTATGGCTAGACTCTGTTCTGTTGAATTCTTGAAATTGGGCCCAAATGGGCCTTAGGATTGGGTTGAGGAATAGTTAGGCTTACTACAGGCCTCGGGGGCTTTAGGATGGTCCAGGTCCTAGTGCCAGTCCGGCCCATAGGTTGGGTCGTCACAAATATGCTATCAAATCTTAGGCTCCAAATTCATAGGGAGTATATGTCTAACGTTTTGGGAAGAGTCTAATAGGAGTCACATGTGGAGAATAGGGTCTCCATTCGTCCTTGCATTATCATCTTTGCTTCTATTTTCTGCTTTATATAATTGTGTGTAAATATGAGTCTATAGAGCTGTGTAATATGCTTTTTTGAATTTTTGTGGGCTAATGCTGTTGAATTTCAGAAAAATATATAGAAGTAGAAGAACTGCCATTACACCAGAACGGGATGTGCCAGATGAGGTGTCGACACAGGATGAGGCGCTTGCCCCGAGGAGGCGAGGCAGGAGACCTAGAGCTGCTCAAGTAGAAGAGCAGCCGCCACCAGTTTAGGAATAGTCTTTTGTGGCCCAGGGTCCTATGGACCCAATGGCAGCTACCCTAGCCGGATTGCAGAGAACTATCGATATGATGGCACAATATATGGTCCACCCTCCACAACAGCAGCAACCCACTGCACCAAAAAGGGAACCTTATAAACAAATAATTAATTTCAGGAAGTTGGTGCCTGGTACTTATGATTTATCAGATAATGCCTATCGGTTTTTAGACTCCTGCAAATAGGCAAGGATGGAGTTGCAGTTGACTGATAAGAGACTTATAGAGTGTGTGCAGCATGTATTGGGGCCAGTGCCAAGGCAGTGGATGACAGACTACGTACTACCTCGTATTGAGAGATTATCTTGGACCTAGTTTGTGGAACTGTTCATCAACAGGTTTGTGCCAGAAAGCTTCAAAGATCAAAAGCAGTGGGCCTTCGAGGCCTTAAGGCAGAATGGCAGATTCGTAGATGAATATGCTATAGAATTTTTGGAACTGAGTAGGTATGCCCCCACAGCAGTAGCTATAAAAAGTATGAAGATAAAGAGATTCCTAAAGGGACTAGACAGAAGGTATGCAAACCTGGCCATGATATCTGATCAATCTTTTGATGTGGTAGTTGATCGAGCCCGATAAATTGAAATTAGCTATACAGGAGATGACAGTGGAAGGGCAAAGAAGATCCCTACATGGGTACCACGGACAATGGAGGCCAAAGTCACTACAGAGGAAGGAGTAGAAACAATAAGAAGGGTGGTTTTAAACACAAATCTCGAGGATTCAAACCAGGGTATTGATCTAGCAGTGGTTACAGTTCGGATTACAGCAGTTCTGGGTCTAGTTCAGGATCCTCCTTGGCACCTTGCACACAGTGTAGAAGAGGACATTCAGGACCTTGTATGATGGGATGAGAAGTATGTTTCCAGTGTGGCCAGCAGGGTCACTTTGCTAGAGAATGTCTTGTGTTCAGCGAGCCATAGATGGGGTCATAGGGTTCTATTGCAAATGTTCCTCGTCAATTGTATCCTAGTGCTTCCAGCATGGCAGGCAGTCATTTCAGTGGCCAACAGGGCCGAGGACAATGAGGACGTGGATTTGGAGGTAGGTCAGGAGGTAGAAGTCAATTTCAGGGTTTTGCAATACAGGGTAGGGGTCAGCTTCGGGTTTTCACCTTGACCCACCAGGATGCTCAGGCTTCTAATGTAATTGTGGCAGGTATTTTTCTAGTATGTTCCTATGAGGCTCGTGTTTTGATAGATCCGGACGCTACGCACTCATTTGTCTCCCCTGTTTTTATCATGAGATTGGGTAGGAACCCTACAACTTAAAAATGCCCCTTGTCTGTAGCTATCCTTCTTAGTGACGACATAGATATGTATATGGTTTTTCCACGTAGCTGTAACACCCCAAGATTTTAAATTTTATTATTTTATGAGCATTTTTGGTATTTTAATTTTATTTAAATTTTAGGATTTTTTTTTTGAGATTTTTCGGATTTTAAAAAATCGGGTTCGATTTTCCAAAAATATAAACTTTGATGATTTTTAAAAATTAATTTAAAGACCACGTGGCAAAACTAAAAATATATTTGGAGTCTACGAATTTTTCTAAGTTTTCTGAAATTTTTTCAGAATTTTTGGACCTCGTTTTCGGTCCTGAGGCAGAGTAAAAATTCAAAAATTTTGTATCCTGAATCAAACCGGCCGAATCGAACCGGACCGGATCAGACCGATCGAATCGGACCGGCCTTTTCTTTTTCTTCTTCCCTTCCCCGCGCTCGTCCGACCTCCTCCCCTTCTCTCTCTCTTTTCTCTCTCCTCCCTCCTTCCCTTGCGGCGCCGCCACCTCCTCTGCCTCCCCACCTCGCCGGCGCCTCACCCTCCCCACAGTGCGCGCTGGGCGTCTGAAACGACTCCAGAAGCAACGCGCAGCGCGCGAGAGACCGTTCACCTTCCCGACCAAAATTCGGCCGATCCGGCCACCAATCGGACTGGGTCTTGTGTCTAAACTCATCTACTCATCGAGAGCTTTCCATAGACACCAAGAACACCGAAATCCATTGAGCGGTTTGTCTGATTTTTGCCCGGGAAGTTTTAGCCCATTTTGACTTTCGGGCTAGATTTCTCACAAACCGTGAACCCCACGAGAAAATCAAGAGTACCAGAGCGCTCCACTTGTCGAGAGCTTCGCAGCGACATAAATTTTGAATTTTTCCGACACTATTTTTCGGTGGGTCCCATGGAACTTCGCAGTGTTTTTCCGAGCATTAAATGAGCTTAGAAAATTCTGAAAAATTTATGTACTAACCCCCGTGTTGTGGGCTTCGTGTAGGTATCTTCAATTTGCGGAAATTCGACAGTTGTCCGGGTCTGTAAATTTCCGGCCAGACAGACCCATTACCGGAAAAGTCTCCGAATTGGATCGAGGTTTTAGCTACCCCCCATTGTCAGACGTCCCGAGCGCGTCCCAGAAGTCGGAATCGGTAAAGGTAAACCCGAACCTTACTTTTTCGTAATTTTCTAGTGCTTAAATAGAATTAAAAATCCATAAAATATTCGTGGTAGCTCAGAAAATTATGATTCTTTTCGCAATAGCCTAGTAATATTGCTAAGGACCGCAGGGCAAAGTTTTAGAATTTTTAGAGCTTGTTTAGATAGTTTTTGCAAAAATGATCAATTATAAGGACTAAATTGAAATTTTACATATTGTGATGGATCACTGATTTGATGGGCCCAGGAGGGGCTGTGTGATGTGATTGAGTTGTGGATATATGGATTGTGAGTATAGAAGTGTGTTTTGAGCCCTTTTGCAGGTTGGGTAGGTCCTAGGTATAGGGGAGACTCTGCAGGATTTTCGGCACGACTTAGGACGTATTTGATCTTTTCTTGATTTGTATTGAGTCAATTGTATTAAATAATTATAATGTAATTGTCAGGTGAGCCGGGACAGCCTTCTTCCTCCGCCCAGCCACCACAGTGATCGTTGTCAAGTCTATGAGTAAAATATTAATTTTAATTGTAATTTCGATATTATTATATGTTTAAGCATGCCCATGCATCACTTATATGCATATATCTATGTAGATAAACTCTAGGCACGATTTATGTTGCATTCATAACTGTGAAAGTGCCATGTATGTTGTTGTGGTAATTTGGAGCAGTGTGCGTGTGTTGGCGTGCGTGTGATGTGGTGTGGACTATGGATAGGACGGGTAGACACGGCTTGAGATCTTCGCTGGGACCCGGTCCTTCGGGGTAGACACGGCTTGAGTTCTTCGCTGGGACCCCGATTTGGTTATTAAGTGGAAGTCCGAGCTGAGTTCTTCGCTGGCACCAGGTTGGATTTAAGAGAGCTGTATAGGGGATCAGCTCCCATATATTATGATTGATATTACAGGGTGTGTGAGTGCTCCAAATTACCTTTTTGCTGTTATGATGTGAAAATATTGTTGCTGTTGCATTTCACTCCACAGGTTGCATTAGTTCTAGATAGTTATAGAGATTATGGTTAAAATTGATATTTTACTCTCTGAGTTGAACGCTCACTCCTGTTCAATATTTTTTTCAGGCTACAGGAGGATTTTATTGTGGTTAACCTGCTTTTCTCCTTCGCAGGTTGTTTTACCAATATTTGTGTAATTTTATTTACTCCTAGAATTTCCGTATGTGTTAGAGGTATTTTAATGATTCGGGTCTGTAATATAAATTGTCATGTGGACCTGTAAAATTATTATATGCATGTTTGATGGATTGGATGAGGGAGCTAAGCTCCCATTTATTTTTTGATGCTGATATGAGTATGTGGAGGGTGAGCTGAGCTCCCCAATTGATGATATATTTTGTTTACAGGTCGGGTGAGTCAAAAACTCCCCGTTGAAAGGTCCACTTTATGGCCGGACTCTGTCCGGTTGGTTTCTTGAATTTGGGCCCAAATGGGCCTTAGAGTTGGGTTAAGGAATAGTTAGGCTTACTACGAGCCTCGGGGGCTTTAGGCTGGCCCAAGTCCTAGTGCCGGTCCGGCCCATAGGTTGGGTCATGACAGTAGCCTAGTGGTAGTGGATGGAAGGGTTCTCCCAGCAGACTTGGTTTCTCTACCAGTAATGGATTTCGATGTAATTTTGGGAATGGATTGGTTGGCAACTCATTATGCCACTTTAGACTGTAGGAACAAAAGGGTGTACTTTCATATACCTGGTGTGGAAGAGTTTAGCTTTGATAGTGACTGGAGCGTGGCTCCATATAACTTGGTGTCAGTAATTAGTGCTAGAAAAATGTTGAGGCATAGGTGTCAAGGGTATTTGGCATTGGTGAGAGATATATATGTAGAAGGAGTTAATATTGAGAATGTTCTTGTTGTCAGAGAATTTATGGATGTCTTCCCTGAGGAGCTTCTAGAGTTACTACTAGGAAGGAAAATAGAGTTCTGCATTGACGTTGTGCTAGGTACGAACCCCATATCAATGTCGCCTTATAGGATGGCCCAAGCAAAATTGAAGGAACTGAAGGAGCAACTACAAGAGCTTCTGGACTAGGGTTTTATCTGTCCGAGTACCTCCCCCTGGGGTGATCCTATTCTATTTGTGAGAAAGAAAGATGGGTCCTTGAGGTTGTGTATTGATTATAGACAGCTGAACAAGGTGACTGTGAAGAATAAGTATCCACTTTCCTGATTGATGATTTGTTTGATCAGCTCCAAGGGGCTAGATTTTTTTCCAAAATATACCTACAATCAGGCTACCATCAGCTAAGAATCAGGAATGAGGATGTGTCCAAGACAGCATTCAGGATAAGATATGGTCATTATGAGTACTTGGTGATGTCTTTTGGACTCACTAATATGCCAGCTGCCTTTATAGACTTGATGAACAAGGTGTTCAGGCCATTCCTGGACCGTTTTGTCATCGTATTCATAGATGACATTTTGGTATACTCTCGAACTAAGGAAGAACATGTGTGGCATTTAAGGATGGTCTTACAGACTTTGAGGGAGCACCAGCTATATACCAAATTTTTAAAATGTGAATTTTGGCTAGGAAGCATCTCATTCTTGAGACACGTGGTTTCTAGTGAAGGCATTCAAGTGGATCCCAAGAAAATTAAGGCTGTAACTGATTGGCTTAGGCCTACAACAGTCACTGAGGTACGAAGTTTTATCAGCATAGCTGGCTACTATAGGCATTTTGTGCAGAATTTCTCCAGGATAGCATCTCCCCTAACTAAGTTAATTCAGAAGAATGTTCCATTCATTTGGACAGATGATTGTGAGGAGAGCTTCCAGAAGCTTAAAGAATATCTAACTACAGCCCCTGTGTTGATATTATCGATGAGTGGTGAAGGATATACCATGTACTGTGATACCTCCAGAGTTGGCTTAGGGTGTGTTTTGATGCAGCATGGAAAAGTAGTGGCTTATACCTCAAGATAGAGGCATGAGCAGAACTACCCTACCCATGATTTGGAAAATGACGGCTGTAGTCTTTGCACTAAAGATCTTGAGACACTACCTGTATGGTGATGTAACACCCTCACTGTAGTAATTCCGTACATTCTACTATTCTGGTGACCGGTGTTGGTCCGGACAGATAGAACGTCTGGAAAAAAATTTAGACTAGAGTGAGGAGTCATAAATAACTCAAATATTAATAAGAAAAATTTAGAAAAAATTTTAGAAATAAAATACAACCAAGTTAAATGAGCCAGTGCCCTAGCGATGGGTAACCCAGTGGAAAGTTGCGGTCGTCGCAGTTAGAAGCCCTAACCCAAGAAAAAATTTATGAAATAATTTTTGGGACTCCAGAGAAGAGTCATTGAGGTTTCGATGGTATTAGAATACCAAGAAAATACTTAGAAAATTTTTTAGATTGGTACACACTATTTTGGCTAAATAAGCTAAAAGGAGGGCATTTTGGTCATTTCGTCTTCAGAGATGATTTTTGACCGACTTATCCAGTTAAGTAAATAATTATTATGACATAAAATATGAATAAATATTGGTACAAATTGAATTGAAAATGAGTAGAAAAGAAAAGAAAATGAATTAAAATTGTAATTTTGACCTCATGCTTATGTCACTAAAGTACTCCCACCCAATCACATTTTGACACCTCATTATAAACCCAATTAAAGGAGTTAAATGGGCTGAAAAATCAAAAGGAATTCTGCTCATCCTCTTCCTTCTTCCAACCGTAACCCACTTCATTTCTCTCTTCCACCATTAAAAACTTCACCCAAGCTTCATATCACCTACCAAACGACCTCAAAACCCCATTTTCTCTTCACAAAAACTTGTCATCACCACTAGAGCAAGCTTAGGGCAGCAATTAGAAGAAGAAAAAGTGATATTTACCAAGCTTAGAAGTGACTCCATTTAAGGTTAGTGTTAAATCTCTTACTTTTCTCTTTATATTTTTTATTTGAACTTTGAGTTAAGTTAGAAAATGGAGAAAATTTAAAGAAAATATGCATGTTAAGAAGATTCTAATTTTCAGCAGCCATGGGGGAAGGTTGAGAATTATTGATTTGATAGAATTAAATTGCTTGGAAATGATGTTTGATAATTATATTAAAGTTAGATGTTGATTTGTGTATGTTAGATGAAGTGATGAATTGTTAGAGTTAGGGTTTGGGCACCAAAATTTGGATTTTGTTTATGTATTGGTGAAAAGAGGTTGTAATGGTCAATTAGTGACCATTTGGTCATATTTGAGTAGGAAATTAAGTGAATTGTGCCAAGGGAATTAAGGTTGGGTGTGCTGCCTTGAGTGCCCTACAGGTATGGATGTGAGTCCAGCATGTTCGGGCAGCTATAACTTGAGTTGTGTAGGTTCAATTGGTGCAAGGTCAATTGAAAATAAAATTAGACACATAATGACACAACTTTGATGAAGGAAACCTGTCCAGAAAATAAACTTAAGATGCCCTAAAAAATTAACCAAATTCGGGTAGCACCAATTCTGCCTGGGCAAAATGACCAAATGAACAATGTTCATTCATTTGGTCAGAACTCAGTGTAGAAAGGTCCAATTGACCTGAAATTTATATCAATTGAAAGCTTAGGAAAATTAGAACAACTTTCATGTAGAACACAAACTCAAATTCTGGACTTAACTAAATGAAATTGCTAGCCAAAGTTGAACTACTAAATTTGGCAAAACCAAAAATTGCCCAAAAATTATGGGTAAAGGCAATCCGACCAGTTATGGTGAAATAACTATAACTTGAGGTAGAAAACTCCAAATGGAGTGATTCAAAAGTGAAATGTAACTAGACACAATAAGGAACAACTTTGATGAAGAACATTTGGCCAAATTCTCACTGTAGAATGGCCTAATGGAATAATGAACTCTAGCACCAAAAACTTGAATTTTTTATTTAGTCTCCATTGGTTAGAAGTATGGATTGGCAACTAATGCCAACACTTTTGAGAACCAAAATGTGGTAAATCTGTGTGATTAAAACTCATGTAACTATTATATATGAGAAAATAAATATTTTGACTTAAATGACTAAATAAATAGTAACCTTACATGTTAAGTACAAATATTCAAGAAATAAGTTTTGAAATAGTATTGGAAATCAATGCCAATAAAAATAAAATATAAAATGTGGCATATTGGAGAATTTAAGCTTAACAAATCTATTATGAATCAAAAAGTCAACCTTTGAATAGAAATGTTCAAATGAATAGTAACTACTAAATTATGTGAGCTAGAAAAACAAACTATAAGAATCATTGTAATTGTTAATATAGGATGTGGTAGGTAAAATGGTGAATGGTGAAGTTGAGTGACCCCAATGATATAGGAAAGGGTATAAAAAAATTAGAAAGCTATTGTAATGATTAAGATATAGATAATGTAATTAGTGAATTTTAATCCTTGAACTTGAGTAATTCTAGGATATAAGGGGATAACCCACATGAAGGGTTTTAGGAAAAATTGTAACTGATAATACATATACTTATTGTAATAAATAAAAGAATCATAAGGATATATGAATTTGATATTAGTTCTCCTACTGAGAGGAGAAAAATATTTCGATGTACAAATGGTACATAAAAAAAATTAATTGATGTGAATTGAAATTATCATGGATGGTATGATGAATTGCATAAATTGTGTAGGAATGAGATTTAGGTATTTATGCTTTCGCTATGAATAAAAATTAAAATACTATAAATTATACTTGGAATATTTAATAAATAATGAAATTATGTGCTCATGTATTACCTAGACACGTGTGTCAGATTGGATAGATTGGCATGCCAATAGGGTATTATTTTAGCAGTACTGCGAAAGGCTTTATGCCTGTATTCATGGCTTTATGCCCTTACTTATGGCTTTTATGCCCGATTATGTGTTATCATGGCTTTTTAGCCATTCTGACTGCATACGTGGTTGACGTTCCGCGTCCCATGGTGTGACGACCCGAGGCATTACAGTGTCCAGTGCCAACGACCCGTTATCCAGTTTAGTTAGCCTGTCATAGGTTACTTGGGCAGTGAAATTTATTGAAATAAGTTAAGAATATTAGCAATTGAAAATATTAGCAATTAAATAAATGAGTAAGAATATTTAATTATTATGAAAGAATTGAGTGCTTTTGAAGAGGAATAAATTAGAACAAATGATAGTTAATACTAGAAGTATTATATGAAATTAGATTAAATTCCAGAGTATCCAAATTTTGATCTATTTCTTTTTTTTTATTGTATATTATTTTCTGGTTATATTATTGCACCACTAAGCAGCAATACTTAGCGCGATGGATTTGTTTCCTCGTGTAGGTACTGAAGGTAAAGCCCAACGAATATTAAACAGAGATTTTTGAGTTCTGATCTGCAGAAGTGTCTAAAGTATTCAAGGTTGTCACCTCCTCAGCAATGCATGTAGATAGGGCCCATGAATTGTATGTTTTAATATAAATTATGGAATTGTAATTTGTATATCATGTAAAGTATGAACTTTATATAATTAGTTGCAAATCATATAAATTAATAGAAAGATGAGAATTTTGACATATGAAATGAGCATGAATGAATATGCATGGTAATGAATAAGAATCGTAATCTATGGACACTATCAGAAATGATGAGCATTAATAAGATCTTTATTTGAAAATATTATTGAAAATTTCAAATAGGTGAATAGTAAAATACGTCAACTGGTAATAAAATAGGGGAAATTCCGCTGGTTTCTCCGTAGAAAAATAATGGATATTAAAATATAACGAGATCAAATTATTAAAGGAATAAAGTAAGATAAGATATGGTGCTTCGGCATCAAGTGTGATATGCCTTGCTCGGCTACACTGTAGACGGATCAGGGGTGTCACAGGTGAAGTGTGCGAGATATACACTGACCACAAGAGTTTGAAGTATATTTTCTAACAGAGGGATTTAAACTTGAGACAGAGGAGATGGATAGAGCTTTTAAAGGACTATGATTGTACCATCCAATACCATCCTAAGAAGGCTAATGTAGTAGCAGATGCTCTGAGCAGAAAATCTTTTGACAGCTTGGCACACATATCAGTGAAGAAGAGACCATTGATTCAGAAAGTACATGAGTTGATGGATCAATGTTTGATATTAGATATTTCAGATGAGAGGGTATTATTGGCCCATTTTTCAGTAGACCAGACCTGCGAGACAGAATCAGAGTTTCCCAGCACAGAGACTCACAATTGATGAAGATTATATAAAAAGTATAGCAGGGTGAAGGTGGTGAGTTAGCCCCTGGCACACTACTTTTAAGTGAAGCTTTTGCATGAGTCGGGCACATTAAATCTAGAAAATCACTGGTAATAAATCCATCTTATGTGAAATATTTGTGATGTGAAAATTCATATATTTGATGCATTGCACCTATATGAGATGAATGATATAATTAACATATATTGGTTAGTTTACTCATTAAACTTGAAGAAGCTTACCCCTTTCCTCTAACCCTTGTGCAGGGATGCAAGGATAGATGATTCCTCTTGCAACAGGAGCAGATATAGAACTTTTTATGATTGTTGAATGTTTAGTTTGGACATGTAAATTTTAAATAGATAGTTACTGTGCGGAAACTTAGAACGATTATTTAATGTATTGATAAGTTTGAGAGATATGTGTATGATGTCCAAATCTATAAGCAGACTCATTATCTATCTATGCATGTACGATGGAATTACATTTTGGTGCTCATGTATGAGATTTAAGAGTTCAATTTCAGAACCAGTTTTATTATGAAATGTTTATGTACAAAGGTGAAAACTAAAGTATAATCATCTTTGAGTTACTTGGATTGTGGATTTTACGAAATACGTTCATGTTTGACAGGTCTTTACACTTGCTACGAGTTCCAACAACTTTAAGCTAATATAATATTTAGCGTTGATAATGACCTTAATTTGAGGTCTTTACAAAATTAATTGTAAAATTTTATTAAATTATGTTATTTTCGTAATAAATTAATCTAAGTAACTAGTTGAATATACCAAACTTATAAAGTCTAGTTAGACAAGACTTGCAAAAATTTAGGGTATGCTCAAATATGAAAGTTTTTTAAAGAAAACTTACATATGGACTGTGTCTACTTTTTAAATAGAAAACTAATATTTTTTCAAAGTTTAATTAAGATTTGAAAAAAAAATTATTTTTTTTACTGTTTTTCATTTATAACAAAAGATATGAAAATATAAATAATTTTTAATTTCTTATATTAAAAATTTTATTTATATCATTATACTCGATAGATAAATGAATTTTTCTTTTTTTTTATATATTTTTCATTGTATTATATAAAAAATTAAAAAACAAATAATTGTAAGTAGTTAAGCCTTGTAACCTTGATTAAGTGTGGAAAAAAAATTTTATGTTTCTAATTTGTTTTATTTTTAGCTATGAAAAATAGAAAATGTATTAATCTTTTTTTTTCATTGTTTTTACTTCTATTTGTAAGATATTTATTCAAGATTTTTTATTAAATAAGCATTATTACATTAAAAAAAATTAATTATTTAAACCGAGATTATACAAATAGTTTTGGTAAAATATTCAATTTAGTCCCTAGATTTCAATTTAATTCATTTTTAAGTTTTTGTCCAACTTAGCTCAAAATTTCAATTTAAGCTTAATTTACTATAAAATTAAAATTTATGAGTTAAATTTTTAAATTTATTGATTTAAATAAAAAAAAATCAAGAAGTTCAATTTTTCAATTTTGATACTAAATTTCTTAATTTTTTTGACTTAAGTCCAAAAATCAAAAATTTTAATTTTTAATGGGCTAACTTGAGTTTAAATTGAAAAATTTAAATTAAATCAAATAAAAAGTTAAAAATACTAAATTGAACTTACTAATAAGTATAAGGTGTATTTGAATTTTAAGTTAAATAATTTTATAGCTCAATTAATTTTTTAAAATTAATATCAAACTATATGTTAATGAGTTGCATAAAAATATATTATTTTTAAATAATATAATAATTTTATTACAATATATACAAAAAAGAGTTTGCAGCCTTGCCTTTATGCCTTATCTCTATCCCTTTCTCATCGCCATTTTCATGCGTTCTCTCCTCATCACCTCTTTTTGATTTAGCAAATCTTTCGGCTTTGTGCTCTTCTTTGCCGCCGTCACTTACACTATATTACCTTTTATTTGTGAAAAGATTTATTTCTAAAAAATAATGATTTTAATAGCTTTTCAAAATTAATGGTTTGGTATGATTTAGAATTTTTATATATTTATTTTATTTTTATATAATTTATTCTTTTATAAAAATATTATAATTTATAAATTATATTTAGTAATTAATTAAAAAAAATAAAATATGTCTTTCATTATTGTTATTATTATTGTTATTAGTGAGCACTATTTAATTTGAATCGAATAAAATTAAATAAAAAGGTATTAATTTGATAATTTAATTTATATTTTAAGATAATTTGAATCAATTTAGTTTTACATTTTAAAAATTTTAATTATTTCAGTTTGATTTAATTTTGAAAAAAAAATCAGTAAATTGAATCGAATTAAATTACTTTATTAATTTTTAAATTAATTTATTTTTATAGAAAATTTATAAATTATATGTAATTTTATATATATAAATTATTTAATTTTATTGATTAATAATTATTAAGTTTAAATTAATGTCAAAATCATATCAAATAACTTGAAAATCAAGTTTAAATTAAAAAAATAACAAAACTCAAAAACCCACAACCAAATCAAATTAGAATTTTTTTTTTAATTTGTTATATATATATATATATATATATATATATATAATATAATTAATTAATTAATCTATTTGCTCTGCCAATTTGCCGTCGTCGTCGTCTGTAATAGAACTGTCTGAAGTCCTCCTGTTTTTCATCATCTTTGTTTTTTTCTTTTTCCTTTACTGTGTTTTGATGTGTGTTTCTTTTTTTTTTTTTTTTTTTTTTTAATTTGTTATATATATATTCAGTTTCTCTAATCTCCTGCTAAATTTCCCTTCTTTGAATTCTTATGCTCTAAAGGCAATCCACAATTCCCCATTCATGGAGCAGCAATCACCCTCTTTTACCAGCATTTTGCGGATATCTCTCTTCAGAGCCCAGTTACCTTTCTTATTCTCAACGATCATCTATAGTATAAAGGGTATTAGCATTTATTTGTTCTCACAGAGTTAACATTTGAAATTGCAAGATTCAGCAACTACTGCATTTATTGTACAAAAAACCAGTACTCGATTTCCATTTCCTTTTATGAGAGGAGTTTGTTGGTACAAAAAACTTTTCCCACTTTCAAGAATTCACATTTTAGCAATCATTTCAGTAACAATGCAATGTGTTCGATAAAAGTCCCAACAGAAAAACTAAAAGAGGGCCAGACACAGCAACATATACGCAGTTAAGACGTACACTCAAATTATTAGGATGCACCGCTTTACTCAGCAGCTTTGTTGGTCTAATTAAAGTCTGCTCTGAATTTTGCCGCGCATTTTACTTTTATTATTTAATTTTAATTTATTATTAAAAAACTTATAATTATAAATAGTTTCTGAAACTTTTTCTAATTAAGGAAATTTTGATAATTAAATACCAAACACTTTTTTTTTTCTAGTTTTTCTCAAAATAATTTTTATTTTTCATTACTAAATAAGTCCCTAATTTTCCAGTGAAACAAAAGACTTGGAGAAGGAATTTTTGGATTTCTTAAAAGCTTGGAGAAGAAGAAACATGTTCATCTTTCTCTGATAATTTCTCCCCAGTTTTTTAAAATTTTATTAGAACAAAAGATTTATTTTTCTAAATGGTTAATTTTTTTTTTAAATTCCAATTTTTATAAACAAAAAATATTTTATATATTTAATGGGTTGATTAGATTACAAGGCTCAACTTTGATAACATTGAACATGACCAACAACTTCAAGGATTAAATTGAATTTTAGAATTTATATTTTATTTGAAAAATGAGTATATGAGTATGAGCCTCACTTACTTTAGTTTAAAAATCTTAAACTTCAATCGTTGGATTAAGTCAGATTAAGAAAAAAATTTTTTTTTTAATTAATTATAATGGCAATTTAATTAAAAAATTAATAAAATTAGAAAAATTAACATAATCGATACAAATAAAAAAAGAAATTTGATATAATTGATATAATTAGAAAAAGAAAATTAATATAAAATAATGAGAAGTGCAATAATTAATATGAAGAAAATTAATAAAATTGGAAAAATCATTTATCATAATTAAATAAAGAAATTTCATCAAATTTATTTTTAAATTAATTGCCTTTAAAATTAAAGTTTTAAATAAAAATTGAAAGTCTGAACCGAAATCAGTCCAAAACCATTCAGGTCGACCCGGTTGGCATGATGCGATGAGCGAGTGATGCTAGTAAGTAGTTTTCTTCCTTCCTTCCTGGGATCTCTTCTATAATGAATAAAACGCCCCTGTGGCCGTAGGTATCCAACCCACTACCACCATGTTTGCTTTTACAGCTTACTTAGCGTCCCTGTGAGCTTTATTGCCATAACCATATGCTACCATGTTACTGGTTTTCAGCTCTTGCTCTGTTTCTTCCAATTCAGTAAATCTTTTTTCTTGTTATAAATGCATTATTTCACCCTTTGTTTTTCACCGTCACCAACTGTTTGATAAAATTCCTCAACCATTTAAAAGTTAGAGAACCTACCCTAACAAGAAGCCTTTCCTTTTTCTTGGTGTTCTTTTTGGACATTTTGAACCCTTACATGAGATAGTTGCTTCTCTTACTTTTATTGCCTTCCAATGTTATCGGTATGAGTCTACATTCTGAAGGTTGCTCTAGGAATTCACTGATGTTTTTGGTGCTAGGTTCTTCCTTAGGCTTATAGCAGGATTTAATTCCCTGTCTTTTGTTATTGTTTTCTTAAATTAGATAAGTATGCCATTTCTGAACGAGGGGAAAAAACCAGGAAAAGATGATTTTGTCATCTTTCCTTGTGGTTATTATTTCCATTTTATTTTACTTTTACTTTTTTCTCATCTCATTTTATTGATCATTTTCACTGTAGTTGAACATGTAGCGGTTCAAAGAATTGCTTATTACATACCCTTGTGATTGGAAAGAGTTTGCTGGGTGGTGGCTGTACTTCTGCTACATGTCTCACTTGTGGGTTCGATCTCTTTCAGCCCAAAAGAGGCATTTTTGTGCAGGAATCTTATGCAAAAGCAACATTGGCTGCTCACTGTCGAAGAGAGTAAATTACTCTATCCCAACATTCCACAGGGAGTGTAACCCTGTAAATTCATTGAAATTGTCTGCTCAGTTCAACACTCCCTTAAGTAAGCATTTTAACATAATTTGTCGATGCTTTAATCACTACTTTGTGTTTGTGATTAGTATGTTGCTAAGAAAATTTGGCCAATTTTCAACTCATCAAACATGTATTACCTTCACAGGATCGCTGCTAAATAATGCTAGTGCTATAAAAGACGATAGAATTGTCCCACCAAGCAGGAACTTTTGTCAGTTAATTGCAAGATGGCAGCTTCGTTTGGCATTTTGTTCAGCAGCTCGAAATGAAATGTCAGATTTGGATTCTGGTTTGGATGATGATGTAATATGTAGTGATTTGCAGCAGGCTGATCTAGATTCTGGGGATATTGGTATTACAAAGAAAGAAAAGGTCGTGTATGAAAAACCAATTGACTTTACCAAAGTTGACATTAATTTGCTTCCAACTGTCATTATTGTCGGGCGTCCAAATGTGGGAAAATCAGCCCTGTTCAACCGGTTAGCTTCATCATTTGTGTATATCTAGAAGTAGAACAGTCTTCATTATCTTAACGCAATGGAATCTCATAATAAAAATTCTTCATTTATTTATTTATTCGGGGCTACTTGCAGGTTGATTCGAAGGAGGGAGGCTCTTGTGTACAATACACCAGATGATCATGTTACTCGAGACATAAGAGAAGGAATTGCTAAATTGGGTGATCTGAGGTTTCGAGTTTTGGACTCAGCTGGCGTTGAAACAGAAGCAACTTCAGGGTCTATCCTTCAGAGAACGACGAACATGACTGCAAATGTGCTAGCAAAGATTCAATTTGTAGTACTCCTGATAGATGTGAGGTCAGTGTATATCTCATGTTCTGAGTTCACTTAAATATGATAAGATGTTTTAACAGGCCAGGAAAGTTTATTAATAAGGACAACAATGCCAAGAGTGTATGCATAATTGCAAAAGAAGGCATATAGTCCACAATTATGATTTGTTAATTTGCACAGTACTTTGTTTTTAATTTCTTTTTTCTTTGTAGGTTTGTGTATGACTAGGAAGTTTCTATACTAACATGCTGCGTATATCAAGAATGTGTATTTTTATTGAAGATGGAGCATTTTATGGATATTTCCTTTAGAATAAAACAAGCAATGGTGTGTCAAGCACTGCTACTTGACTTGATACTTTGGGATGCGCTCGATTAACATTTCTTGGTTTGATATCTTCACCAGAGCTGGACTACACCCTTTGGATTTGGAGGTTGGAAAGTGGTTGAGAAGAAATGCACCTGGATTCACTCCTATAGTTGCAATGAATAAATCTGAATCACTTTGTGATGGTACTGGTTCTATTACTGATGCTGCTGATGAAGCACGTATGCTAGGATTTGGAGATCCTATTGCCATATCTGCTGAGACAGGGCTGGGTATGACAGCACTTTATGATTCTCTTCGGCCTTTGCTTGAGGATTATATGCTCAAAGTCCTGAACAGTAAGAAATCCTTTGCTTTGATTTTGTTTTTCGTTGAAAATAACACACACACATACACACATGTGAAAATGGTTCAGGAAGGCACCCTTGATGGGTCAACTTTACCCATGTGGCTTTGATCCCAGTAACTGTTGAATATGGCAGAAATACTGAATGTGATTGTG
Source organism: Hevea brasiliensis (assembly GCF_030052815.1). Classification (NCBI taxonomy): domain Eukaryota; kingdom Viridiplantae; phylum Streptophyta; class Magnoliopsida; order Malpighiales; family Euphorbiaceae; genus Hevea; species Hevea brasiliensis. The sequence continues at coordinate 17,208,754 of NC_079505.1, forward strand.
TAGTTCAGTTATGCAAATGGTGCTCTCCCAATCTCTCTCTAAATTGCAGAAAAGGGAAAAAAAAAATGCAGAAACACAAAATACTCTCTCTATCTCTGCAAATTCCTTGAACAAATTGGGTTGTGATTGTTACGTGTTTTCTTTTTCTTGATTACATTTTGATCTAATGTGGTTTCTAATTTTTCTTTTCAAATTGAATATTTATGTTGTGATGAGTAATTTGCATAACTTTTATAAAAAAAATATGCATGAATTGGCATGGCTTTTGTGAGGAGTGTTTGAATTTTTCACATGCATTCAAGAGCCCATGTAAGTTGGACAAGTTATATTTAATTACATAGAATTAGAGGTGCATTGTCTCATGTGTGGGGTTGCTTTGTAAATGAATTTCTCTAGTGGGGCAAGTATAATAGAGTGATGTTCTCATTTCTCTATTTAATCAATTCAATTTTGATTAGTCATGTACATGCTAAAAAATTTGCTCCCTTGTCCCAAAATGATTGTCCTCTATTCCTTTTTGGGATGTCAAAAAATACAAGCCATTATCACAAAGTCTATAATTCTTGGATTTGGTTTTCCTATTTTAACTCGTTAATTCTTCAATTTGAATAATGAACTTCAGAGTAAAATGGGAGATTAAATGTAATTTTTTATATTTTTAAGGCAGATAACTCTAAATAAAGGGAAAGATGCCAATTTTTCTAAGAGGTAATGAGGGGGGTATAAAAGGAAGAATGGAATGCAAAATGTAAGTTGACATGATAATAATTATGTTTTCTTAAACTGTGTGAAAAATGAAAAGTGTGAACTTTTTTGGGATGGAGGGAGTATTTGATGTTGCTATGAGTTCCTTGAATTTGATAAGAAATTAAGAATTTGGGAAACGGGGAAACTGTTAATTCTCATGTTCGTGGGAATTTGGAGGCATCTTGTATATAGAGCTGCACTTCTTTGTTGTTTTTCATTTTTTGTGAGTAAATAATCCTAATATATGGGCTTGGGTTCTCTTCTTTGGCTTTAATACAGATGTGAGTAGTTCTTAGCAAAATGTCTTTTGCTAAGCCTCTTGCACTCAATTGAGTGAAGCCTAAGAGAAAGAGAAAGGTGTTTACTGAATTTTCTCTTTGTTCTTTTTACATCTTCCATGGAATTTGTCTAAACAACTACACAGTAATGAGATTGAATTATCAATTATTAATTTCATACGCTACATAGCCATTGCAAATTTTGGGTGCACGAAATATGGTCCTGTGAATAAAATTTAGGATCTGGAGTGGTCTTAGACCGCATTTTGGCAAGAAGGGGCTTTGATCACTTCTCTGGATAGTTGCTTTCAGTTTGACTGACAGCATTTTGATCTCAGTAAGTGGCTTTGTTGATAGACCAAGTACTTGTTATTCTTTCTATTCTTCTTTTAACCCTTCTCAGCATTTTGACTAATCCTAGGTAATTGTAATCAACCAAATAGCAATTGTGATAGCCATGATGACAACCATGGTGAGGTTGAAGAGTTGTCTAAGTTGCCACTGCAGTTAGCTATTGTTGGACGGCCCAATGTTGGAAAGTCAACCTTGCTGAATACTTTGTTACAAGAAGAACGTGTGCTGGTGGGTCCAGAGGTTGGTTTGACCAGAGATTCTATTAGAGCTCATTTCCATTTTCAAGGGAGAACCATATATCTGGTGAGCGTAGAAATTTGTTTGTTGTTTCATATCTTTCATGACTCATTGCATTAGTAAATTATGCACATTCAAAGTGCATCTGCTTTCCATTGTTCTAATATGTGGTTTAACTTTAAGCTTGCATGTGAACCCCTCCAAATTTTGTCTAAATTCCAATTTAAACCCTCAATTTCCTATCTTATTGATTTTACACCTCACACTTCTAATATGACAATGCATTGTGCATCCACTAACTAATGAAAAATATGACTCAAATACTACCAATATGAGCATGGAAATTAGTTTGAATGGAAAAATCCACTTCCTATGCCATCTGTCATTATTTAATGGTGTCACAAAGTTGCAATTGATCTTACCAATTTCTTCCTCCTTTTGGCTAGAGGAGGGTGATAGATATGCTTGGAACCAACGAAGTAGCTAGCTGAATAGCATAGTCGATGGGATCTTCATCTAAAATGATGCATATGTGAAGTTTGCACATCTTTGTCTAGTTTTTAGAATTTTCTCCTAAGGTAAAGATACAAAAAGTGGATGGAAGAAGATCTGACAAGAGAGGGAGAAAAGAAGAAGGGAGGAGAAGGGGGAGAGAGAGAGAGAGAGAGAGAGAGAGAGAGAGAGACAAGAAAAAGGAAGGAAAACAGTTTTATGAGTGAAAAATGGTAGGGCGTTAGGTTACCATAGGACTTAATCAAAATTGTTAGGGGCCAGGGAGGTTTAGTGCAAAAGCATACAGTTTGCTGAAACAAGGAGATGCATGATGCCTTGTTTGGTTCATTGACATTTTGGTTGTTCTCTGGTGGATGGCTTTCCATGCTATTATAGGATTGGGATGAGAAAAAAGAGTTTGTTTCAGTTTGTAAATTCTTTAAAGTCTCATCAGTCGACATTTGTGTTTTGAATTTTTGGGCATTTAGTGGACTGCAATTTGCTTAAATTTGCCCCTTCTGTACTTTCAAATATAGTACTTTTATTGCAGAAATTGATTTAATCAAACTGTGGTTTGCACGTTATGGATCTGTTTGAAATTCCCATGTCTCTAGTTAGGACTTGTGCTTTAAAAGCTAAAATTGACATGAATGTGTGCTTCTAATTTTGGAATTCGTCCAGTGTTATTAAGGCGAAAGGCGACACTAAGGCGATAGAGTACTCTATGGCCTTAGGCGAGAGGCGAGAGGCGAGGCGAGGGCCTTTTTGAAGTAAGGCGCCATAACATTAATTGCTTAAATTATATATATATATATATATATATATATATATATATATATATATATATATATATTCATCTTGATAAGTAAACAATCATATTAAAAAGAAAAAAAAATAACAATAATAAGAAGTAAAAAGTAAATTAATTAACAACAAATTAATAGTGTCCATATAAATTACACAATTACTTACTAAGAACAAAAAGAAAATAATCAAATTAACAATAAATTAATAATACTCATATAAAATAAACAACTAATATCTAATTAATAAGAAAAAAGTAAAATTAATCAAACTAAAACTAATTAATAAGAATAACAAGTAAAAGGTAAACTAATTAATAACAAATTAATAATACCCATATAAATTAAATAATTAATTAACAATAATAAAAAGTAAAAAAATCAAATTACTAATAAATTAATAATACCTATATAAAATAAATAATTAATTAACAACTAATGTCTAATTAATAAGGTAAAAAGTAAAACTAATCAAATTAACAAGAATAACAAATAAAAATTAAATTAATTACCAACAAATCAACAATACTCATGTTAATTAATCAACCAATTAAACAAGAATACAAAGTAAAATAATTAATTTAGCAATACCCATAAAATTTAAATAATTAATTAATAAGAATAATAAATAAATAAATAAATAAATAAATAAATAATAACTAATTAATAATAAGGAGGAGAGGGGAAAAAAATAAAATAAAAAGGGACTGCTGAAAGAAGAAGGAGAAGAGAGGGAAAAAAAAAAAAGAAAAAAGAAAAAAAAAAAAACAAAACAGGTGGTCTACGCAACAGCAGGGAAAGCAGAATAAGTGGAGAGGGAGAAAGCCAAGAAGAAAAAGACGTGCGAGAGAGAGATCGGAGAGAGGAAAGAAGAAGAAGACGACGTGAGAGAGAGAGACTGGAGAGAGGAAAGAAGAAGAAGGCGACGTGGGAGAGAGAGATCGGAGAGGAAAGAAGAAGAAGAAGAAGAAGAAGATAAGAGAGAGAGAGAGAGAGAGAGAGGGCGTACCTGTTGGTCCTGTTTTGTCTCTGTCATGAGCGTGAGGTCGAGGAAGAGAGCGGGGCTGCTGTCTTTACGGTGCGTCTCTTTTGCGGTAGGTTTATTAGTTTTTTCATAAAAAAAAAAAAAAAACTTATAGGTGCTTTGATGAGGCGTCGCCTCTCGCCTCGCCGGCCTGAGGCGTCGCCTCTCCAAAGCCCAGCCAGGCGTTCCAGTCGAGGCGACAGAGGGGCGCCTCGCGTCGCCTGGCGCCTCGCCTGGGCGCCTGGCTCGCCTTTAATAACACTGAATTCGTCATACAATGATTCAGTAATAATCAAGTGGAATACATTAACAATTTGGCTCTAGATACAGCAATACCAAATGAAGCACTATCTTGGCTCTAATTTATTATGCTTTTACCTTGATCATAAGTCTAAGTTGATTATTCATCCAGTATAATTTTTATTCAGGTTGACACTGCAGGTTGGTTGCACAGGACAGGTCAGGATAAAGGACCATCATCATTGAGCATAGTGCAATCAAGAAAGAATCTGATGAGGGCTCATGTAGTTGCTTTGGTACTTGATGCAGAAGAGGTATATTATATTTTGTTGTCTTTTATGGCTTTTTTGTTTTTAAAATTTTTTTTTTTATTACTAGACTTTGAAGCACTTATGTTACACATGCATTGAATAGTTTATACCATGTATTTGTTTTTTCTTTTTATTTTTTTATATATATGCATATAAGAATTGAATATTAAATCTAATTACTTAAAATAAAATAGTACAATTTTTATAATAATTAATATTAGAATTTAATTAGTGTAATATAATAATAGATACTTGAAGTGTTTTCAACTTTTCATATCTACTATTTTATTGTTATTAGCAAAATTTTCCACATCTTCAAATGTTGTAAAATTCTAAGATAAAATTTCTCAAGATATGATAATTCCATCTTATTTGACAATTATATATTGTGTGAGTATTAACACAAACTTTTCATACATGTTAATATATTTAGTATCAAATAATCTACAAGTACTATTAATAACGTTATAGGCCTTCCCTCTTTCAAAAAGATTTTTAAATTTCCATTGTAGTAGTAAACATTACAACTAATATTTTGGTTCCCTAAAGAATATAACCAAATGTTAGTAAAATATAATTATGAAAAAGTTTTAAATTTAAAATTATACCGTACAGCCATACGACTGATCATGTTGTATGGTAGTGAGTGTTGGGTACTAAAGTAGTCGTATGTATTTAAGATAAGAGTTGCGGAGATAAGAATGTTAAGGTGGATGAGTGGCTATACTAGACTAGATAAAGTTCATAATGAGAGTATTAAAGAAAAGGTAGGAGTGGTGCCGATTGAGGATAAGTTGAGAGAAGGGAGATTGAGGTGGTTTGGTCATGTGAAGCGTAGACATACGGAGGCTCCAGTTAGACAAGTAGAGCACATTAGGTTAGAGGATAGAAAGAAAAGAAGGGGTAGACCTAAACTGACTTGGAGGAGAGTAGTACAATATGATCTAGAAGCATTACACATTTACGAGGATTTAACCCAAAATCGTTTAGAGTAGAGAAAGAGAATCCATATAACCGACCCCAAATTTTTTGGATAAAGGATTAGTTGAGTTGAGTTGAGTATACTTTGTTATTTATTTCTTATCTCATTATCCATCAAAATTAATTTTCTGCTTTATCATTGGTATAAGATTTTACGCAACAATTTTGAAATACCATGATTTTAATACTTAATTCTTTCTTTATTTTCTTGAAATGAATCTATTGGGGTAATTAATTTGGTATTTTTCTTTCATATTAATTGACATATTGACCAAGAAAAATAACTAATAAAAATTAAAAAAAAAAGATAAAGAAAAATTAATAAAATTGAAAAAAGGTGTGTACAAAAATAATATATCACAAAATTGTCACCAATTACTTTCCAAATAGCGGAAAAGTCATGAGAATTTTTTGTTGGAACTCCAAACACCCAACAAAAGATAGAAATGTATGTTCATGTAGCATTGGCATATAATAAAGATAAGTGAAACCATGCCACTAATGCCTTTACAAACTAATAATCAAAATGAAATAATCCAATTTGATTTTACATACATTGTATAATAATAATAATAATACATAAATTATGATAGTTTAATTACACTAGGGAATTTAATGAATTTGCAATTTTTGCTACTAACAACTTATAATATTAGTAATTTTTAGAATCAGATTTCTAAGTTATAAAAATTATAAGATTAAAAAAAATTTAGTGTTTTAATTTGTGGGAGATATTGTCTCTTTTTCTAATACTAATTCTTGCTGCATTATTATATATATGGTGACCAGATTGCAAAAGCTAGGCGTAGTATGACTCATGCTGAAGTGGTTATAGCAAGAAGGGCTGTGGAAGAAGGACGTGGATTGGTTGTTATTGTGAACAAGATGGATCTTCTAAGAGGGAAACAAAATTCAAAGTTATATCAGAAGGTCATTGAAGCTGTTCCTTTAGAAATTCAGACAGTCATACCGCAGGTTTTGTCTACTGCAAATTCTAATTTCATATTTTAGATCCTCGTGTACACATTTTCTTATTACACTTGTTCCAATTTTCAATAGTTCCCAGGAAAGATCTTTTGTTTGACTTGCCATTACATCAGTGTAGGATTTCTTATAACGGATTAAGGTGATTTAATTGGTTAGATAAACAAACATTTGCTTCAAGTTACTTTCTTGCCAGGATGAATGATATGGTATAAGAAGATTGCTAGTGAGAGAATATAATGTAGGAAAATGGAGAATATCTTCAATAATTCTGCTTTCATCCCTGAAACATCTAGACCCTGAGTGTCTTCTTGGATTTATCAAGTGATTTTTAGCATTTTATTCAGGTTTCAGGAATACCAGTTGTATTTATTTCAGCATTAGAGGGCAGAGGCAGGATAGCTGTCATGCGTCAGGTCATCAATACATATGAAAAATGGTGCTTAAGATTACCCACAGCTCGGCTGAACAGATGGTTGTGCAAGGTTGGTAGCTTAAATGGTCTCATTCCCACTTTCCCAACCACTTGGATGTATAATTTGTTAATAGAACTCCCTGTTTGCCCAGGTTATGAGCAGACACTCTTGGAAAGACCAGGCTGCACAACCCAAGATCAAGTACTTCACCCAGGTGAAGGCTCGTCCACCAACTTTTGTTGCCTTCACAAGTGGGAAGACACAACTTTCTGATACAGATCTCCGGTTCTTAACGAAGTCATTGAAGGAAGACTTTGACTTGGGTGGAATTCCCATCCGCATCATGCAGCGGTGTATTCCTAGAAAAATCGGGGGTAGTGGCAGCAAGAGCAATCAATCTGCAGTGAGGATGGAGGAAAGAATATTTTCTGACAAGAGAACTACTGCTGCATGACACAACGATTTTAGCTTCTATGTTCATTTCGCATTTTTTCCTCGAGTAAAAGCTTGGTCAGATGTTGAGTGATAATTCTGTGGAGGTGGTTGCTAGGGTAGTCTTAGATTTCTCATTTATAGCCAAAAGATATGTATTAACAAGATGTAAATTAAGGAATGCGTCTAACATTGGGTTGCAATAGAAGCAATACAAAATTTGTAGGACACAAAAGCTGCCTTTATTTATTTTTTGGTACTTTAGAAATTCATTCTTAAAAGGCTTCTTTTGATGTAAATCAAATGAATTCTCAGACAATCATGCAAGATTTCCATTTCCTTTAAAATGATTTTTTTTTTTAAGAAATTAAATTCTTTAATTTCAAACTTGAGAATTTACAAAAAAAGAAATTAATTAAATTGAGTTCTTATAAAATTTTAGTTTTTAAACAGGAAAAACGGAGTTGTCAGGATAAAATTCTGATCTCTTATGTTATAAGATAGATATATGATTAACAGGTATAAAATATATATGTTGGATTTATCTTATAAATTCAAAAAATTACTTAGTATCCTTGATGCACATGTAATCTTATTGATAATTATGTGAGGTTTATTTTCAATATTTCAAAAAGAATTCATGCTTTCATATTCTAAAATTTGCATTTTTTATGGGATTGGAGTTGAATATTTGCTTAGATGTAAGTCTACCCAGTTGAATAATTTAAAAATTAGTTGGGTTTAAGTGCTTGAGGTGAAAGAGAACTATTCCATTCTTTTGAGTTGTGGGCTTGACACATAGCAAAGGAATCAAATAAGTAATTTTAAAGAATAAAGAAAATTAACAAGAGAATATTATTCATTTCACTTAAGAATTAAGTCATACATCATTATATGAGTATCATTCATTATATATTTTAATTTATAATTATTAATCTTTCATGATTCCGTATAAATTGTAGAATGTGTGTGTGCAATGCTTATATGGAATGAGAAATTTTAATAAAATGACTATAATTTTATCAAAATGACGAATCTTATTGCAGAGCATTGTGTAAGCCTTTCTATCTTTACGATCGAAAAAAAAATCTCTAACTATCAAAAAGCTCTCCCGCCCATTTAACGATTCCCTAACTAAACTCCAACAACTACAACTGCCTGTGTCACGGATAGTTGAGTTGGATACTCCATAACAACTCTTTCCCTTTTATTCTTGTTGCGTATCGTTTCAGTACCCACCCCTCTAAAAGTTCCTTGTCCTCAAGGAGCTAAAGAATGTAGACACGACTACCTGACATATTTCCACACTTAACTTCATTGTTGACAAGGAGCACATTTTCTTCACTTGTCTTAGCCCCATTTCATACTCATTCTCCTTGAGCATTAAAATTAAACCACTGAAATTCCCATCAACGTGATGCTGCCCATCTCCCAATCTCATCGTATTCTTAAATCTCATTTCTTCTTCAAATAAAATTTTCTCACCCATATCATCAAATTTCCAACAATAGAAGAACAAGAGGTCTGGTTCAAGTTTCAATTTCATTCTGTTATCAGCTTGAAAACTAGGACCCATTGAAACAGCATATGTATATGCTTGTTCCTAAATGGCCTGAGTGTAGCTTTCACAACAGATAAATTGTCAGCCACAAGTCCTGAATCTGCTAACAAACGCCAAGAACCCATATCCCTCTTTAGCATTCTATCAAACACCCAGTGTCGTACTCCCACATTTTCTAAATATTCCAATCAATTCGTTGTTCGTTTCAATATCACCTGCAAAGTGATTGTTTCAATGACCCATATGCCCGTTTAACCATATCAAGAGGCATACTTCTATTCCTATTTGTTGTACTTAATTCATTCACTTTTTTGAAAAATCCACCAGGATCTTCTGCAGCTCGAGCCAATAGCCATGCCTTTGGGTAAAGCTCATCAAAAGGAATGAGATAATCTTGCAAGGAATTTGACTGCTTCAAGTCTTGCATCTTTCCAATTGGGTCATTGATGGCATAATTTCCAAACCTGACCTCCTATGCATCGACATATTCATCCCAATTCCCATACGCTTCATTACCCTTCACTTGAATAACCCCTTGGTGCCATTTATTTACTTTTCCTTCCAAATGCAAAGCTGCAACCTTCACCATGTTCTCAAGAACTATTTTCCTCACTTGGAAAAAATATTCGCATCTTAACAACCATCCCTGTTGTCCTTCACCATCAAAGCGAGGAAACTTTAATTTGGTAGTGCTTCCCTATGGGTTGCCATCACCAATATTCCCTTTGGCTTGCACTTGCTCTACCTTGTTTCTTCCACTTCCACATTTGGCCTATTCAATCCAGCAATCAACATTCTGAGTTTCGCCACCATATCTTGCAATCTGGCTTCTTGTCTACGCTCAGCTTCAGAACCATAGAAGTGATCTCCTTTCTCCACTCTTGTGAATAGGTCCCCTCAGCCATGGATCATTGCTCTGATACAAGAAATTGAAGGTGCTTCTTTTACCCTATCTGCTTATTAAAATAAAAAAACCAAATTAATTTAGTTTTGAAAACATGGAAAAAACTAAATTAATTTAATTTTCTGGTAAAAAAAATGTAAAACCTAAAATCATATCATTCACTTCCTTCACCATAACAAAAGTCGAAATATGCTCCTTCCCTTCGCCATTGAAGTGTAAGAATGGTCTCCAAGCTCCTTCCTTTCACTCCACTCTCTCTCTATCCGCAACCAAACAACTCCTTCGTCTCTTCCTCTACTCAATTTCAAGTTTTAATTGTTCTGTTTTATTGTTTTTTTTTTTTTTTAAATTTATTTGAAATTTTTCTGTTTTTGCAGCTACATGCTTCCCTCTATGAATCCCTTAGCGATAAGGCAAACCCAAATCCTAAACTTTGCTTCCTTCCAATCTTAGTTTTGATTTCTTTTCTACATCCCATTTGCTGCTGCTATTGCTCATTCACTTTTTGGATTGAGAAGAAATTTTCCTTCATTTTGCAGGTTAGAAATACTACTGCATCTGAAACAAGGGACCTAATCATAACTTCAATATATTTTCTGATTTTTGGGTAATTTAATAATATATTTTGAAATATATATTTTTTTGGTACTGAGTTCAAATGATATATTTGCCTTTCATATTTTTTGGTATGACCTATATTTGTTTTTCTAAATAAGCTACCTACATGATTGGTATAATTAGTTCTTCAGTGTTTGAATTGGAGTGGGGTGTTGTTTTCAGTCACTGATGCTTTTCTAATCAATCACGTTTATATCTAAAATAGCTCACTGAGATTTTTTTTTGTGGTATTTTATTGATAATCAATCAAATTACTAATTTAGCTCACATGTATTTAGCTTTCTACTATAAGCTATTTACTTTGGCCTCATATTTTCTCACATTAAATCTTGACTTTCTGTCTCTTGGATACTCTTTGGAAAGACCAAATTTATAGGCTCTTACCACAAGTTAGGTGAATAGGCCCATTCCAAAACTTCTTACAGCATATGTGAGTGCAGACATATGTTCACATACTTGTATTACTTAGAAGCACATTTTGTTCATCCTAACAATTGGCTCTTTTGATTATGACTAGTTGGTTTAGTTCTCCAGACTCTGTTTTTTTTTTTTTCATATTTAATTCCTTTAAAAGAGGTTGTTGTAAGAGATATTTTGGATATTTGATTAACTTTTTGGGATTTGTTACTAGTATATATTATATTAAATTATCCTTGCTGATTTCTTTCTTCTAAAGTTTTATTAAAATCTCATGTTCTGCAAGCATTTGCATAAACATATAGCTGCTGAATTCCATTTGTTTGCTGCTTTGGCCTTTTTGATTAATAATAAGTTTTGCATTCAATTTGGTTGCCGACTCCCGCCCTCTTCTCTTTCCCCTGCTTTTAATTGAACACATCTTTGTAGTGATGCTATATCAAAGAAATTGTTTATACAAGGATATTTATAGTCATATAGGCATGAAGCAAAAACTTGTACCATATAATTTTTTTTATTAGCATGTTATATTATATTTTAATTTAAGCATAAAGACTAATTACTTTATCAATTCTTACATCAACAGAAAATGGCATTTGATCTTTGTTTGGTTTAAATTCATACATTTGGCTGATAATGAGATAATGGACTAGAATTTGCCCCTTTCATAATTAAATCCAGCTCTGACTTTGTTTAATTTAATTTCCTAGTTACCAATTTATTAATTTAAGTTTTAATCGTTTTTCTAATGTTTTATATTAGTTAACATATTCGATTTCTTTTTATTTGACTTGTATATTTAGGAAGTAAGTGTTGGAAACTCAAAGAATAAGGTCAATTTAATAATGCCTCCTCGTACTGGTAGCAAGCCTATGAGAGAGCTCATTTATGAATTGGTAAGGCACTAAAAGCATAGTTAATGAAGTTGAATTGGCACAAAAAAAAAAAGACAACATAAATACTAATATGGCTACATTTATTTTTTAATATTTGTAAATGGAAGCAAAGATGGTAATCCACTAGATTTAGCAACTATATTTTTTGAGAGTCACAAGAAGAAGGACAAGCTTATTAAACTTGAAACCATTGAAAAATATGTATGTAACAAATTAATTCTCGAAGTAGTTTCCCATTTAGCATGTTGATAGTGTTTTTATTTGCTTTTCTTATATAAATTGTAGGATGAGATTCAAGAAGCAATGCAATTGGAGCCCCATCTATCTAATGTCAAAGCTATTGAAAAGTGTTTTTGTCGTGCCTGTCCCTAACCTATAGAAATTGATGTAACATAGAAAACTGATAGTGTTTCCCTTAAATTTATAGCTAAAAGAAACTATAAAACTTATTAAAATATATTTAGTATATAAAATATAGCTCTATGCTTATCAAACATATTTAAATACAAATATATATATATATATATATATATATATATATATATATATATATTCTCTTTGTGAGGATCAAAAGAAAATATTTACAGTTTAGAGCTTTTAGCTATCTATATTTATACGTGTACAGCAAACTAAAACAAAATAAATATCCAAAGAAAAATATTGGCCTGACCTTTACTAGATTCTATAGCTGATGAAGTGGAAGAGAGGACAATTCTGAGAGAGAGGTTGCTAGTGGTGGAGTTAGCAAAAATTAAGAGGGTGTGTATAACTACTCAGTGAGTGGATAAATAAATAACAAAGGAGAATAGATAAGGTTTCAACATTTAATAGTGCTAATTTTGCTATGTTTGAATAGGTCAGCTGAATAAATATCATTTAATCTAAATCATGTAACTGAACTAAAATAAAATTCATGCTGTAACAATATTGTTGAAATAAATATATTGAAATCATAAAATTTGTAATATCCTCACACACTCATAATATGCTTCCTATTGAATAATGTTGGTATCTCAGGCGCAATAATAAACTCTGGCAGCCTGAGAGCAATGCTTGCATCTTGTGCTCTATAATGACATAAAAATAACCCAAGAGCAATAAAAATACTGGTCATATACATATGCAGAGCTAACCCCAAAGGGCGACCACCTAATATACACCTCAAAGGCTATGTGTCTATCAAGCGCTGTCCCAAAGACAATATAAATATAAGCTGAGCTGAAAATAATTCACCCGTTATCAAGGTGCTATCTATTAGGTGCATATATTGAGTGTATTTGATCATTTATTCAGCTGTAATTGTAAATCTCATTTTATTCAATAATAAAATATAAAATTACCATTCTCTGTTTCCATTTTCACACTTGGAAATAATATAAATTATTTACATTTAATAAAATATCAGTATTATATATTTATCCACTCACCTGTACTGAAGACAGACTGAGACCTAGACCGCTGGAGCACCTCTAGTATCTACTACAGGAGCTAGATCCTCTCCTAAAGTTAAAGAAAATAATAGTGCATCAAGAAAGGAATTTAAATCCTAGGCTAAAATGGTGGAATACAAAATGCAAGATTTATACACGAAAATTTTAGAAGGAAAAAAAAATTGACAGTACTCTGGCATAAACCGAACGTTCCCCAAAATTTCAACAATTTAATGAATTCTCAACAATTTACAACACATCACAAATAAATTTAAAATGTCCATTTGTGGCCTACACAAAATAATATAATAAATTCCACATTTTTTCCCATTTATTTCTCCTTCTCCATTTAATATATTTTTCTTCTCCTTTAGCATTTCATGCTAAAATTCCTTCCCTTTATTACATCAAAATTCTTGCTAGTTTAAATACAATTAATCTCTATTAATAGCTCTGAAGTAATCACATCATACTTTAAACACTTCATTGTCCACCTAGCAATTAAGACATAAAAACTTAAATCCACCTCTTCATATAGAAACACCAACTTAAATCCACCTCTCCCTATAGAAGCACCAACTTTTAATTCAACCTATTAAAGAGCACCCACCTAATAGCTAAAAATTTCACATCTCTATTAACCCATATAAACCTATTATTTTAAAATAAAGTTCATCTCCCTATTATTTTTATGCCATAAGAATTACCATAGAACAATGGAATATTAAATTAAACTTGAGTAACTAAGAAGAAGGAAGGAAGGATTTACTCACTTGAAAGAAATCATTAGCTCTTATGAGTGAAAGATGGTTTTAAGTTAAGTTTTTGTTGAAAATGGGTGTTTAATTAAAGCTTGAGTGGGCTTATGGTTGATTATGTAAAAAAAAAAAGGATGTGAATGAAGGGAGGCAAATGAAACTTGGGGTGTTGAGTGCTTCTTTTTTTTCTTTTTTTTTTTCTGCTCACAAAAGGGACATGAATAACTTTGGCTCATTTGAGCTTCTTTCCTCTTATTATTATTATTATTATTATTATTATTATTCTAGAGATTTCTCAAAGATACTAAGATATGGGCTTCATCACTTTGTGTCATGGGCTCTCATAAATTTGGGTTAATGGGCTGAGTATTACAATTCCCATGTTGCATCAGAACACTACCTAAACCTTTATGGGAAGCATCACTATGCACAACAAATCTGCCTACTCCTGTAGGCAAGGTAAGAACTAAAGCTGAGGTTAGACATGCCTTAAGCTTCCCAAAACTCTCTTGGCATTCTTCTATCCATTCAAACTTTGCATTCTTTCTAAGCGGTTTAGTCAATGGTGCTGCAATGATGGAGAAATCTTGGACGAAATGCCTGTAGTACCCTGCTAAGCCCATGAAACTCCTAACCTATGTAGCATTAGTTAGAGGATCCCATTTGACTACTACTTTAATCTTTTTAGGATTAACAAATACTCCCTCCGTTGAAATAACATGTCCTAAGGAGACAAATCTATCAAGCTAGAACTCACACTTACTTAACTTGGCATACAATTGCTTGCTTCTTAAAGTTTGTAATGCAATTCGTAAACGTTCTTTGTGCTCTTCCTTATTCTGTAAATACAGTAGAATATCATCAATAAACACAATGACAAAGCTATCCAAATAGGGTTTGAACACTCTATTCATAAGGTTCATAAAAGCAGTTAGTGCATTAATTAACTCGTAAGGCATAACAAGAAACTCATAAGGCTCATAACGAGTTCTGAAAGCCGTCTTAGGTATATCGGACTCCTTGATCTTCAATTGATGATACCTAGACCGCAATTCAATTTTGGAAGACACCTTAGCACATTGGAGTTGGTCAAAGAGATCATCAATGTGGGGCAAAGGATACTTATTCCGCACCGTGACTCGATTCAGCTGCCTATAGCCGATGCACAACGTCAGAGTGCCATCCTTTTTTTTTTTCACAAAGGTGATACATTAGGCCTTATAAAGCCCTTATCAAGTAATTCTTGCAATTGTACTTTTAACTCTCTCAGTTCTACTAGAGCCATCCTATATAGTGCCATTGAGATAGGAGTGTACCAGGATTCAAATCAATGGAGAACTTAATCTCCCTATTGGGAGGTAATCCAGGAAGTTCATTAAGGAAAACATTAGGAAACTCACACAATTGGAATGTCTTCCAACTTAGGTACTTTTAAGGTAGTATCAATCACATGGGCTAGGTATGCTTGATAACCCTTCCTAAGCATCTTCTTGACAGTCATAGTAGAAATCATAGAAGAAGGAAGAGAACATCTTTCTCCATAAAACATAAACTTGGACTCCCTAGGACAATCAAACACTATAGATTTCTTAAAGCAATCAATTGTGGCATGATTAATGTGCCTACAAAGGGGTTAAGAATTTTCATCAATTTTAGAACCCTAAAAAATGTTCATCAAAAGCATGTAAGGTGGAAAGAACAGAAACTCTTTCTATTGTGTACCGCAAAAGCGTATAAATTGTAAAGAAACAAAATAAACATATAAAACACCAATATTTACGTGGTTAACCCTCTCCACATAGGGCTACATCGGCGGGCATGCCATCTTCCACTATCAATAATAAATAAATCATCATTACAAGTTCAAAACTATACTATCTATAAATCCAATTACACCCAAGAGAACCTATATAATATCAAACTACTCATAGTAAATATATTAGTTAGTCCCTCTCAGTCTCCTCTAGATATAAGCCAATATATTTACTATTACAATACTACACCACAAAGGGTGCCTTCAACTATATGGGCAAAAGCCCTCTCACCAATGGACAATAATCCTTTCCTCTTGAATTCTATGTCCTTACTCCACCTTAGGCCAAGGCTTCTCTCTACTGCAATGGGCAAAAGTCCCTCATCAATGGGCAGAGCCAAATCCGCAGCAATTGGCAAGGCCCCTCTCTACAATGGGCGATAGCCTCACTCCATGAGCTGAAAGCCAAATAGCTTTTTCCACTATCCTATAGGAATATTTCTCTCACTCAAATTAGGAAAATGTCTCTCCAAATCCCACTAGGATTTTGAGTCATAATTCTAACAATCTCCACATAGACTCAAAATCCATCAACCATTGCATACCTCAAATTCTTGGGTACCTTTAATCATCACATCTCTATGCTTGAGCTTGAACCCTTCAAATCATCAATCTCTCTAATCTCCATCTTGGGTGTAACTTGCTTCTTTTTTAAAAAAATTTTCATGTAATCAATCTTCTTGATTTTGCATCAAGAGCTCCACTTCAATTTTAACTCAATATCATCACCATTATTGCATGTGCAACTTTTACATGTCGCAGCAGCTCCACTTTCAACCAAACTCACCAATATCATTCTCATACTCTGATACCAATTTGTTGTGCACTGCGAAAGCGTGTAAACTGCAAAGAAACAAAAGAAACATACAAAACACTAATATTTACGTGGTTCACCCTCTCCACATAGGGCTACATCCGCGAGCATGCCATCTTCTACTATCAATAATAAATAAATCATCATTACAAGCTCAAAACTATACTACCCATAAACTCAATTACACCCAAGAGAACCCATATAACATCAAACTGCTCATAGTAAATATATTGGTTAATCCCTCTTAGTCTCCTCTAGACATAACCAAATATATTTACAATTACAATACTACACCACAAAAGGTGCCTTCAACTATATAGGCAAGAGCCTCTCACCAATGAATAAGAATCCCTTCCTCTTGAATTCTATGTCTTTACTCCATCTTAGGCCAAGGCCTCTTTCTACTGCAATGGGCAAAAGCCCCTCATCAATGGGCAGAGCCAAATTCGCAGCAATTGGCAAGGCCCCTCTCTACAATGGACGACAGCCTTGCTCCATGAGCTGAAAGCCAAATAACCTTTTTTACTATTATCCTATTTATAGTGTTAATTCCCTCAATCCTAATCTGATTAGGAGCCTCACTCAATTTAAGAATAATATTAAAATAAGAGTTCTACTTTATATATGAAATATTCCTCTATCCTACTTAGGAATATTTCTCCCACTCAAATTAGGAAAAGGTCTCTCCAAATCCCACTAGGATTTTGAGTCATAATTTTAACACTATCATTATAGTTGCATGGGCTTGGCGAAAGCAAAAGAGTTAAGCATATTTATAGTTAAGAAAATTAGGCCCAAATGGAGCACACTATTAAGGCATGTATTGGGCTGCATTATGATGAGCCTTTATTCTTCAAAAATTCGTGGGTCTAAAATATCCTATTATTTTTTCAATTTTGGAAGCCCATATTAAAGAGATTTTAGTGTTTTTGATGCCTTTTATATTCCTATATGAGTTAGGTGTTGATTTGGCATATTTGACCACCAAATATTTTCCAAGATCTTCAAAGATTATGGCCAATAACAATATGGACGAATTTGACTTGTCAACTTAGAATACAATCTTGGGAGATTACTACTATCTTGGAAGATTTTGGCTAACACTTTATTAATTAGGGATATTTGACTTTTCTTTTCCTATTTCTATTTGGATTTATTCCATATCTATATTTCTTTATTTCCTAATTAGTTTTTTTTTTTTTTTTTGTAATTTTCTTCTTTAGTTTCTTATATTTGCCTATAAATAGGCTCACATATGTATGTTTTATCAAAATTAAGACAATTAAGAGATTTTAGACACTTCAGAAAATGAAGAGAAAAGTTTAGCATAAGTGCTATCAAATTTTAATTCTTATCAATCAATTGTGATTGTGGTGAATTACTTGACTTATCACAAGATTCCTCGTGTGACGTCTATTTTTGAAGATTGGGTTCTTTGTGATGTTCTAAACTTATTAAAGAATTTATCTCTTTTACTTATCCTTTTATCTTTCTTGTCTTGTTTTTAGTTTTAGTTCATAAACATCAAAATTACAAAAATATTTTCTTTTATTCTTTCTTTTTACTTTGCTGCAAGTTCAATAAGAAAATACCAAAAGAGTTAAAATTTAACAGAATTCAATTCTTGTGTTATTGAGTGTTCTTGTTTGATTCCACTTAGTTCCATACTTGTTTCAGTTCAGTTTACTTGTTTTCTTTCTCATAATTCGATTCCCTTTTTATTTAATTCAATTAAGTTATTTCTTCCCTCACCAAGGCACATCAACGATGGTGGGACAATTAATTTATGCCCAGGATAGCATCAAAATCCTAAAGATTCAAAGGGATTAGTTTGCTAACAACTCATGATCATCCACCTTAATCACACAGTCATTGTACACATGCTCACAAACAATAGAATTTCCAACTGGAGTACCTACAACTAGTCCACAATCTAATGGTTTTAACTCTTTAACAGCATACACTGAAAATGATTGTGACACAAAAGAATGAGTGGATCCATGGTTTATAAGAATGTGTGCATCTCTACCAAATATGCTTAATATACCCATCACAACTTCTGGAGATGCTCGTGCCTCCTGCTGTGTCATGGCAAAAGCTCTGGCTTAATTGCAGGGTCTACCAGGCTGTATTGTAGGTCTAGTCTGGGTAGTTAAAGTAGCCCCACTGGCCCTACTCATGCTAGATCCAACATCTATTGTAGATCTACCTCGTGGTGTTGTTGTACCAATCTGCACACAGCCAGGCACCACTGAAGCTTCCCCTGAGACATTGTCTTTGGCCACAAGTAAGGGACAATTTCTTTTAAGGTGTCCTGAAGCACAACATTCAAAACATCCTTTGTCAAACTTTCTACATTCCCCTTCGTGGTGCTTGCCATAAGTAACACATTGTGGATATGATCTCTTCTTTTGGGTCAACCTAAAACTATCTCCCTGTACTTGTCTCTATTTCTGTGCCCTAAAAAAACTACCCATTGACTGTACAACTGATCCCTGACTAGCCTGGGGTCTAGTAATCTGTTGCCCTATACTCAACTATGAACCCCTACTACTGTCGTTAAACTCGGCTTTAGGCTAAAATGAACTACTCCCTCTCTTAGCTGATCTCTCTTTAAAGCCTCGTGAGGAACTTTGGCTATGTTTCGTACTTATCTTTTGCTCTTATTCTTTCTCTTCTTGCTTCACCTTCTCAACATTTAAAGCAGCTTCTACTAATTCACAAAAAATGATGCCCTTGAACCAAGTTATGGATGTTCTAATCTTAATATGTAATCCTGTCTGAATCTGTCACACTTAGCCTCCTCAAAAGGTAAGATATTTAAAACAAAGTAATATAGATCTTCAAACTGATAAACATATTCCCTCACTGTAAGGCTACCTTGTATCAATATGAAAAAGGCATCTTGCTTCCCTTTCCTATAACTCTCTGTCAGATATTCCTGCCAAAACTCAAACACAAATCTGTCCCAAGTCAAGTCAGCTCCACATCTACGGTATATGCCATCAATCCAACTATCTAACCTTCCTTTCAATAATCCATGCACATTATTCACTCTGTCTACATTAGCTAGTTTCATAAGATCAAACACCTTTATTATCATCCTTAACCACTTTTTAGTAGCATATGCATTTGAAGAACCGTCAAAATCATAAGCACTCAAATGTCTGGCTCATTCTACCACCTCCCAAGGATCTCTAGGTTTGGGTGTAATAGCTGCAGTAACAACTTGTGCCATAAATGCACCCAAGTCAGGGTTCAGGTAGTATAAGGGGTATGGCTATTGGGGGAACAAGAGGTGCTACTGGTGGAACAGGAGGTGCTACTATTGGAATAGGTGGTGCTACTGTAGGTGCTAGTGGACTTGATGGTGCTAGAGCTACATATGCACCTGATACAATGCCATGAGAAGCGAAATCACCTTGCTCATCTCGGCTCTCATGCAACTCATCATGATCTGCCACCTTTTCTGGAGGTTAAGGTGGGACTATAGGATCCTTGTGAGGTCAGCCAACATCTGATAATCTAATTCTACGAGCAACACAACCACAGTTGACACCATGGCCTCTACTACCAACTGCCTTAGGCGGCCTTATCCTATAAAACAAAGATAAGAAACAGGATATCAAATATATAATTAACAACACTAACACTAGAAGTAGAAGGGTCTATAGAACCTATAAACCTAATATCTAGTACCACAAAATGTCACACCCGGCCTTAACCTGTAAAGACTGATGTAACCTGAAAAACTGATAGAGTTTACCTTAAATTTATAGCTAAAAGAAACTATGAAACCTTTTAAAATATATCTGGTATATAAAATATAGCTCCGTACCTATCAAACATATTTAAATACAAAATATATATATTCTCTTTATGAGGATCAAAAGAAAATGTTTATAGTTCAGAGCTTTTAGCTGTCTATATTTATATATGAACAGTAAGCGAAAACAAAATAAATATCAAAAGAAACATATTGGCTCGACCTCCACTAGATTCTATAGCTGATAAAGTGGAAGAGAGGACAATTCTGAGACAGAGGCTGCTAGTGGTGGAGTTAGCAAAAAGAATATGAAATATTAAAAATTAAGAGGGTGAGTACAACTACTTAGCGAGCGGATAAATAAATAATAAAGGGGAACAAATAAGGTTTCGGTACTTAATAGTACCAATTTTGCTATGTTTGAATAGGTCAGCTAAATAAATATTATTCAATCTAAATCATGTAGCTGAGCTAAAATAAAATTCATGCTGTAACAATATTGCTGAAATAAATGTATTGAAATCATAAATTATGCAATATCCTCATACACTTGCAATATGCTTCCTATAGATAATGCTGGCATCTCAGGCGTAATAATAAACTCTGGCAGCCTGAGAGCAATGCTGGTATCTTGGGCTCTATAATGACACAAAAATAACCTAAGAACAATAAAAATACTAGTCATACACATGTGCAGAGCTACCCTCAAAGGGCGACCAACTGATATTCGCCCCAAAGGCTATATGTATATGAAGCGCTGTCCCAAAGACATTATAAATATAAGCTGAGCTGAAAATAATTTATTTGTCATCAAGGTGCTATCTATTCAGTGCATACATTGAGTATATTCGGCCATTTATTCAACTGTAAATGTGAATCTCATTTTATTCAATAATAAAATATAAAATTGCCATTCTCTGATTTCAATTTCATAATTAGAAATAATATAAATAATTTACATTTAATAAAATACCAGTGTTATATATTTATCCACTCCCCTGTACTGAAGACAGACTAAGGCCTTGACCACTGGAACACCTCTAATATCTACTACAAGAGCTGGATTCTCTCCTAAAGTTAAAAAAAATAACAGTACATTAAGAAAAGAATTTAAATCCTAGGCTGAAACTGCGGGACATAAAATGCATGATTTATGTATGAAAATTTTAGAAAAAAAAATTGACAGTACTCTGGCATAAACCAAACATTCTCCAAAATTCAACAGTTCAACGAATTCTCAACAATTTACAACACATCACAAATAAATTTAAAATGTCCATCTGTGGCCTACACAAAATAATATATTAAACTCCACATTTTTTTTCTATTTATTTCTCCTTCTCCATTTAATATAATTTTCTTCTCCTTTAGCATTTCATACTAAAATTCATTCCCTTTATTACATCAAAATTCTTGCTAGTTTAAATACAATTAACCTCCATTAGTAGTTCCAAAATAATCACATCATACTTTAAATACTTCATTGTCCACCTAACAATTAAGACATAAAAACTTAAATTCATCTCTCCATATAGAAACACCGACTTAAATCCACCTTTCCCTATAGAAACATCGACTTTTAATTCAACCTATTAAAAAGCACCTAGCTAATAGCTAGAAATTTCACATCTCTATTAACCCACATAAACCTATTATTTGAAAATAAAGTCCATCTCCCTATTATTCTTATGCCATAAGAATTGTCATAGAACAATGAAATATCAAATTAAACTTGAGTAATTAAGAAGAAGGAAGGATTTACTCACTTGAAAGAAATCATTAGCTCTTATGAGTGGAAGATAGTTTTAAGTTAGGGTTTTTGTTGAAAATGGGTGTTTAATTAAAGCTTGAGTGAGTTTATGGTTGATTATGTAAAAGAAAGGATGTGAATGAAGGAAGGAAGATGAAACTTGGGGTGTTGAGTGCTTTTTTTTTTTTTTTTTTTTTTCCTGCCCACAAAAGGGACTGGAATAACTTTGGCTCATTTGAGCTTTCTTCTTCTTCTTCTTCTTCTTATTATTATTAGTCTAGAGATTTCTTAAAGGTACTAAGATATGGGCTTCATCACTTTGTGTCATGGGTTCTCATAAATTTGGGTTGAGTATTACAGTTTTGGACCTCAATGACATCATGTGGTTGGCTTTGGTGGTGGAGTAAAGCTTAAACATCTAGTGGAATCATCTTATTAAAAAAATCAACTTGAGGCTCAACTTCATGAAAGTCAAGAAGAAAATAGAACCATGAAAAGTCGCTTTAATATATTGGAAAATGAACTTCAACTGCTTAAAGAAATGTTGTTGTCCCAGCACAATGCCCCACCTCCAACTTTCTCACCTTCGACCAATTCACCATCAACTTCAACATAGATAAATGAAGGTTCCTTTACTATCTTTCAATGACATATTCATGTTTGTTTCATATTGAAAATCTCGAAACTTTGCCTTAGTTTAAAGATTGATTTTATTTTATGCTCTTACCTTATCATTCTATTTTCTTCTTTTTAATGTTCTTCCTATTAGTGTGCTCTTGATTCAGATTTCATGTGCTCCATTTAGAGTTAGTTTTTTAATATTTAGTTGTAGATTACTGACTCCAGTGAATTTATTGACTTCTTTAAAGTAAATATTCAATTTCACACTCATTGGCACTTGGAAGTTGATTTTTCTTTATTACAACCCATTTTTCTCTTTTTGAAACATTTTAAATGTTATATGTTATTGTTTATTGCAGGTGTATGAATAAAGTCAACCACATGCTAACAATTCATTTTGGATATGAAGTTCATTTAGCTTCTTTTAGGAATGAACTTCATCTACATTCTTTTTGGATATAATTAGGAATATTAATACTTTAGTTGGTGTTAGCATTTTGTTATTTTGTTTGTGGCTAATTTTTGGACAAATCTTGTATGACAACTACTTTTTAAATGCTAGATATGAGAATAGTTTTATTATGCTTAATAATTTCTTCTTTATTATTTACATTATGTGAAATATTTTTAATTGTTTAAATAATTAGGTTCAAGCAGGTTCAACATTAAGCTTGTTATTCGTGAACAAAATTGCGACCATAGTTTATGGTCACAAAAATATGGGAAAATAGCTTATAGCGACTAGAATTTTCGATCGCAATTGTTCATGAATATAAATTCAATATTTCCAATAGCGAAAGTATTAGTGTCGCAATTACCTTTAAGAAACCGTCATAATTTTTTAAGAATACAAATTCATGATTTTCAATTGTGAAGGTATTGGCGTCGCTATTACCATTAAGATACAGTCGCAATTAAAGTTTTAGCGACCGTCATACATACTTTCCTAAAACCCAATTGCGATCGATGACTTTTTCCCTTCCCGTAAAACTTTTAATGGCGAAGCCTGTAGTGATGGGATATTTTTGGTTACTAATGGATTTTGGCAATGGGAAAATATCTTTTAGTGACCAGCTTTCCCTTCGTTGGAAAACCCTTTTCTTGTAGCGATACCAACTGATGTATAGCAAAAGAATCAAAAAAGGAATTTTACAGAACAAGGGTAACTAACAAGAGAATATTATTCATTTTACTGAAGAATCAAGTTATGGATCATCATACAAATGTCATTTTTTTTTAATATATATCTCAACATGTAACTACCAAAAAGATCTCTCACCCATTTAACAATTCCCTAACTAAACTCCAACAACTACAAATGCTTGTGTAACGGATAACTAAGTTGAATACTTGATAACAACTCTAGAATTTTAATCTTCCTTTCCCTTTTATTCTTGTTGTGTATTGTATTAGGGCCTCACTGAGCATGAAGAGTTAGAAAGAAGCAGGATCGTCTCCCTTCATAAATTTGTTGTCCAACCTAAAAGGGTTGAGGCAAAAAAAAATCATAAATTACTACATTTTTACTTTTATTACTTCAAAATTAGTAGTTTTAATCCTTATTGTATCATCTTAATCAAATCAAAATGATTAGATTCTATAAGCACAAGTCATTCTTTGAACTTCATTTAAGAAAATCATTCAATGTTAAGTCAGTGATGTCAGAATTATTTTCAAAACTATCAAAGATAATGAAGTATCGAATTTAAATTTCAAATAAAAAACTCTAAAATAAGAGAAATATCTCTAGATATCCCTTTTGGAAGATTTTGGATTTCGAATGTTCCAGCCTAAAAAAAAAAAAAAAACTCATTTTTAAAGCCCTCTAGAGTAAGAAATTAAAAATGTTTCAATATAAAGGACATGGTGGCAAAGCTTATGTGTGACGCCCCTCACCCGTTTACTGTATAGCCGAGCGAGGAGTGCCACATTCGGTGCCGGAGCACCCTATCTTATCTTATCATGTCTATTGTAAACTCTTAATATCATTTACAAACAGGTATTCCATATGTGAATTTTCTTTTATAACAATTTATTTATGTGGATTCCCGAGCAGAGCCTCCTCTGTTTTATTAGCGTCTGGCGAGTTCCACTAGTTACCCATTAAAAACAATTTCATATCTATCTTATATATCCATAGTCATATCATACATATCATTTCAAGGAATGAAACTCATTCATTCATTCAGATGAAAATTTATATACAAAAGCTTACAAGCTTATTTACAATCCCAAAATGTAAATTTCATTTATTTACAACACAAAATATAACTACATGATGTTTATATATAATAAACCAAAATACTAAGTCTAGTACATGGGCCCTACCAAAATACAAAAGACCAATGAGGTGAACTCTGGCTGTATACAGATCCGTCAATCGCGTAGAAAACTATTGTGGCGTTGTGGCATTTGCTATGTGGCAAATGGCTTGATCTCGAGACCTACGCAATGAAAAATCCAATGCGCTAAGCAAATTACTTAATAGTGCATAATCTTAAGGAATAATAACTGAATAATTAAAAGTAATAGCTCTATGTAGAATTTTGCACTTCTAGGTCAATTATGTATTTTATTGCACTTTGGGAATAATTTATTTATGAAGATCTTATCTGTGCATATATCTTATTTTCAGTCTCCTTAAGCTCATATCAGTGAAATTATCATCAATTCTAAGACATTTATAAATTTCCTACACTTTGGGAACAGTTAAATTTAACAGTATTTTTTCTGTTCATTTCTTATACAGTCTAAGTCATTTATGACTTTTTTGTACTTTGATAACAAATTAATTATCAGTATCTTTTCTGTTCATTTCTTATGCAGTCTAAGTCATTTATGACTTTTCTGTACTTTGGTAATAAATTAATTATTAGTATCTTTTTTGGGTATTAATTTCATTCTTTGGCTTTTTAAACTCATATTAGAATCTTTGGGATCATATCAATGTATTTTATGTCATATTGGTGTATTTCATATCATATTTGTATTTCATGTCATATCGGTGTATTTTATGTCATATCTGTATTTTTGTGCCCAAGTAACCTATAACAAACTATAATGCTGAATGCACAGAAGTATACGGGTTAGACAGTCATATGTTTACCCTGTATACATCTGTCAGGCACGAGGCCTGCTGTCAAGCTTGTAAAGCCAGAAATAAGGTTAGGCACAATGGCCAATGGGTAGGCATATAGCCTGTAGAACAATCATATCAGACATATATTGTCAGTTCATTATTTTGCTCTGTAAGCAGTACTGCTATCTGTGGTCCCTAATTGGTATACCAATCGATCTAACTATATACATATTAGCCTAGGCATACTTTGGGAAAGTTAGTACTATTAAGCACTTATAGTTTTATTATTTCATGCTATGTACTATTAAGGGTTCATAACATATTTTTATTTCACTTTGTATACTACCTATGCTTTATACCATTTCCATGTTATTACAATGAGAACATAGGTCCCAAGCACTTATTCGTATAACTTATGTATTTATCACTCTCATTATTTTATGTCATGTATTATACATATTTATAGTATTGTTATTTCATGTATGATGAAAACATAGGTTCCAAGTGTATTTTCCTATGACTTATGTGTTTAGCAAATCATTTAGGTAAATTTACATTTTATGTATCAACTAATTTCATGTCACATTGTAGTAGAAAAGCAGGTCCCACATACCTATTTCATATAATTTAGCATGTGGTGACTTATTAGGGATAAGTCCTTACTAAAAATAATTTAATTCAAGAACCTTTCTTTAGGTTCTGTTTCACTGTTTTAATTTTACCTATCCATATGATCAGGTTATAGCCACTATTTGGCCACACTTTCTCCATGGAAGTTGTTTCAATATGTCTTATCTTTATTTTTCTTTTTGAATCATGTCAATTTGATTTTTATAACTCAAGTTATGGTCGGATAACCATAACTGACTCATTTCCAGATTCTGGTTCCTTAACTAGGCAGCTTTTGGACTTAGAGTTTGCCTAATTAATGGAACATGTTGTAGTCACTTTTAGGTATAGTGATCTTCATAGAAATTGTTGTCCTATGTCTTATGATCATTTAGAAATTTGTATCATGATTTTTCAAGTTTTGTGGAATTATTTATGGCCAATTAACTGGGCTAGACTCCTATTCCCTGTGCCAACAGACCTTCAGTTCAGGTCAGTGACTGCTGGTCACTTTTTGAGATTCTTAAATTCATAATTTGAGGAAGGTTCCTGAAATAAAGTTGTAGCCCTATTTCTCAGGTTTCTGGAAAGGTATGCCTCATCTCAATTGGATTTTTCTACTGGGAGTTATGACTAAAAGACTATTCTGGGGTCAAGTGAAATTTGGTCAGATTCCAGGTTTCGATGCAGTAACTTGTTCTAACTATTTGACCTAGTTCTCTTGATTTTTGAGTTTTGGTCAAAATACCAATTTTGTAGGTATGTGTCTTGTGGACATTTTCCATTGGTTTCACTACATTTAAGTTCTTATGGACCAAGTTATGGCCATTTTGCCAAAATTAGTCGGGTAAGTTCATGTCTAGAAATTTCTGGGCAACACAGGTCTGGACAGTTTTATAATCCAACTTGGGCTAGAAATTTGGCTTGGTTCTTAGCATTTCTAGGTTTGGTGGTCTTCATGAAAATTGTAGCCCTATATCTAAGCTTTCCAATGGTATCAAATTCAGGTCATTTGGACCAATATAGAGGGAGTTATGACTAAATGAATATGTACTGTTCATTTGGTCATTTTTTGGGTTTGGTATAGGGTAATCCAAATTTGGATAGTATTTAGGTCAAGTTTTGGATAGAATTTGAGTATGGTTTCTTCATCGAAAATGGGCTATTTTGGGTCTAGTTTCACCTCCAATTGGCCTCATACCAATTGGAGCAACACACAATCAGTTATGGTTCGTCAAACATACTAGACTCATTGAGTCCCAAACCTGCAGAAAATGTCACTCCCAATATTCAATCTCCTCCAACTTCCTTACTTCAATTTGACATTCAAGGCACTTATAAATATCATCAACACATCACAACAATCCCAATTTCAAGGTATAATAAAAAAAGTACCCAAGTTAGGTTAAACCCTAACTCACAATTTCAACCTCATGAAACTTCAATGTAAATCAACTTCTAATACTTATAAATGCATTAATCAACATCACTAAATCACTTTATATACATTAAAGTCATCAAAGACCATCACTCACCATGGGTGCCAAAAATTCACTCCCCTCATAACTCACCAATTTCTTTTAGTTTCTTACAAATTTCACTTTATTTTAACCTTAACTCAAGGATCAATAAAGGAAGAAAGGAAGATTAGGCACTAACCTCTTGTGACCCACTTCAAACTTCAACCTTTCTTCTTCTTATGGGTATCTAAAGCTTCCCTATGGAGTGGGCTAAATTTTTAATGAAGAGAGGTTAAGGTTTCAGTGAGGAGAAAGCTTGGAAAATCAAGCTTTAAGGAAAACAAAAATGGTGGAAGGGAACATCTATGGCAGCCAAAAAGAGAAAGAGAAGAGGAAGAAGAAGACTTGGTTGGTGGGGTGAGGAGAAAGCTTGGAAAATCAAACTTTAAGGAAAACAAAAATGGTGGAAGGGAACATCTATGGCAGCCAAAAAGAGAAAGAGAAGAGGAAGAAGAAGACTTGGTTGGTGGGGTTTGTCTTCTTGTGTCTATTTATATACATATTTTTATTGTACTTTATTATTTTATTTTATGTCATAAGCTTTTTCTTTTCTTTTCTTCTTCTTTCTCTTCTCATTTTCCTAATTAAATCCATAATTTTAACTTATGTTAATTAATTTATTTCCTAATTTTAATTTGACATTTAGGTCAAAATTCACCTTAAGGAATGAAATGGCTAAAATACCCTTCATGGTGCTCATCGGGTTATTTTTATTATGTTATACCAATTAATAAATTCTCTAAATTTTATTTTATTTCTCAAAATTTTTTCTATATTTTTTTAATATTTATTTCATTAATTTATGCCTCATCACTATAGTTTAAGTGTAGTTCCAGACATCTTGACTGTCCGAACAGACATTAGTCGTCGGAACAGAAAAATGTACGGACTACCTACGGTGAGGGTGTTACATTATGTCATTAGATGAGATATTTTCTATTCTTTCTTAAATATACCATTTCTATGCTCAAATCTCTCCTCCACATAACTTTATTATTTGAGTTTCTCTCATTTCAATCCATGATTATAAAACTGTAAGCTTTTCACTAAAGAAAAATTTTTAATCCATGATTATATTTGAATAACATAAGATATATAAAAAATGGACATATTTGTAATCTTGGGGCTTCAATCAATTCTTAGAAATTGTCCACATGAATCAGAGTTTTGATCTCTACTTTTTGTTGCTTTCTTATTTTATTTTATTTTTTTTGCTGTCTTGAGAGTTGATTGTGTTGCGGGTATTTTGTAATTTTAGTCCTGTTATCGCTTATATTGTTAGAACAAATGAGGATGCTCTATTTTGTAGCTTTCTAGTGAGGGGCTCTCTTATGTTCGTTGATTTTAGTTGGCATGAAGGTTGTATGAGGGTGGGGTTTATTGACCATGCTGGTCTTTTCTGTTCTCTTTTTTCTTCAATAAATTTTATTTTTGGCTATCAAAAAAATTATATCAAAAGATGCAATGATAATATTTTTCTTAGAAAAACATATATTCATTAATAATATCAAAATTTTAAGCATTATAAATAATTATAGGAGGGATAATACTCCACTCGTATAGGCTAGAAATAGAACTTAATCATAGACAATAAATTTCGATGATCTTTTAATATAATGATATTAACTTTTTCTACATGAAAATAATCTTGACAAAAGATATAAATATTCCTAGTGGCCGCTAGTCCTTTGTTTGATTTGTACGACCAAATAACCTATTTGAATCTCTCATACCTGGATTGTTTTTTCAGTAACTTGATGCACATGATGTACACATATGAGTTCAAACCTCTATGCTTGAATGGAGGAACATGCCACATTACCAAGTTCTATTAGTAGAAAATCCACATATGCAAATCAATATCTAAAATCTCCAATCAAATAAGACCAATCATCATACTTTTATTTATAATAATTGAAACCAAACCCTCATAATAAAGAGACAACTAAAAGAATAGAGAGAAATAAATTCAAGATCTATCAAGAAGAATAGATGTGAGAACAAATTTTTAATAACTATTCTAGAATGACACACATCTGAGAGTTATTGAAAGAAAACATAAAAAAATAAAAAACACAAAAACAATAAAAGAAAGTAAGAAGAAAATATCTAAAGGATGGAGGGAAAGGTTATCACCAACGAGAAGCAACCTCTCTTTCAAATGTGGTGGTGAGTTGAGAGAATTTTTTACATTAAGGTATCTTTTAATTATAGAATGACCTTTCTATACAGATAAATAATATACAAAGAAAAAAAAATCATAATATCTTATATTTCTTCAAATATGTCATTTATGTAATTAATGCATATTAATTTGTTGACAACTACAGTTCTAAAAAAAAAAATATATTGACAACTACAATATCTTATCCTTGAAGGAAAACCAATAATTGTATATACTATTTGTTAACATAACTCTTTTTTTTTTCTTAAAAAGAATAGAAAAAAAAGGTTATAGTATATGTTATTCAAATATGCCATTTATGTAATTGTACAAATGAAATCTTCCTTCATTTTGATATTCTATTTATACAAGTTGGAGGAGGGAGGCTTCCTTCTTCTTGTAGAAATCTTTACTTGAATACCACATTTAGAATTCAACTAGCACCATTATTAAGTGATACTTACATGCTGCATGACAAATTGCACGCTTATTTTATTTTTATTTTTTTTTCAAGTTTAATAATTTATTAATGAATTTTAAATTCATTGATAAATTATATAATATCAAACAAATAAAAATTTAGAGATAATTTATCAATAGATTAAAAGCTGTTGATAAAATCTATTACTAATTCGATTGATTAATTCTTGCAGTGAATATATCATAATTATATATTGTAGGGGATCTTATTTATATTAATATTCATACAAATCACCAAAGTCTCTTCATGAGTTGTAGCAAAATAAAGAAATTGTTTCGAAATTGTCTTACATGTATCACAGCTTTAAATATACCAACTGGTACTGAAATAAAGGTTCTACACGGGATTCACATTGTTTTACCTGAATCCAATTAGTTGGATTTTCCAATATAATAAATCAAATAAAAACAACAGAATAATAAATAAAAAGTTTGTTTTTTTTATGGTTATTCATATTTGGTGTTTAAAGATTATAATTAAATTACTACTTTATGAATTTTGCATGAAATATTAATTTAAAAATATATAAATAAAATTGTCTAATATTTTTAGTGACAAATTAATTCTCTTCATTACTCAATCATTCGTTTTAAGTATGATAAAATTTTATCAATAACACATATTTAACTTTTTTTTTTAATTAACTCTGATCTCAAAATCATATAGTTATAAAGCTCAATTACTTTTAATATTATAGCAATGTCCCTTTGTGTGAATATGCAACATGTTTGTCAAAGGTTAATTTTTGTTTATATTATTAAATTGTTATTTTCAATTTAGTTAAAAAAAGGCTATATATATGTTTATATATAAAATGAAAAACTTGAGGAAACCAAATTACAAATATAAATTGAATTAGTCTAATGTTAAGAAAATATTAACGAAGGTCATTTTCATTGTGATATCTATTCTCATTGATATCTTTTTCTTAATTATTTTTTCCATTATCAATTATTTTGAGGAAAGTATTTAAGAATAGGCATAAGGGTGAGATTTTTCCTAGTTATATATATAGCCTACAATCTGTTTAGCCTTCTAATAAACTTAAAAGAAAAATGAAAATGGTTGAAATTAAAAGTTTTCAACTTTTTTAAAACTCAAAAGTTTCAAATTAAAGACCCTAAGATTAAATGTTTTATATTTAAAATGATGAGGTTTCTAGTGCCTAATTAGATATATTTTGGTTGGTTCTTTAGAAAAGGATTCCCAAGTTCATGTTCAAGTTTTTTAGGAAAAATTCCTGAAAAAAAAAATTGTGAAATTAATTATTGGATGGGGTGGATAATTTCTATTGTGCAGTCCAAGACTTAATATTTAACTTCTTGAAAAAAAAAAAAATACTGCTATACTAGAATTATTTATAGAGAATTGTGAAATTTTAATTTTATTTATAAAAACTCCATAAAAAAATATGAATGTATCAACTATTAAGGCAAGTCAATAGACTTCTCAAAATACCCAACATTAAATATATTTTTTCTAATGGATGCAAATTTGCATACATTCAGATTTATTTAATGAATTTCATTAATATGAGAAATTATGCTTTTACTAACAAACTGAGTTGAGAATCGTAAATTATAGTTTCTCATAGTAGTAAGATATATTAAATATGAACTTTAATGGATGTAAATTTACATTCATTAGAAAAAATGGAACTAAGTATAACCATACCAAGTGGAAAAACATGGAGTAACAAACATTAGAAAAGCAAACCAAAAACACAAGTTCAACCCTCTTCTCTAGAAGAATTCCTTTAATTAATATTGGGGAAACTTAGAATCAAAATCAATCATGTTGCTGCCACCAAATCCCCACCTGAGATCATAATTATTCATACATTTCAAAATAAGTTGTTCTTACTTACAATTGAGTGTGTACATCTATTTAATAAATAATAAATACGTTATTTAAAATTATTATAGCTTCTGTCTAAAAATATGATAAATCTAATCTTGGTTTATTAATTTCTTATTGATTGGATATATAAAATAAGTTATCACAAGATATAAATAAGAATTATCCTTAAAAAAAACCATAAAAATGTGTTAAATATATCATCTTTATGAATATTAATGTATTTTTAATCTTTGTAAATATTAACTAAATATGCCAATTTATAAATAAAAATTAAATTAGCAAAAAAAAAATGAATGAACAGTAAATCTTTCACTTTAAAAAAGAGGAATGCAATATCTTATCAAGGAAAAGAGGAATGCAATATATATACATGCACCCAAGATAGGTCAATCCCCAACCTAAATCTCTTCTACACAAAATCAAAGATGCGTATAGCTGTTTCTTTTAGGAATATCAACAAACAGTTGCATGAGACAAGGAATGAAGAAGGCTAATAGCAAACAATGTATAGGTAAAGATTGAACATAGCAGCAAAGGGACCTCTCTATGAAATGGAGCGCATGCACTTCTCACTGACTTTGCACTGGTAATAATTTTGACAAAGACATGCTCTAGGTTGGTTTCTTTGAGGAGGCCTAGATGAGCAATTTATGAAATCTTTTGCTTATAAAAAAAAAATGGCAAAGACCTACCAAATAT
Organism: Hevea brasiliensis; assembly: GCF_030052815.1. Lineage (NCBI taxonomy): Eukaryota > Viridiplantae > Streptophyta > Magnoliopsida > Malpighiales > Euphorbiaceae > Hevea > Hevea brasiliensis. Next base: position 17,241,813 of record NC_079505.1, read on the forward strand.
TATATAGTGCTATATCTCTCCTACACATCAGCCACTATACAGTCAACTAGGGCACATTGTGTAGGCTCTATATATGCTTTTTAATCCATGTAATAATCATGAATAATTTCTACAAGTTAAAATGCCATCAGGGTTTTGAGGTCTTGAGTTTGAGTCCCAATTGGAGCCATTTCTGCCAAAAACAAAAATTAAAAATGGTTCAATGTTGATCTAGCTACATATATCTCAAGAAGCCTCCAAATTGTCTAAAAAAAAAAATCCAAAAGGAAAGACAAGGTTTTGAATTGGAGGGGTTGTTACCCTTCTCACCCACAAATAAGAGAATCAAATCAAAATGAGAATCTATATATGCTGTCTTCATTTTGGATGTTGGGTTGTGATATATGGGGTCCAACCTTGTTCTCTCTAATACTATAATACTTTCCAAGATGTTATATATTCCTTTGTCTCTATATAATCTCCTAGTACAAATCATAGCATCATCATTTTCTGAACTTGCACTGAATGCCATGAGTGAAAGAGTCCTATCCTTCACTTAAATCTCCATTTTAGACCAAGACACATTTCTGAGCTCAATAATGGACATTACCTTCCAGGAAATGAAATTGACTATACTCCATATGAACCCCAATTACAGATAATCATACCCACACAGGATTAGCCTACCATGTGAAAATTCTCCATCACTTTTGAAACCTCAAATTCTTTAAAGGCTAAAATAAAATTCTCTACTGTGAATCAGAAAACTCTATCATCAACTAAAATCCAAAACCCTAATAGAGAAACAGATCATACATTAATTAATATCAGTCAATCCAAAAGCTAATGACATTAATTAAAGTTGATAATTAGAGGGAATTAACCTACACACATATCTGTATAGATTAATTATGATCATTACCAGCAACATAAAGTATAACTAATTAACCTACACATAAATATAATTGTGTGTGCAGTTCATTGATTACTTGAACGGATTGTTAAGGTTGTACTCTCTATTTCCCTCTGGCATTGGGTTCCACTCCCACAATGCGGTGGGTAGTGAGTTGGGCAGCACGTTGAAAGCCAGTGGCTGAGTTTGCGGTGCCATGATAGAGAATTGTGAAGGTTGCTGCTGTTGTTGATGATGATGAGTGTAATATTGTTGCTGTTGCTGCTGCTGGTGATGGCTAATGCAAGCTTGCTGATAATTTACTAGTCTATGGAGATCATCAACCGGGTTGGAGGAAACCGAAGATGAACCAGTGAAGAGGTTGGTATTGTTAGGGACTAAAGAGCAGGCTTGTCTAGACTGGTTTAGAAAAATTTCTTCTTCTTCCATTGCAGCTGGTAATCCAAGTGAAGTGCTAATTGTAGGTACAGGATGGTATTCATTATTAGTACTTTTGGAGAGTCCTAAACCGGTAGTGACATCTGAGCTACTACTTCCATCTGTTTCACTCATCTTCTCCATCTCTATTTGCTGTGATTGTCCTCCTCCAAATGGTTGAAATCTTTCAATGGAAAGTTGATGAAGATTTTCTTTTCCGATTGAGCGCCTCTAGATGATGAAGCTCTCGATGGAAGAGAACGAGGGAGAGACGGGTGATCTTCCACTCCAGCTCTTTTATAAACTCGGCAAAGTGATATCTCAGCCTGGAAAAGATCAAGATCGATGGAAATTAGAAGTTGTGACTTGGTATACATGGGATGAAAGAATTAGCAGGACCTATATAGCTAGAGGCGTTTATGGGGTCACTGAATTGAAAGTTGATGCATGCTGAGCTATAAATTTTCTTGTGAAGAGAAAAAGAACATTAAATAATAATAAAATTCCAATTAAATAACAAGATTTGAAACTCCCAACTCATCATGTCAGAAGTATTGTTCTTATCTTTTATCCTTTAGTACTTATTTCAGATTGTGCACCTGCAACTCGTGAAGAAGTAAAGAAACTTCTCTCAAGTCACTATATATCCAGGATGTGAACTAAATACATCTCTAACAACTAGGGTTACTTGGAGAGATTGAAATTTGAGCTAGGAACCATATTTTATGATATGGGAAAGCAAGCAAAGATGATATAATTCACAGAAAACAAACAAGAAATAATATCCTCTAAATAAAAGCTTCATTTCTTTGGCATCATGTACTTACACAGTTGTTTACCTTCTGATATCGTTCAGTTTCATGCTGTGGCAAGCGATATTCATTCATGATCCAGCTTGTTCGGATACCTTTAGGAGCTTTCCCAGAGTAGAAAACTAGGGTT